>NW_003852531.1:2510496-2512967 GCF_000181295.1 Otolemur garnettii | reverse complement strand
CCGTACCCACTCACGTTCCCTCTCAGGGTGGCAGCCATGCCCCCGTACCCACTCACGTTCCCTCTCAGGGTGGCAGCCGTGCCCCCGTACCCACTCACATTCCCTCGCTCAGTGTCCCATCTTCACTGTCCTTCAGGTGCCATATGGGGTTCTGTGGGTGGTGAACAGATGAGATATGCAGGGCAATGAGAAATACAAAGGATCCTCTCCGAGAGCCTCTAGTGCTAGGACAAAGACCCCAGGGGAGCACGACAGCTGGAGGGTGGGCTGCCACTCTCTAGATGGGTGTGGTGGCCTAACGGAGGAGATGGTATTCTGTGGCATGATCTGAGGGAGGTAGCAGTGTCGGCCATGTGCAGACCTGGGCAACGAGCGTCTCATGCAGGAATAGGCCGGCACCTGAGGTTTGGAAAGAGGCCTGTGGAGATCAGGGTCTGGCTGGCCAAGGAAGTTCTGTAGAATTGAAGTTAACCACCTTTCCCTTCCCCCTGTTCCGGGCGCCTGTGGCATGGAGGTGCTTGGCCCTGACTCTTCAGTATTTATGGGGTGTGCCTGTCAGAGGGCATCAGCTTCACCGGACTTGAAGTAAGGTTTCCCTAGGCCAGGGACTCAGGATTGGTGATGAACCTTTCTGCTCTAGGTGATGAGGTATGGGCAGCAATGTCGCCTCTCATCCCTTTCATGCATTTTCTGCATGAGGAAGTAAGACCCATAGGTGCTGCCCCCTTACCTGCCTTCTCACAGTCCACGGAAGCGCCGGGGAGACCTCAGTGGCAACCTGAGATGCACACTCCAGATAATTCAGTGTATCAGAACTCGGAGTTATGTTCTTATGGTCTGTAATCGTGCATACTCTTAGTATGTTTAAGACATAGAACAGAGAGTCATTTGATCTATCACTGTTTCTCTTTGTATAAAATAAAATCACATCTACTTTGCAGAGCTATCGGGGAAGATTTATCAATGAGAAAATGAATGAAATTCTTGTAAAAGGTTCAGCACACCAGTTGATAATGTACTACATTTTAATTTCCTCTAGTTGTCACAAATACGATTTGTGTAAGCTAAATAAGCAAGGGTTTTAATTTTCAAATGATTAAATGGCATATTTGTTTTTATAGAACATTATACGAATTAACTAACTATGGTATACAAGAGGCCGTTATAGAATGGTGGTGTGATTGTGTGTAAACTCTCTAGAAATAAGACATGCTTCCAACAAATAAATATAACTTCACTGGACCTGGGAAGAAATAACTCTCATGTTCTTAAGAATAATGCACTTACCGAGTTTGTATTTATTATTGGATCTTGTTTCCTTGTACAGTTTCCTAACAAAACCGTGGCCCAGGTGGCCTGTGATGTTCTTCAGTTACTGGTTTCCTACTGGGAAAAGCTTCAGACGTTTGAAACCTCTCTGCCTCGGAAAATGGCAGAAGTAAGTCCTTTTTCTGTAATGCTCAAACATCAGCATTTCCTGTTTATTGTATTTGATATTCGATTAAATACAGATACTCAAATAATTGATAGGGAACCAACTGACTATTATATTGCCACGAGTCGCTCATTTTAAGGTTAAGCCACGTGGTTCTTCTCAGCTGTGATCAGGCACTGCATAGGGAGGTCAGCAGGGTCTCCAGAGGCTTGTTCTTGGGGAGTTTGAAAGGCAGATGTGATGACGACAGAAAGACCTGGTGTGGACTGAGCCCCATTCCTCAGGAGTAACTTGGGCAGTGCCAGTGAGGAGTAGGCAGGTGACTATGACATCCCTCCGTGCAGGGGCAGAGGGTGGCTTTCGTGTCAAGCAGGAGTCTCTCCCACAGGAAAGCTCTGCACCACACTGACCACACTGTCTGCATAGCACGATTCCCCCGCTGGCGTGAGATTGCTTCTGTAAGCACCTCCGTGGAGGTGATGGGTTAGGGAGAGGGACAGAAGAAGCATCATCTCAACAGTAGTGCCCTGGAGGGCGGTCCACGTCCATAGTGCTTGGCGTGGACATGAGCACACGTCCTCCCTCCTATAGGAGTCAGTGGTAAGGCTTATCCGTCATGCTGATTTTTACAGGTGCACTTATTAAAATGTGTCCTGTTCTTTTATACATCCAGTAGTAACTCTCTGAGGTATTAACAGGGAGAGAGAAGAGGCAATATTGATGTATTTTTTTCTCAGCACTAGACAAATTTCACTGCTAAGATTGCTTTGTTCTTTCAAAGACACATCAAAAGTCAGAATGATTTTGGATCTTAAGTGACTTAGAGTGAAATAAAACTTTGGACACAGGAATAGAAAATGCTACAAAATGTAAAGTAGGGTTTTAGGATGACCACATAATGAATCGTCTACATAGCAACACTGTTGAGAGTGAAAGGGGTGCGATTAGACCAGAACAGCAGGTGGAGACCTGGGGCAATGTGTAAGAAAATTAAATGGGAGAATTTTCATAATTATTTCTTTTTCTTTTTCTTTTT
>NW_003852531.1:2493246-2510269 GCF_000181295.1 Otolemur garnettii | reverse complement strand
GGCTGGATTTGAACCCACCACCTTAGGTGTATGTGGCTGGCGCCTTAGCCACTTGAGCCACAGGCACCGAGCCTAATAATTATTTCTGAAAGTATTTTTTGACTTCACTGTGAGAAGTATGGAAGCTGATAGTGGACGTTTTGTGACTCCAAGGGAAGTATGCCTTCTCCGTCCTCCCCAGCTTCCCCACCAGTAGAATAGAATAGGAACCAGGCTTTGTGTCACTGTTCTCCAGTGGCTGGTCACCGCACCCTTGCGGTTCAGCCATAAGGTCATCTTAGGATTCTTAACGGTCACTGTGGCGTGTCTCATTGGGGTCTTACTTTCCGTACAGATCCTCGTGGCCACGATCGCCTTTCTTTTACCAAGTGCAGAGTACTCCTCAGTGGAAACAGACAAGAAGGTAGGTGGCAGATGGGCTGAGTTTTCCCTGGAGTTTTTAAAAGGTAAAATAGAAGATTATAACATTACAAGTAGTGTTCTCTGTATCGGCCTGTGAGATGCTGTTTATTCTGCTCACTTGCCTCCCTCCCTGGCATTTGCATCTCTGTTGGATAATTGCTATAAGCAGGGAGAGTCTCTTGTTCATTGTTGTACACAGTGAGGTTTAAAGTGTAAGCTCTTGGGCATGCTTGTCTTCCAGTTCATCGTGTCCCTGCTCCTCTGCCTCCTGGACTGGTGCATGGCCTTGCCGGTGAATGCCCTTCTCCACCCGGTGTCCACGGTGGTCCTGGAGGAGCAGCACTCAGCCAGAGCCCCCCTGCTGGACTATATCTACAGGGTGAGCCTCCGCCTGGGCCTGGGGCATTGAGTGGATTTTTGTGTCAGAAAACTACTAAAATGTTTTATGTATTCACTTGTTTATCATTGCCCTTTTGACAAGGATTTATGGTAAGTTAAACTTTTTCTTTCTTTAATGAATAGCGTAAGGACTAAAAAGCAGCAGAAAGGAGATAGTTGTAGAGAAGCCGGGGTGTCAGGTGAAAGATGTGCGTTTCACACATGTCACTTTAATCTTTAAACAACTGCACTTTGGTTAGAATTCCCCATTTTTCATGGAACATAATCTGCTTCTGCCTGATTTAAGAAAAATCTGTTTATATTATAGGAATAGCTACAGCATTAATTTCTTTCTCCCATGGCCATATAGCTTCTTTTTTAATTAATTTGTTTAGTTTTATTGATACATATTAAATGTCCATATTTTTAGGGTACTTGTGATAATGATTGATAATTGATAATACAGTCACAATAATTAAATTAGGATAATTGGAATATCTATCACCTTAAATACTTCTTTTCTTTATGCTAGGAATAGTTAAATTATTCTCTTTTAGCTATTTTAAAATGTACAAATCAGGGGCTCGGCGTAGTGGCTCACACCTGTAATCCCAGCACTTGGGAGGCTGCAGTGGGTGGATTGCCTGAGTTCACAGGTTCGAGACCAGCCTGAGCCAGTGCAAGACCTCATCTCTAAAAATAGCCAGGTATTGTGGTGGGCACCTTTAGTCCTAGCTACTTAGGAGGCTGAGGCAGGAAGATCACTTGAGCCCAAGAGTTTGAGGTTGCTATGAGCTCTGACACCATGGCACTCTACCAAGGACAATGATGTGAGACTCCATCTCAAAAAAAGAAAAAAAAAGCAATGTACAGTCAATTAATGTTGACTGTAGTCGCCCTACTGATCTGTTGAGCACTGTGTGTTATTTCTTCTAACTGTACGTTTCTGTATAGCATTGAGTTTGACAAAATCTGTTCATCAAAGAAAAAAGAGGGATAATGGTCTCAGTAATCTCTTTGCCTTATACAATCTTAGGAAATATATCACATTAAAGTAATTAACCTAGTAATTTCTATAGTATTTAAAATATTCTTGGCTTGGCATCTGTGGCTCAAGTGGCTAAGACGCCAGCCGAATATACCTGAGCTGGTGGGTTTGAATCTAGTCCAGGCCCACCAAACAACAATGACGGCTGCAACCAAAAAATAGCTGGGCATTGTGGTTGGTGCCTGTGGTCCCAGCTACTTGGGAGGCGGAGGCAGGAGGGTGGCTTGAGCCCAGGAATTGGAGGTTGCTGTGAGCTGTGAGGCCACAGCATTCTACCCAGGGGGACAGCTTTTGGCTCTGTCTCAAAATATATATATATATATGTATATATATATTCTTATTCAATTCCCACCCAGATTTATGATTAAATGTGGCATTTGCTCTGGACTATTTGTAATATCCTAGTCTCTCAGACTTTATCATTTACATGTCTATTGAATAATTATTATTATTATTGGGAATTTTTTTTTAGTAATAAACCTTTAATTAAAAAAAAAGACACCAAGTCATAAACGGATTACTTTGTTGCCTTATTTTAAAAATACTATTAAATTAAAAAAAAAAACTTAATCATGGTTGCAATTCTACTAAAAAGTATGTGTGCATTTTTAAATGGTTTCTTTAATAGTCAGATTTTAATAACTAAGGACACCCCAAAAAATGCATATACATTTTGAGAAAGAAAAAAACTGTATTAAAATAGTAATTCTCTATCTATGCTGATAACAAATGATAAATACAAGTCACTCTGAACACCTACCTCTTGTCATTGGCAGAAGTCAAATGTGACTTAAGTATTGCAAATTCAATACAGTTTTTTCTTTCTTAAAATGTGTATGTATATTTTTTGACGACTTCAGTACATTAGGAATAATTAGCTGCTCCTGTTATCTTATAAATCTGTGTTAGGTGTGGCTTGGTCCAACAAAATGTGCCATAATCATTCATGTTCATCTCTGTTCTGACACATTTATTTTCTTAAATTTTTTCTCCTTAATTTCCTTTACTAATATAAAAGTCACCTCATAGTAAACATGATTCATAAATTTAGTGAACAACTCTATTGTATTTTAAACTATTTATTGACATACAGCATGCTTTGCAAAACTGAATCATCTATAAGAGAGTTTGATGAACTTTTACAAAGTGATGAGCACATCTGTAAAATCAGAGCCCAGATCTGGAAACAGAACGTTCTCAGCGTCCACAAAGTCTCCACTGTGTCTCCGTTTAACCCCTAACCCCCTATACATCTGCCAGGGTCACTGCTGTCCTAACAGGGTTGATTACTTTTACCTATTTTTGAACTTTATATTAATAGAATCATATAGTTTGTCGTTTTGTGTCTGACATCTTTCATTCAGCATTATTTTTGAGTTGTAGATTTTTCACTCTCATTGCTATGTAGTATTACATGGTGAGAATAAGCCATAATTTATTTATTCATTTTACTGTTGATAGATATTTTACCCAAACACATTTAGAGTTTTGAACCATCAAAAGTGTCCTATAAACATTCAAGTACCTTGGAGGGCGGGGTGGGACATACATACCTATGCATTTCTGTCGGGTATGTACCGAGAAGGGAAGTGGCTTGACACCCGTGTTCTGCCTGAGATGTAAACACCAGACGGTTTTCCAAGTGGCCGTGCTCATCTGCACCATCACCAGCAGCAGCTGAGAACTGCTGCTTCTTTGCCTTCTTGCTAATACTTGGAGGTATGCAGGGGTATTGCATTGTAGTTTTTAATTCACATTTTTTATATTTATTACACTTTGATTAATCGAAACTAGTTCTCTCAATGACAAAAGCTCAATTTTTACATTAATAAGAGAATAACCACATAGGTTTTTCTATGCTGATTTTTCGTTTGGAAGAGTATTCTTTTCCTGTTATCCTGCCAACTGCAATCCTTGGTGATTTTTAGCTGCATATCAAGGGTATCTGATCACAGGATCTCCTGCGATGTGAGGGAACCAAAGCTGGTCATCTAAAAGTGAAGTTAGTTTACATAAATTATTTAACCCAAGCATGTTTCTTTAGTTTCTAAAGTATTCCTTGATTTTTATGAATATCACTTTTGAATTTATGATTAAAAGTAAAATTTATTACAGTATTGCCTCAGTTACGCATGTTAGCATACTCAGATGGTTTGCATGTGTGAGGCTTGTTTGTGCACAAAAGCCCAAGTGAGCAGAGAGCTTCAAGGAGCTGCAGTTTGTAAATAACCAGTGGACTTCCAGTCTAATCTTGTGAAAACAGGAATACTTTAACAATCATATTAAGTTAGCCCTTATAATTCATGGGGTCAGAGTACACAGATTGAATTGATGCTGAGTCATGAAGTGCACTAATGGCTCTTACTGTGCTCATTCTGCCCCCTCCCAGGGCAGCTTATCCCACCCGGTCACCTCCTGACTGAGTTCCTTCCACTCGAGGTAGCTTTGGTAGCCTGGAGGAGGAATCAGAGGTGTGCAGGCGATGCTCGATGGTGAAATAGCACTTACTAACTTTTGCCTTCTTTCTGCCTTGAGAATATATTTTCATTGGCACTGATGTGAAAGGAGCAAAATAAACTCGCTAACAGCAAGCAGATATTTGAGACATTTAAGAGTGGGACGGATTCAGTGTTTTCAAATCTTACCAAGCAGGAGTCTTAGCTCTAGTTTGACAGATTATCAAGAGATATAGGGTGGGGAGCAGCTGGGTTCCAATTCTCTTATGTTTTCACAGGTTCTGCACTGCTGTGTCTGTGGCTCAAGCACATACACCCAACAGAGTCACTACACACTGACCCTGGCTGACTTGTCATCCACGGATTATGACCCCTTCCTGCCACTGGCAAATGTGAAGACTTCTGAGCCAGTCCAATATCATTCATCAGCAGAGCTGGGTAACCTGCTCACTGTTGAAGAGGGTGAGTGTTCTCCAAATAGGAATCTTCAGGAAATAGCGTAACGCCTTTTGTCCATGCTTGTTGTGTTGTCGTTTAAAACTCTGTCTTATTTCTTTATTTCTTCTTTTTCTTCTCTCACTTCTTTTCCCATCTGAGTTAATGAAATGGTTTTTGTATTATAAAGGACCTTATATGTCTCAGACCTTTGGAACTCAAAAAAAGGCTCATTTTCTATCCTCAAGAAGGGTTACATCTAATGGGGGAGACAGAATGAATTCAGAAGGTCTCCTCTCCAGATAAGTAGCACCGTGGGTGCTTCTCACAGAGAAAGACTAAAGCCAGATTTAGCAGAACAGGCAGGCTTTGAATGGAGCTTGTGGAGTGTTCTAGATTAGAGCATCGTGAAGGCAGTTGGGAGTTTACTTGCCACCACTTTAGGGTTGCTCTGTTCATCTTACTACATGAGAATCTTCAGTTGTCTCAAAGTGTGGGTGTGGAGTTAGATTAGTTCTTCCATGAAAATTATTATGGACTTTGCAAGTTAGAAACCTAGGCCCAAGAATAGAACCTTAGAGACATCGTAAAGATAAAGAAAGAAGTGAAATAATGTCACCAGGAAAGTGAAGCCATGGCTGAGGATGAGTCATTTCTAGGAAGCCGGGGAAGGAAGCAGGTGAGGCGCCCAGGGAGGTCAGTGGTGCTGGTTGGTTCTGAGAGCTCAGGGAAGGTGAAGACAAGACAGGAGCTGTTCTGCTTCCCAGTGAGGTATCTCGTGGTGGGTTTTGTCAGAGCACTTTTGGCAGAATGGTTGGTCTAGTCAGGTAGCATGAGCAGTGACCACTCTGAACCCAGAAACAGATCTTGAGGGGAGAGGGCACAGGGTGCAGGATGTGCTTGCACGACTATAGAGTCTGGAGTGTAGTTTAAAGCTTAAACCTCAGGCTGAGATGGAGGGGAGGACAGACAGCACAGGACTTGGCGCTCCAGGAAGGAGCAAAGGCTTGAAATCTGACAGTTGTCATTTTAGTTCCATTTAGTACAGGGGTCTTCAAACTTTTAAAGCAGGGGGCCAATTCACTGTTCCTCAGACCATTGGAGGGCCGGACTGCGGGCCCTGGGACAAGCTGGCTGCTAAGCAGGACAGGCAGCAGCAGCAAAAACACCTGCCAGGCTGGATAAATGTGCTAGGCGGGCTGCATGTGGCCCGCAAGCTGTAGTTTGAGGACACCTGATTTAGTAGAAGTGCAAACTGAGGTTGAGGGATTTTCTCAGTGGTGTGCAAATCAGATCTAACGAAGGTGGAATTAGAGCAGACAAAGGGCTCTTGTTCTGAGTTGTGTTGGTAGTAGATGGTGACGGTACGTTGCCATGTTGTCCTCTGGAGTCGCTCTCTAGTTAATCACTTAATTGGTTTTTCTGGAATTGCTCTGTTAACAGCAATATCTTTTTTTCCACAACTATAAATTCAAACCATATTTTTATTAAGTAATCAAAATAATTCTTGTTCTGTTTCTTTTGTTAGAAAGAAGTCCACAAGTCTCACAAGTCCTTGTTTCAGAAGACAATTAACTTACTTTTTCCTAAAGTCATTAATTTACACTCCTTCCACATGACTATCCCTAAAGCCAATTCACTCCTTATAATGGCTTGTCACTTGAAAATAATAAAAGAAAAACAGGTAATTGACAAAGATAAACCTAAAAATGCACGTTTAAATCTTGAAGCTATTTTTCTTTTGATGGACAACACTCCTCGACTTGAACATTTCATGTCCAGAAAACCTGTGGACCTTATGCACATGTTCCCAATACAATTCTAAAGTACTAAAAAAAAGTGCTTCTGTTGTAAAGGAGATTTTAAAATTCACTAACATGGTAACTAAATAAGTAAGAAGCTTCACGGCAGGACGACATGCACACACTTGCCAAGTACATAATATACCCCAGAGCCAGGGGGAGGAACAGTAAAGGTGAGATAACTTAGGTATTTTAGTTAAACAAAGTGTACTTATATTTGAGGGTTTTATTTTTTAGTAAATGTCATAATTTTTCATAACAGAACTATTTCTAGTCAGATAATTCTGATAACCAGTATTATATTTTAATCTATTATTTTTAATGATTCTTTCCTGTCTCGTTACTTGTTAATTTGATTTAATTACTACTTTCAAGTAAAGTCACAAGCAAGAGATACACTTTCCTACCTGCAGCTGAGGTAGCTGCTGACCGGGCTCACAGGAAAGCCACCAGTGGCGGCCTGTGCCCAGATCGCTTAGCACTGGTGCCCAGCTCTTACAAAGCAAAGTTAAAGGAAAACTTTCACTGCTTTTATATTTCATCTATACATTTAGAAAAATAAATTCAAAATATTTGGAAACTTTGTCAGTAGTTTATGGAAGTCATGAGCTTGTTTCTTTCACTAGTAGAGTCTAGAATTTCTCTTATTTTTCAAGGAACCCACAGGCAGTTGATTCAGCTCAAGTCTATCAGGGAAAAATGATTATTATTTTACACATATTATATTCCTTCAGCCATCATGGTAGTTCACCTGTAATCTCAGCACTCTGGGAGGCCAAGGCAGGTGGACCCCTTGAACTCAGGAGTCTGAGACCAGTCTGAGCAGGACCAGTCTGACCATCTCTACTAAAAATAGAAAAACTAGCTGTGCCTATGGTCCCAGCTACTTGGGAGGCTAGGCAGGAGGATCACATGAGCCTAAGAGTTTTGAGATTGCTGTGAGCTATGACACCACGGCACTCTACCCAGGATGCCAAAGTGAGACTCTGTCTCAATATAAAACAAAAAATGAACAAACAAAAATGTTTTCCTTACTTTACAGTACTAGAGATATATGGAATTTTTGCTGGATATGTCATGATTTATGATTTGATTAGTGTTAGTTTCCCCATATAGAATTAAAATGTGTTTATAAACCTCAAGTTGAAAATACAACCTAAGTGAGTTAAGTAAAAGTAGAAGAAAGTTAGCTTTCTAATTGTATTTTATGCCTTGGACCTTTATCATCTGAGTTTTATGGCCTATACCACCTCGTCACTCGGGAATCCCTGCTGGCTTCACATCTGTTGCTGGGGACACTAGTGTTCCTTAGCTCGGGTGTCAGCCCTGTGCCTGTGGAGCGCTCAGTGGTAAAACATGCCAGCCGAGGCTGCAGCTGTCACAGCACCCATAGGGTACCTGGTGGGACGGGGCGTTCTTTGGTTTCGTACTAATCAAAGCAATTCACCCAAGTTGGTTTCAGTTTCAATATTTTAGATTTATTTTAAAAAGTAATATGCAAAAAAAATTTAACGTGAAATGATAAGGATTTGTTGAACAATAAAAATGTAAAGATCTTTTTTTGTGTGGTACAGATCGAAACACAGTTCCCTACATAATCCAAGGAACTTGGCAACTCTTCTAATTTTTGCACTCCGTACTTAAACATACACAAAAATCCACTATTTGTACAAATTATTTTAGGCACAACTGTGAAAAATGTTGACAATGAAGCAAATGATGCTTACGCACTCAACTCTGGTACCATGGCAGTCACCTGTGGTCAAGTTTTGACATAGGGGTGTCATTCCCACCAATGGGACATCTTGTATTGAATGCCTAAAGGTGCCATTGGCACCAAACGACCTTCACAGTCAAAGGTTAAGCTTAGGCTTTGGACCCTGAGCAGTGGCCAGAGGTCCAGGTGTGGAGCAGAAGTGGCCGCTGCGAGGCTCTGGTGGCCTGAGTGCACCTGGTCATTGTGAGCTGGGAGTAAGGTCCCATGACCCAGGATACTCTTTCAGGTGAATTTTTCTATAAAGTTGTGGAGAGAAAGGACTTTGAGACGTGGCTAGATGATATTTCTATTACTTTCCTTTCTCTGAAGGACTTCAGAGAGATGAAACTCTGTGTCACCTGATTAGTCTGAGTAGGGCAGTCCAGCTGGGGCATCTCTCCCATAACTGGACATGCTCCTGGAGCAGAACTGCCTCAAACTCCTTCCCTGGGAGCTCAGTTTTTATTTGTTAGGATGGTTCCATCTTCAGACTTCACTCTCATGCCGCCTTACCTCGAAACGGGGGAAAGGTGATGATGAGTGCCTACACAGAGGCCTGCAGGTGCTTGTAAAAGTGTGGGCTGGCAGGCAGACGGCTCTGCTCGGACGCTGTGCATTGGCCGAAGGTTTATCTGAAGGCCGTTTAGAGAATGATGCACTGGAGGACTGCAAAGGCTTTGAGACCTTGCCATTAACTGGGCCCAGCGCCAGAGCGTAGGCCCTTCCCCACCCACACGGACTTCCCCGTCCAGGGCAGATGACTTGTCTGCAGAGCTGTGGGCTGTGAGCACAGGACGGTGTGTCTCTGGCATCCAGACCCACACTCGTGCAGCAGTGAACTCCCATGGACGGAAGTGTGTGCCCGCTCCCTTGCCAGCACTGGGCTTGCTGCAGAACCCAGCACCACCGAGTGCTTGCGGGACAAGCGGCTTGCCCTTTTTCAAGGGTTTTGACAATTACTTTAGCTTCATCCCTTAAAGCCAGAAGGCGAGAATATGAAACTTTTTGAAATTTTTTTAAATTCCAGATTAATATGAGGGTATAAACAATTAGGTTGCACTGTTTGTGTTTGTTGGGTAGAGTCCAACTTGTAGTTGAGCCCTTCAGGAGGTGTGCCAGGTACACGGCCTCACACTGTGCCAGTTGCCCCCTTCCTCCACTTGAATTTAATTGTGCTTTTCTGTCACGTGGGTGTGTAATTGTTCATCTCCTGGTTTCAGATTACACTTGAGTCCATTAGATACTTGCTTTTCTGTGTTTGTGATACTTTACTGAGGAGAACATTTTCAACTCTATCTAGGTTAATACAGAAGATGAAACTTCTTTTTTTAAAATTTAACCTGCCTTTTCCCTTTCTTTAACAGTCAGTGTACTTATTTCCCTTTATTTCAGTTATCCTTATTTGGAACGTTTTCACCACTTTTGCTGCTTCTTGGGCCATTTTGAATCTTTTCGGAGTCCCCTAACATGAGAGATTCTTAGGGAACAGTCAGTCCCCTTTGCTCTTGTCATATTCTCTGCCTCCAAATTGAATAAATCCCATACTTGTAAATTCAGTCCACTTTATTGGTAGAATTAAGGCTAAAAATCCTTCGGAGTGATGGTGGTTCCCAGATTGTGTGGTCTACACAGATAAATTATATCTAGATTATATCCAGGAGTTTGGCTGACAACTGATTAAAACAAGCTGCCCCTTAGAGCTGAGGTGAAAGCAACAGGTACCTGGATGTTCCTGAGAAATGTACAGCAGCCTTGTCCTGCAGAAAACGAGTCGTTTGAAGACGCCTTGACGGAGCCTTGAGCTGCTCCCTTGGTCTTTCCCCAGCCTCTCTGGCAGCAGCGCCTTCCTTTCTACCACCCTAGCCTCTGAGAGTCGCAGCCTGTGCTGTCACCCCTGTGAGCTGCCTTCCGAGACTCGGGTCAGGTTGGGTCTCTGGCACCGGTTTCCCAGCAGTCTCTGCTCTGCCAGGCCACTCACCGTACAGTGGTCTGGTGATTTTACTCCCCACCGGCCTGTCAGCTCCGGCCAGGCAGGGAGCCTGCCTATCTTGTTCTCCCTACATCTTCAGTTCTTTGCACTGAACCTGATGCTCTATAATTCTTTGAATAAAACCTAGCTGTTTTGCTGATTAAAAGCAAATACTTTTTGGTTCATTTGTTAAGGTTGGGTTCAACTACAACTTGGACTTTACCTAACAAATGCAAACTGTGTAATCTTTTATACCTTCATATGAATCTGAAATAAAAAAATAGAAATTAATATTTAAAGGCACATGACTTAGTATGGGACTTATATATTAAACTGAGTAAAATATCCAAAAAATGAATAAATAAATGTGGGTATTACATTTCTTAGTTGTGTGGAAATTATACATGCTTCTACTGTGTAGGGAAGAAGCTTAATTTCAAAGACAAATGTAGGTGACCTCCTTTGCTTCTAAAATTATGGGGGTTTTGATATGAAATTTTATTTTCTATTGAATGCAAATCATTTCTTATTTTTCAAAAGAAAAAATTAAGGAAACCAAGAAAGCTTAGTACAATCTTATATGCCTCAATCATTACACAGAATTTTTTAGATTCTGGGATTCTTTTTAAGATATATACATCATAAAATTGATGTATTATAAATTATAAGTCAGTAGGATTTTTCATGTCTGAGAGGGAGAGTGTTTAGCATGAAAAAGCACATTTACAGTCATTTAAATTTTAATCAATATTTGGCTTTTTGTGTTGCAAAATAGAACCAAGTATTCCTAAAGCTTTAAGCTCAAGTTATAAATTGTATTTTATTAGAATATTTAGTAAGTTTTTGTTAAAATTACAAGATTTCATTTTTCCTTGTTCTTAGATTAATACATATTTTTATGAATTGAGCAGATTAAGGCTTTCCTCCCTGTTCTCATGCTGAAGTCGTCGTCTCAGCACCTGCTGATGGGCCTGGTTTATTTGCTTCTTCCTCAGACCTCATTTTACAAGGCCCACTTTACACATGCTCTTGTCAAAGTCTTTCTGTACATTTTAAGTATTAAAAATTCTGCAAAGCATTTGCTCTTGGTCATTTAATCATCAACTACCAATTTAGTTAAAGCCTTCTAAGTAGTTCCATGAATTATTAATATGTCAGATTCTCCTAAATATTTAAAATGCTCTAAAAACAAAACATAAATTGTCACAATGATTATTAAGCAAATTGCTTCAAATATATTTAAACAGTTACAAGCTTGATCATTTTTTTTTTAATCAGGTCTCCCTTTACCGTACTGAGGGGGGCAAGGTGGCCTATCTGGCCCAGGCCCCAGTCCCCAAGCTCCCAGCCACCCCTTGGACTGGATTTTGTCTTCTTTAGAGTTCTCTGAGCTGTGAACTCTTGAAGGACAGTGATGTTTCTCTTTTGTTTACAGCTTTATCTACAGATTTTTAAATGTCCCTTTCAGAATGAAGTCTTCATGTAAGTTGATCTTTTCAACAGTCCATTTAAATTGTGCTATTAAATTCAAATAGAACTAGTTTCAAAAAGGAAAATAGGGTGAAAAGATTCCCAGACTAAAAAAATCAGAGACTCTTAAGTTGATGGGATTCAGTTTTAATCATTATTTGCTGCTATCTGTGTATGTTTCTTTACTGCTGTTTGCAGAGAAGAAAAGGAGAAGTTTGGAGCTGATCCCGCTGACTGCCCGGATGGTGATGGCCCACCTGGTGAACCACCTGGGGCATTACCCGCTCTGTGGGGGCCCTGCTGTGCTGCACAGCCTTGTCAGCGAGAACCACGACAATGCCCACGTGGAGGGCTCCGAGCTGTCTTCCGAGGTGTTCCGGAGCCCAAACCTGCAGCTGTTTGTCTTTAACGACAGCACCCTCATCTCCTACCTGCAGACCCCCGTGGAGGGGCCTGCGGGTGGCTCACCCGTGGGCACCCTCTCTGATGTGAGAGTGATCGTGCGGGATATCTCAGGGAAGTACTCTTGGGATGGTAAGGTTTTATATGGACCTCTGGAGGGGTGCTTGGCACCCAGTGGAAGAAATCCTTCATTTCTGATTTCGGGGTGGCAGCATCACACATTTGGACCTCAGAAAGATTTTTCTCAAATTGAGGAGGGAGATGATGTCCTTGACAAATTACTTGAAAACATTGGCCACACAAGTCCTGAATGCCTTTTACCATCACAGCTAAATCTGAATGAGCCTTCCCCACCCCCATGTGGCATGAACTGTGACCAAGAGAAGGAAATTATTGAGGTTATTTTGCGCCAAAGTGCTCAGGAAGATGAGTATGTCCAGAGGTGTAACTCTGATTCTGCAATGAAGGTCACCAGCCAAGGGCAGCCCTCGCCGGTGGAACCCCGAGGACCCTTTTATTTCTGCAGGTTGTTGCTTGATGACTTGGGAATGAATTCTTGGGATAGAAGGTAACTATCCACACTGCTCCTTCAATTATTTCATCACTATTTTCATGTGATTTTTCTCTTTATAAATTTCTAGTTGGGAAAGAAAAAAACAGAAATGGAGAATTTTCCCTTATTTTAATATTTTCTGCTGCTTATTTAAAGCTAGAAGTGAAACTAATTGTGCTGAACCAGTGTACAGATTGAATTCCAAATATCCTTGGATATTTTAGAGGGGATCAAGCATTGTATGTGTGTTGAATTAATGCTCTATCCATTATTATTTGTATTAATACTTTCATGCAAGGCCCAGATGGGCTACAAGGTGACTAAGCCACAGTCTAACCCTAGATCTGATGACGGAGGTAGACTTGGTACAACACTGATAAAAGGTGGAGTGACAAATGAGTTCAAGGGGAGCAGCTAAGTCCTGTAGGGAGCACAGGGCAGTGGAAAAGGCTTTGTGGGAGGTGGTGGATTTGTGGACCCTGAGAGTGGAGAGGACCTTTTAAGGCCAGGGGTGGAGAAAAGATTCACAGCAGAGCTGACAGTGAAAACCCAGACAGGGGCACCTGCACTCAAGTCACACACTCATTGCCCACAGGGCCCTCACTGTCACTGGATGGTGGTGGGATGTGGGGGGACTTTTATGCCTTTGTGTATCTTAAGGAGAATGGAGTTCATGTGTAGTTTTCAATCAGAAATCTTTCGTGAGTGAGGTGGGAGATGGATGGATGGTTTATTAGTTGGTTGATTGAGAAGCAGCCAAATTGGTCTGTGATCATGATTTTCTTCCATACTTTTATCTTTATAGGAAGAATTTTCATCTGTTGAAGAAAAATTCAAAATTATTGAGAGAGCTAAAAAATCTGGACTCCCGCCAGTGGTACGTGAGTGTACATGAAACCACCTTTTCCTTCTTGTCTTTGGGTATGCTTGGGTGACACAGGTCTGCAGGAATGAATAGACCCGCAGACATTTGAGAGTAGTTCTGTGACGTGCCACACTCCTTCATTATTTTCACCGTTGAGGAATAAACTTTCATGTTTGCTGCTGGAAAGGTGTCAATGCTCCTGCCTGATCTGTGCTTGTGATCGGCAGTCTTTCCTTGTGGCCGTCAGTGACACTTGTTTTCACTGGCTCTCTGCAGCCACTGTTTTCCAGTGAGGGGACAGAGCACATGGCTGCTCATCCCATATTACTGAAAGCCCAGTGAGTCTGACATCATAGTCCCCATATACCAAGACACCAACATTCCCTAGTCTTGGCTTTTTAATGATGGAAAGATTAAAACCAGTGTGTTATAATAATTAACTATATTAATAGTCAATAGGCTTTATTCTCCAAAGCCAGTCAAATTCTCAGATATACCCCTTTTCTATACAATTTGAAAAGTATTTCTAAACCTGAGCTCACAACAATGAAGAGGGTTTTTTGTTTGTTTTGGGGTTATTTTGAGACCGAGTCTCACTGTGTTGAACAGGCTAGAGTGCCATGGCAACAAATATCTTTTAGCAACCTCAAACTCCTGGGTTCAAACAATCTTCCTGCCTCAGCCTCCCAAGTAGCTGGGGCTACAGGTGCCACCAATGATACTTACCTAATTTTTCTATTAGAGTTGAGGTCTTGCTCTTGCTTAGACTGTTCTCAAACTCCTGAGCTCAAGTGATCCTCCTGCCTCAGCCTCTCAAGGTGCTAGGATTATAGGCGTGAGCCACCATACCTGGCCAACAATGAGAAAGTTTTGATTTGGGGAAAAGGGTCTTTCCAAAAACATCTAAGTTAAGAATAAGTACAGTACTTGGTATGTAACAGTTACTTTAACATTTTCTTTCTTTCTTTTTTTTTTTTTTTTGAGACAGTCTCACTATGTCGCCCTGGGTAGGGTGCCCTCTTGTCACAGCTCACAGGAACCTCAAACTCTTGGGCTCAAGCAATTCTCTTGCCTCAGCCTCCTCCAGGCACCTGCCACAATGCCTGGCTGTTGTTGCAGTTGCCATTGTTGTTTAGCAGCCTTGGTGTATGTGGCTGACGCTGTAGCCCCTGTTCTATGGGCACTAACCTGTTCTCCTTTTATTACCCTTACAAATATCCTAATATTCTACCAGCTATCAAATAAAAATTCAGATTGTTTTCCTCAAGTTTATTTTTCAACTCTCCACATTATATTTTATTCACATTTTTCTTATTGTCTTAAATTTTTAAATATATTTTGAGCTATGTGCGTTGAGAGGGTAGTGCAGTTACTGGCTAAGTAAGGAACAGGAGGAAGAAAGGAAATAATGGAACCCTGCTTTATCTTGACAAGCCCTTTCTTGACATTTAGGGAAATTACTAGAGCTCTTGATTTCATTCATTCATCCACTGTCTTGTTTCCCTTTTAAGGTGTGAGGTTCTCTGTTTGGCCCTTACAGTGATGAGTTATGACCTGCTGAGCAAACATTTTCACTATCATATGTATTGAGACAGCTTTGTTATGTTTTTTATTGTTTATTTTTAAATTTTTTATTTATTTTCTTTAATGCTTTATTAAATCATAACTGTGTACATTAATACATTTATGAGGGACAGTGTGCTGATTTGATATGCAATGTGGAATGCTTGCATCTACCTGATTAACATAACCATCTCTTCACTTTCTTATTTGTTGTGGTAAGACATTCATACTCTATTCTTAGTAGTTTAGGAATGTATTGTTGCATTATGTACATTAGGTGAGATTCCCCCACAAATACCCTCCCTCCTCCTGGCCTCCCCACTCCCCTCTCCTCCCTTCCCCTTTCCTTCTTCCTTCCTTCTTTCTGGACTATAGTAATGTTTTACCATCCCAATGAATGTGTACATGATTATATACTGATTTCATAGTAGTATTGAATACACTGGATACTTTTTTTCTTGAAATACTTTACTAAGAAGACTATGTTCCAGCTCCATCCAGGTGAATATAAAAGATGTGAAGTCTCCATCTTTTTTATGGCTGCATAGTATTCTTAATTTTTTTTATTTTTAATTTTTCTGGGTCCATACTAGTTGTACATATACATAGGGTATGTGTGATTTTTTTTTTTTTTTTGAGACAGAGCCTCAAGCTGGCTGTGGCATCACAGCTCACAGCAACCTCCAACCCTGGGCTTAAGTCTCCTGCCTCAGCCTCCCAAGTAGTTGGGACCATAGGCACCTGCCACAACGCCTGGCTATTTTTTGGTTGCAGCCGTCATTGTTGCTTGGGGGGCCCGCCACCTTAGGTGTATGTGGCTGGCACCTTAGCCACTTGAGCCACAGGCACCAAGCCTTTTTTTTTTTTTTTTTTTTGAGACAGAGTCTCAAGCTATTACCCTGGATAGAGTGCCCTGGTGTCATAGCTCACAGCAACCTCTAACTCTTGGGCTCAAGTGATCCTCTTGTCTCAGTTTTTCTATTTTTAATAGATATGAGGTCTCTTTCTGGCTCAGGCTGGTGTCCACCCACCTCAGCCTCCCAGAGTGCTAGGATTACAGGACAAGCCACTGCTCCCGGCCACGTGTAGTATTTTAAAACAGGCATACAAGGGCAGCGCCTGTGGTTTAGTGGATAGGGCGCTGACCCCACATACCGAGGGTGCCAGGTTCAAACCCCGCCCTGGCCAAACTGCAACAAAAAAAATAGCCGGGCTTTGTGGCGGGTACCTGTAGTCCCCTGCTACTCAGGAGGCTGAGACAAGAGAATTACTTAAGCCCAGAGTTGGAGGTTTCTGTGAACTGTGACACAACGGCAGTCTACCGAGGGCAGTAAAGTGAGACTCTGTCTTTACAAAAAAAAAACAACAGGCATACAAAGCATGGATTAATCTCATCATAGTGATTATGATATCCATCGCCTCAGGCATTATTTCTTTGTCTTAGGAACATGAGAAAAGCCATATGTGACAGATCCACACCTAGTATCATACTGAACAGGAAAAAGCTGAAGGCCCTTCCTCCAAGATCTGAACAGAGATGCCACTTTCACTACTGTTACTAGATGAGTAGCGGAAGTTGTTGCTAGAGTAGTCAGACAAGAAAGAAATAAAGGGCATTCAGCCTGGAAAGGAAGAAGTCAAATCATCCCTGTTTGACTAATATGATCCTATATCTAGGGAAACCTAGACTCCACAAAAAAATTTACTTAAAACTGATAAAAACAAAATTCAGTAAACTTGCAGGATACAAAATTGACATACAAAAGGCAGTAGCATTTCTATACACTGACAGTAAACAATTTGAGAAAGAAACCAAGAAAGTAATTTCATTTACAATAGCTGCAAATGAAATACCTAGGAATAAGCTTAACCAAAGTTGTGAAAATACCTGGGAATAAGCTTAACCAAAGTTGTGAAAATACCT
>NW_003852531.1:2487741-2493226 GCF_000181295.1 Otolemur garnettii | reverse complement strand
GGAATAAGCTTAACCAAAGTCGTGAAAATACCTAGGAATAAGCTTAACCAAAGTCGTGAAAATACCTAAGAATAAGCTTTCAAAGTTGTGAAAGATCTCTATAATGAAAACTGTCAAACATTGATGAAAGAAGTTGAAGAGGACACGAAAAAGGAAAGATAGTCCATGCTCACGGCCTGGAAGACTCCATATTGTTAAAACATTGATACTACTGAAACCAATCAATAGATTCAACACAACACCCCTCAAAACATGAATGACATTTTTCACAGAAACAGAAAAAATAATTCTAAAATTTATACGGAACCACCCACAAGAGCCAACGCTTTCCTGAGCTAAAACAAAACCAGAGCAATCACCTTACTTGATTTCAAGTTAATTCCAGAGCCATAGTAACCAGGTTGCATGGTACTGCCATGAAAAGCAACACACAGACAAATGGCACAGAACAGAGAACCCAGAAATAAATCCACACCTTTACAGTGAACTTATCTTGGTGGTTTATTTTAGTTTTGATCAAAAACTCAAATCACATCTTTAAATTGTATTTTTAAGCAAGCTATTGGTCTTCATCACTATTATTTGTGTATCATCTTCGCAACTGTGATTCTTCTTCAGTGATTTGAATTCTTTTTTAGAGACAGAGTCTCAGTTTATCACCCTTGGTAGAGTGCTGTGGCGTCATAGCTCACGGCAACCTCTAACTCCTGGGCTTAGGCGATTCTCTTGCCTTAGCCTCTGGAGTAGCTGGGACCACAACGCCTGACTATTTTTTGTTGCAGTTTGGCCGGGGCTGGGTTTGAACCTGTCACCCTGGGCATATGGGCCAGGCACCCTACCCACTGAGCCATAGGTGCTGCCCAGTGATTTGAATTCTTGAAGTGGATATGCACCTAATACCTAGCAAACTCCAGTTGGAATTTTCTTCTAAATACTTGGAAGATGATTTTTTTAAAAGGTCCTTTTGTAATGTCACTAAGTACTGAACAGATAAAGTCATGTAAAACTTGGTCATAGCTATGTGTCCTTTCAGCCTCCAGGGGCTTCTAGGATAAAGAGGGATTCATGTGTATTGGCTGCTGTGTGGGAATCAGAGGGTAGGCATTTCCTTTCCTTTCCTATCTTTTCTTTTTCTTTTCTCTTCTTCACTTTTCTACCTTCCCTAGTCACTCAGGAACTCTGATAGCTTCTTATAGCTACACCCATATTGAGGCCTGAACTATTTTACATATGTTTTCCGAGTCTTGAGAGTGTGCCACGATGGTTATTCTGAACTTGATTTCTTCTGTAAACAGATATGTGAGGGCCTTTTCTTCTAGGTGGCCTTACTCTTCTCTGGAGACTGACAAATATTTTAGTCTCAAGAAATATACAGGATTTTTTAAAAGGAATACTGTGTATACAACATTAAAATGTTCACTTGAAGTTAAAGCTGGGTAAAGGAACCATCCTCTCCCAGAAGCCCACAGCTCCAGTGCCCTTTTAAATGTCTATATTTCCTGATTCATCAAGTGAAACTTGCATTAAAAGATTTGAGTTTAAATAATTTTTTAAAACTCACTAGAGAGCTGAGTATGCACGCCTATAATCCTAGCATTTGGGAGGCCAAAGTGGAAGGAAAGATTGCTTGAGGTGAGGAGTTTGAGCAAGAGTAAGACCTCATCTCTAAAAATGGTAGAAAAATTAGCTAGGATGGTGGCATATGCCTGTAGTCCCAGACACTCGCTACTCAGGAGGCTGAGGAGGGGCAGTCTCTTGAGTCTAGAAGTTTGAGGTTGCAAAAGATGAGGTAAAATGATGCCACTATCCTCTAACCCGGATAACAGAGCAAGACTGTCTCAAGAAAGAAGAAAAGAAAGAAAGAAAAAACTTGTTAGAAATGAAAAACCTAAAGCTACTGTTTCTCACAGTGTTGTCCTTTATTGAGTCCAGTTTCCTGATTGTTGTGATTCTTTTTCTCCAGAGTAACAGAGACCCCCATTCTCTGTAGAAATTTATGAGATATTTCTTTGAATGACTCAGGGATTCACTTCCATTGCCCTTCTATTCTTCTGTATTAAACAAGCAGCATTTGGGTTCCAAACTCAGCTTTTGAAGCATGTGCTAAATTGCTCCATTCTTCTTAGTATTGAAGAATACATCAGTATCTTGTAATTGTGGCCAGTTTGAGTGTTAATGTATGTCAGTTGCACGAGGTAGAATTGAATTAGCTACCAGGGGAAATTAGCTACCAGTAAAATAATGGCTTTGAATCCAGTCTTCTGCCTCTTGATTAACCTTCACTTACACCCCCAACTCCTGGATTTAGTGTCTGCTTGAAATCACTAAAGTGATGAAGGGCACTTTCAGGGTTCTTTTTGAAGAAACTGGGAATAAGTCTGGGACGCTTCATGTCAGTCCGAGAAATCAAGACTGAACACTGGTCAGGTAGCAGGTGAGAACACACCTTGTCCTTCAGCTTGCATTTCCGTTGATTTCTGACACCAGTTGAGCAAGCGCACTGCTATTGATGTAGTGTGGAGACTCCCTTGCAACTGTGGTCTCTATATTGTACAGTTATCAAAGGTGGAAAGACTGGTCAACATGCATACAAACCCCAGAGGGTCATTGTTAACAAATGTAAATACCTTCCTGCCACCACGTGGTGAGCTGGATACTAAAATCAGGCTTGCCTTTGTTTGGCTTTTTAATGTGACAGTCCAAGGAAACAGCTATTCTGGTCTATTTCTAATCAGAAAGAAAAATGCATTGTGGTGAGGCCGCAAAGCTGTTGGTTTATGTGTGTGCTCCTGAATTACCTGCTTCTTCATGCATTTGTTGTGCTTCTTATGGATGTGAAGTGCTGTTGATGTTGCTAATTACCATTTCAAAAGCCTGGCTCTAATAAGGCCAGATACAGCTCTGCATTCTAGCAGGCTCTCTGCGGTGCTAACATTTTGGAGGATGTGAAATTTGATGAATGTTTACAACTAAAGGTCATCTTTCCTTGCACCCAGTGGGTCAGCCCGTCATTTCGGCTGAGCTCTCTGTGTTCCCACTTTTAGTTAATGAGGACTCAAGGACCCATGAACAGCTGCAATGGAAAAAGCTTAGACTTGAAGGCAGATAAACAAAAACATTTCAGATGAACCTGAGATTGTTTTTATGTATGTGAACTCTGTAGAACAAAGAAAAATTAAATGCTGAGGACCTTTAAATATGTAGAGAGAGCTGCAGATAGCAAGTGAGTAACTGTACTTCTTCCTGTTTGATTTCTGTTATTATCCAAGCCCCCCAATTTTTTTAGCTCTTACAGTGGGCTCATCAGATTCTAGGCTGTTGGTGTTCCCTGCAAAAGGTCAGGACAGTAAATGGTGTGGCAGTTTCAGGGCTCCGTACTACACAAGGATAAAATTTTCTGACTATTTGAGAGCAGGAAGTCTCTTTTGAAGCATTGGCCCCCTTAGATCCATGACCGTGAAAGTTCCTTTTTACAACACTGGTTCCAACCTGGGTGTCCAGAGTGTCCAGCCTTTCTGGTGGCAGCCAGACAGTATATGCCAAATGCCTTAAAAATGGTCAGTGACCAAGAAAATATTTTTCTATGAATTTATTTTAAATTACTTTTAATATGTGAAACAAGATTATGAAAATATTAAAAAGATTAAAGGTTATATTTAAGGGCTCAGCGCCTATAGCTCAACCGGCTAAGGCGCCAGCCACGTACACCTAAGGTGGCGGGTTCGAATCCCCAGCCCGGACCCGCCAAACAACAATGACGGCTGCAACCAAAAAATAACGGGGCGTTGTGGCGGGCGCCTGTGGTCCCAGCTACTTGGGAGGCGGAGGCAGGAGACTCGCTTGAGCCCAGAAGTTGGAGGTTGCTGTGAGCTGTAATGCCACGGCACTCTGCCCAGGGGGACAGCTTGAGGCTCTGTCTCAAAAAAAAAAAAAAAAAAAAAGGTTATATTTAAGAATACATTGAAGTGGGTCAGCACCTGTAGCTCAGTAGGTAGGGTGCCAGCCACGTACACCAGAGCTGGTGGGTTCAAACCCAGCCTGGGCCTGTCAAAACAATAATGATCACTACAACCAAAAAAGAAAAAAAAAAAAGAATACATTGAAGATAATATGAAAATGTCTTTAAGAATGAAAGCAACCAGACTGGCACGGTGGCTCGTGCCTGTAATCTCAGCACTCTGGGAAGCTGAGGCAGGTAAATTGCTTGAGTTTAGGAGTTTTGAGATCAGCCTGAGCAAGAGTGCGACCTATATTACGAGAAATAGAAAAACTAGATAGGCATAGCGGCAGGCACCTGTATTCCCAGCTACTCAGGAAGGTGGGGCAAGAGGATCACTTAAGCCCAAGAGTTTGAGGTTGTTGTGAGGTATGATGATGCCGCAGCACTGTACCAGGGTAATAGAGTGAAACTCTGTCTCAAAAAAGAACAAAACAACAAAAAAGAATGAAAGTGACCGACCTACATGAGGACTTGGGTTGTGTTTAACATAATGGGATGTTGTACATTAATAACTTTGTAGGGAAAGGAAGGACATGGCATAAAAATATTTATTACTCAAAAATAGGAATGGCAAATTTTATGATATGTGTATTTTAACACAATAAAAAGTGTTCACAAATATTTTAAGTGAAAAAAATCATTTCCAAAACAGAACTTAGTAGCTTTTCATCCTTAAGTGGTAAAGCTGTGTTATTTGCTTCTATGTTGAAATTACAACTGATTTTTATTCTTTTCTTTTTCTTAATAGTATTTTCTAATTCTTCTTCCGGTTATGTTTATTACATGTAAACTATGGGGGAGGGGGGCAGATAAGCTAAGTAAATTGGCTCTCTCCTCTTCCAGTTATATAAGTAACTTTTTAGTTGAGGATCAATTATTTCTACTTAAGTAAATAAATAATGAGTGCAGAAGCATATATTAGAAAATTTTCTAAAATATGGAGCCCAGTTCTACCAATATAGACATCTACTCCGATTACATACAGTATGGAGATAGTAAACAATTAGACATTACAACCATTTCTGTATTGTTTAAGCACTGATTTTCCTATGAGATTTCAGTATGTGATGCAAAAAAAAGGGTTAGAACTGCTCTGGATATGATGATCCAGAGTTTAAAACAATAAAGACTGTAGTAAAACTCTTGGATGATTGGGCTGTGAAATGAGTAAATCTCGATTAAAGTTCTGTGTGAGGCTGGGCGCGATGGCTCACGCCTGTAACGCCGGCGCTCTGAGAGGCTGAGCTCCGTGTGAGGCTGGGCGCAGTCACTCACACCTGTAACGCCGGCGCTCTGAGAGGCTGAGCTCCGTGTGAGGCTGGGCGCGGTCACTCACACCTGTAACGCCGGCGCTCTGAGAGGCTGAGTTCTGTGAGGCTGGGCGCGGTCACTCACGCCTGTAACGCCGGCGCTCTGAGAGGCTGAGTTCTGTGAGGCTGGGCGGGGTGGCTCACACCTGTAATGCCGGCGCTCTGAGAGGCTGAG
>NW_003852531.1:2485067-2487721 GCF_000181295.1 Otolemur garnettii | reverse complement strand
CTGGGCGCGGTGGCTCACACCTGTAATGCCGGCGCTCTGAGAGGCTGAGCTCTGTGAGGCTGGGCGCGGTGGCTCACACCTGTAATGCCGGCGCTCTGAGAGGCTGAGCTCTGTGAGGCTGGGCGCGGTCACTTATGCCTGTAATGCCGGCTCTCTGAGAGGCTGAGGTGGGTGGATCCACTGTGCTCATGAGTTTGTTACCAACCTGAACAAGCACAATACCCCGTCTGTACCAAAAACAGAAAAACTAGCCAGGCATTGTTTGGGAGGCACCTGAGTCCCAATTACTCAGGAGGCTGTGGCAAAAGGATCACTAGAGTCCAGGAGTTTGAGGTTGCTGTGAGCTGTGGCAGTACAGCACTCTACCCTTGGTAACAGAGTGAGATTCTATCTATAAACAAACAAACAAATAAAGAAAGCAAAGGTCTATGTAAATAAGAACAGTGTTTTGGTCTCTTAACTGACATGAATTGTCTCTTTGTTAATACATCAAATGTATGTCTGGTCAGTTTAACAGAGATTTAACTAAACCCCTACTTTGTACAAAGGAAGACACTGGATGTACAAAAGGGGAAAAGGCAAGATTCCTCAAGGGCATATCATGTTTACTGGATTGATGTAACAGTATACCCCAGATTTATCATGGAGCAAGCCAGTCAAGGGTTGATGTGGCCAAAGGAGTTTCTCTGGGTAGTTTGACACAAAGAAAATACCTAAGTGTGTTTTGCTTGGAAGAAGTTTCCCTTTCTTAAAGGACTGTCATATCTTACAACTCCAAGCAAAGAATCACCCAGTATCCTTATTTCAAAGTGTACAGAGTGAAATGTGGGCAGTCACAGACCTACTCACAATTGATACCTATTTGAAATGCTTTAAAAGATATTCCACACAGCCGCGGAGAGAGGTCGGAAGTGCCGTGCTCCGACCCGCTGTGCAGTGCGCATCCCGTCAAGAGCATGTGGTTTCAGGAGACAGACTACCTGGTTACAATGCCATTCTCTCCATTGCTGTGTGAGCTTCTTGTTTAGCTTCCTGTGCCTCCTTTCAGCCACCTTTACAAGGGAGGTGACAATAATAATATTCTAAAAGCAGTTTCAAAAGCAGTGAGATCACCTGTCAAATCATCTTAAAACAGTGACCGGCCCCTAATAAGTTCTTAGTTAATGTAAGCTCAGTAGTAGTAGCTGGGGGTAGTGTTAAAATAAAACTTTATGGTAAGAATGCTAACTCCTATTTAAATTTAAAAATTTACAGCCGTGAGACACACAAAATTGCAGTGTTTTATATTGCTGAAGGCCAAGAAGACAAGTGTTCGATCCTGTCCAATGAGCGAGGAAGCCAGGCCTATGAGGACTTCGTGGCGGGTCTCGGGTGGGAGGTACGTGTTCCATCCAGCTGCTGCTTACTGACTGGTGGCAGCATGTGTACAAACCAGGCTTTGTGTGTTTTTACATATGTTTTTATGTGCAAAAATAACATGAGTAGAGATCTAGACCTGGAGAACTTACTGAATTCTTTCTTCACATCTATTAGTTGCTTTTTAGTACTTTATACATGAACTTTTGTTTCATCTTAACTTTCCTCTCAGTATTTTTTTATTTGCCTCTTATAAGAACTGCATAGTCAGATGGGCTTACCCAGCCCTAGTCAGTTCGTAGCGAGAGAAAACAAGTGTGGGCAGTGACTTTGGCCACAATATAGAAATTGAAGAATTCAGTGACTTTGTGAAAAGGCACAGAAAGGGTTGAATGAAGTCAATAGTTGCCATGAAAATAGAACATAGTAACCATGAAGGTTTAGCTATTAGCCTGTTTCCCTAAGGTAGATCCCAGGATGATTGATATTAAAAAAAAAAAGTTGGCTCAGCGCCTGTGGCTCAAGTTGCTAAGGCGCCAGCCACATACACCCAAGGTGGCGGGTTCGAATCCAGCCCGGGCTGCCAAACAACAATGATGGCTGCAACCAAAAAATAGCCAGGCGTTGTGGTAGGCGCCTGTGGTCCCAGCTACTTGGGAGACTGAGGCAAGAGACTCGCTTGAGCCCAGGAGTGGGAGGTTGCTATGAGCTGAGATGCTACGACACTCTACCCAGGGGGACAGCTTGAGGCTCCTGTCTCCAAAGGAAAAAAAAATTTATTTTTTCTTTAATAAATGATACTCTGATGTATAGACATATATGCATTTATACATAGACACACATCTCATCTCTCAGAAACATACATCTAAAGGAAAACATATCCCTAGGATCTGAAAGAATTCAGAGTAGTTAGAGTGAAAATCAGCATATCCAGAACGATGTTTTATTTGTCATTACTTTTGTTTGAGTTTCGCAGTTATCTGTGCTATGGGAAACTCTGGAGGTGGGCACAGGGTAAGAGTACATCCAGGTCATCACTACGCTTTCTCACAAGTCAAGTCAGTTTTAATCTGAAACAGTTATTGCACTTCCAGTAAGTCATGGTTTTCACTAATAAGGTTGCTTCTCCTTTGTCTTAGAATACATTCATTCCTGTATTTTTTTTTTTTTTTTTGAGACAGAGCCTCAAGCTGTCCCCCTGGGCAGAGTGCTGTGGCATCACAGCTCACAGCAACCTCCAACTCCTGGGCTCAAGCGAGTCTCCTGCCTCCGCCTCCCAAGTAGCTGGGACCACAGGC
>NW_003852531.1:2468603-2483978 GCF_000181295.1 Otolemur garnettii | reverse complement strand
GGCCATTTTTTGGTTGCAGCCATCATTGTTTGGCAGGCCCAGGCTGGGGATTCGAATCCGCCACCTTAGGTGTATGTGGCTGGCGCCTTAGCCGCTTGAGCCACAGGCGCCGAGCCAGTTTTAATGTTCTTTATTTCTTCATTCTTTTAATCTTGTCTGACTTTGTATTATGTTTGTAATCAGAAAGAATTCTATAAAAGTGAAAAGATATTTTAAAATCCCCATTCCAGCTGATTTGACCCTTGCCCTTCCCTTTTGCACTCTTGGTCAGGTGGATCTCTCCACCCACTGCGGCTTCATGGGTGGCCTCCAGCGCAATGGCAGCACCGGGCAGACCGCCCCTTACTACGCTACCTCGACCGTGGAAGTGATCTTCCACGTTTCTACTCGGATGCCATCAGACTCAGATGATTCACTCACCAAAAAGGTAAGGGACCTCTTTGTGGGACCCTGGTGGCCCTGGCTTGTAGGGAGACCATGCTGGGACTGGACAATGTGCAGTGCCCAGAAGCCCTGAGTCTGTCTCCCCTGGACCCGACGTCCGCGTGGCTCCTCCTCAGGCTGCATCTGTGGTCGCCTTAAATACTAGCGTGGCCCAAACTAAATAACAAAGGACATGAAAAGGAATGGGTTATTTGAGTCTTAAATCCTGAGAATGAGGTTTAGGGAAAGGAAGGGTCATACTTCATTACTGTCTGATCTCCCTTCCTGTGAATGTTAGCTGATAGAAAATAACATTTTTGACCTCACAGATTGTTAAAGGTCACAAGATGTAATGTCTAAGAGCAGGCAGGCCACTCTCAGGCTTGCTGTGGGCGGTTTGGCAACATGCAGTGTGGCCAGTGCTGGTGGGCTGCTGGCCCTGCAGGCCCAGCCTTGCCGCTTACCTTCCTTCAGCTTTCCCTGGGGGCACTTTAACCCAGAATTCAAAGGAAAGTCCATCCATGTGAAGGACCTTAATGGAAGAGGAATTTTAGTCTAGGAGGGAAATCTAGTAATCTGATCCATTTCTGTAAGTTTCCAGATGAGAAAAGAGTCTCCAAGTGACTATTATTTACGCTCTCCTGGCCTGCTGGCAGGTGGCTGATCCTAGAATCCCAGGCTCCCCCCTCCACTCTCTTCTCATGACACAGATGGGGGGACTGAGATGCTGCCTCATGGTGGCCACTGGCAAGTGCAGCGTGGTGGTGTAGCCAGGCCCCGGGGATGGGCGCTCCTGGTTCTGTGTGTGTGTTGAGCTATTTCACCAGCTTGTGCTCCTATTTCGCATTTCCTAAAAGGGATTCAAAATACCTCCTATGGCACAGGGCTGTTGAGTGAAGCAGAATTGCTGAGCACAGAGCCTGAGAGGATGTCCCTGACTGTTACCCTCATCCTTGCCCATCAGTCTAACTGACTCTGCTGCCCTGCTGGCTGGATGTTTACATTGGCTGATGGGCTTCCGGATACCGGCCTCGTTTTTATTTTCTGCGGTTTTACTTTCGCCTTGCTACGGCCGCAGGTCTGGACTGCGTGCAGACACACCTTGTCTTCTTACTCTTCACCTCGTTCCCCACACAGACTTCGTGTTTCCGCATTGAAGGTCTGTGCCAACCCTGCATTAAGCACAACTGTCAGCACAGGCCTGTTTTTTCAAACAGCAGGTGTTCACTTTATGTCTCTGAGACATTTTGCTTATTCACATAATACTTCTGACTTTTTCATTACTGTATCTATTATGGTGATCTGTGATTGGTGAACTTTGACATTACTGTTGTAGTGGTTTGGGGACACCACAAACTGTCTCATCTAAGATGACCAAGTTCATTGCTGAGTGTCGTGTTTGTTCTGACTACTCCACTGGCCAGTCCCCGTCTCTCTCCCACTCCTTGGGCTTCCTGATTCCCTGAGATAAAATAGTATTGAAATTCGGCCAACTAACAACCCTACAGTGACCTGTAAGTGTTCAAGTAAAAGGAAGCATAGCACATCTCTCACTTGAAATCAAAAGCTAGAAATAATTGAGCTCAGTGAGAAAGATAGGTCAAAAGTTGAGAATGACTGGAAGCCAGGCCAGTTGCATCAAACAGCCAAGTTGTGAATGCAAAGGGAAAGTTCTGGAAGGAAATTAAAAGTGAATACATGAATGATGCAAAAAGAAACAGCTTTGTTGCTGATGGGGAGAAAGTTTGAGTGGTCTGGACAGAAAATTAAACTGGCCACAGTGTTCCCTTAACCAAAGCCTAATTCAGAGCAAGGCCCTAACTTTCTTCAATGCTGTGAGGTGAGGAAGCTGCAAAAGAAAAGTTTGAAACCAACAGAAGTTGATTCCTAAGACTTAAAGAAAGAAGCCTTCTCCATAATAGAAGTACAAAGTGAAACAGCAGGGGCTGGGGGGAAGTGATTCCGGAATTTTGCTCTTCAGTAGGTTCTTGGTCTCAGTGATTTGAAGAATGAATCTGTAGACCACAGATCAGTGATAAGACAGGATTTATTTAACAGAAAAGAATACAGAAGTGCCAGAGCTCCTGGCAGAGAGAGAAAACCCAAGTCGGGAGAGAAAATGTCTCTCTATCTATATATACTGTCGCATGGGGTCCTCAGTAGTTACATTTAGTGGGGCTTGGTGGTTACATTTAGCTGTTTGGGACATGTCTGGGTCGTGTTGGGACAGTGTGTCTGGGGCATGTCTGGGTCACAAATGAATGTCTACAACCCTTTCATTCCCAGGCCTAGGAAATGGGGTCCCCCTGCCTACCCTCCAGCCTGCTGGTTCCACTGCTCACTGCCACCACACCAACACCGCCAAGGCGGAGGCAACAGGTCCAGCCCCCCAGCTCCACAAGCTGGCTGGGGTGCCACTTGTCCTGTATCAGAAGCTGCAGCAAATTATCAAAAAGATCTAGCTAAGATAATTAGTGAAGGGGGCTGCACTACACAGCAGATTTTCAGAGTAGATCAAAAAACCTTCTACTGCAAGAAGATGCCATATACAACTCTCATAACTAAAGAGAAGTCAGTTCCTGGCTTTGAAACACTTAAGGACAGTCTGACTCTCCTGTTAAGAGCTAATGCAGCAGGTGACTTGAGTTGAAGCCAGTGCTCATTTACAATTTTGAAAACCCTAGGGCCTTTAACATGTTAACTACCATGTGAGTTGTATTTAATTCATGCTAGTTTTGAGCCCAGAGCCTCGTGAATCATCACCAAATAGATCACCATCTTCATCACTCATGTCCAAAATTTCATTTACTTTTTTCTCTATAATTCCTTATGCTCATTTTCTCTGGAGAATGAACGCAAAATAAACTTAAGTGCTGGTCACGGCTCTGGCCACGGAAGGTGTACTAAAGTAGACTTAGTGGATGAGTGGGCAGGTCCACAGTATGCCTGCATGCTCTGAAACCTCTGCTCATTGTTTCTGCTACCAGTGAGCATGTCTCCATACTCCCTGTCATCCTGCCTTAGCCGGCCTGTGCAGGTAACGCACCGCACAGGCTGACTTTGTTCTCAGTTGTGCATTTCCCCTTGAATGTTTGCCTGGCAGCTCTTTGAAGGTAATGGATATGGTGGTATCCAGCAGCGTGGTGCTGTTGCAGGTACTTAGGGGTATAGATCAGAGGTCCACTCCAGATATAACTAAATGCCTATGGGATGTCAAAAGACTCAATTCTTGGAAACAAATTCAATAAGTCTGTTGTGAGTTAAATACAACTCACGTGATGTGCAGTGTGAGAATTCTAGTGCCATGTGAGTTGCATTGTAACTAATGCACAGAAAAACATAACAATTTTTTTTATTAAATTAGAAAGGATCTTTTGTTTTCAAAGTTGTTATGTTTTCATAATAAAACACCATGGCCTTAGGGAAAAAATTTTTTCTCTAGTGTGGCCATCAATGTGTTAAGAATAATGCTAAATTAACTCTGCCTCTTTTCTACAAATGGAATGATAGAGCCCAGACAATAGCACATCTGTTCACAGCAACATCTACTGAAGATTTTAAGTCCACTGTTGAGACCTACCACTCAACAAAAAAAGGTTCCTGTCAGAATATTACTGCTCAGTGATAATACATCTCATCACTCAAGAGCTCCTGTGGAGCTGTATAAGGAGATGAATGTTCTCATGCCTACTAATACAACATCTATTCTGCAGCCCACAGAACAAGGAGTAATTTCTGTTTTCAAGCCTTCTTATTTAACAACTGTTTTATAAGGCTATAGCTGCCATGAAAAATGATTACTCTGATGGATCTGGGCAAAGTACATTGAAAACCTTCTGGAAAGGATTTACTATTCCACATGCCATTAAGAATATTGTGATTTATGGGATGAGGTCAAAATAGCAACGTTAACAGTAATTCAGAAGAAGTTGATTCTGACCCTTATGATGACTTTGAAGGATTCAAGACGTCATTGGAGGAAGTAATTGTAAATGTGGTGGAAATATCAAGAGAACTAAAGTTAAATGTAAGCCTGAAGATATGACTAAATCTCTACATGATAAAGCTGGAATAGATAGGGAGTTGTTTCTGATAGATGAGCAAAGAAAGTGGTTTCTTGAGATGGAGTCATTTCCTGGTGAGAATGTTTTGATTGTCAAAATGACAATAAAGGTTTTAGAATATTCCATAAACAGTAGCAAGGTTTGAGAGGACTGACTCCAATTTTGAAAGAAATTCTACTGTGGATAAAATGATATCAAACAGCATTACATGCTCCAGAGAAATGTTTTGTGAAAGAAAGAGTTGATTCTGTAAACTTCATTGTTTTCTCATTTAAGAAATTACTCCAGTAACCACCATCCTAATTAGTCAGCAGGAACTATCAACATTAAAGCAAGACCTTCTACCAGCAAAAAAGATTTTAATTTGTTGAAGGCTCACATGACCGTTAGAATTCTTTAGCAATAAATTTTTTAATTAAGGAATGTACATTTTTTTAGGTATGGTATAAACAACTTTTATATGTACTGGAAAGCAATGTACACAAAAATTTGTGTGCCTCACTTCATTTATTGGCTTTGTTGCATTGGTCTGGAACTGAATCTGCAGTATCTCTGAGGTATTTCTGTGAGTGGTGAGCAGCAGTGCATGTGAGAAGTCAGAACTTGAACCATAGCCCAGTCACGGACAGCTTTCATAAACCTCAGGCCTGAGTGCTGTCAGGGCCTCCTGGAGTGTGGGAGCATAGCAGCCACTCAGACTAGCTGTGTCTAGGTTGACTTATGGCTGTGCCTGGTAGGGAACTTTGTCCCCATATCCGAGACTCTAGAGTAGCTTACCAACCCTGAGCAGGGCTCACATCTTTTTTATTTGTAGCACATTGCAAATTGTCACTAGTTTGCAAATATTTCACTGTATTATATGCTTTTTCTTATGACTGAAAACTATTTTGTTAAAAGCTAAATTTATACATATAATGTTTTTAAATTATTGAAAGGGTTTTTTTATGGTTTTTTTCCTTTTTTTTGAGAAAAGACATGTTTTCTTGACAAAATGTCTTACTTTAAATAATGTTCCAAGGCTTTGCCCTGTTGAAGGGTTCCCTACTGTAATAATCAAAATTCAGCTGATACTTTTTGCGGCTCCAAGATTTAGCATCATTAGCAATAATCTCTCTTTATCAGATGTCTCACAGCTAGACCAAAATCAGTCACAGTAACAGCAGCCTGCAGTTCCTTGTCTTATTCTAAGTAAATTGTCCCTAACAGCTTAAAAATGAGCTGCAAAATTCTAAAGTGATTCATGCTCTCTTCTGCCCCTATCATGGGGGGACTTTTTCAATTCTGCAATCCGGTTGCAACCCCATACTGAACTCTTGATCCTTCACTGCAGAAATTTGTTAGCTCTAGCTAGATTAGATTTTTCACAGCTAATCTAACTGCTGTAGGGGTTTGCGGAGTGGGGACAGAGCTGTGCTATTGGATTTGTCCAATTCATTTGACTCCAGGACTATAATTGCACTTATGTCTTACAAGGCTTTTATAGCCTCAGGCTGGCCAGCCGCATAAAAAACAAATTGGCAGTGATACAGTCTGAGTGAAAGGGATGAAAGGCCCACATTATCAGTCTCCAGGCAGCGCTGTTCTGGCAGGAAGTTTCTTGGTTAATTTACAAATAAAACTTAGATTTTAGGATGGGCACACTGTCAGCTGAACAATGGGGATGTCAGGCTTGACTGTTACTTAGTAAAAGTAGCAGCCGGGCCCACTGAGGAGCAGGAATTCTTCAATCAAACAGACGACTCCTTCTGGAGCCAGCTGGCGATGTAATGCAATTAGTCGGGAAAGGAGGTCAGCCTGTTAGGTGCGTCCCCTGACCAGTGTCACCAGTGGCGTGCAGCCTGGCGGTAGCAGGCAGAATGATTTGGGCAGAGGGACTTTAAAACCCTGTCAGGACGAGAAGTGACAGGCCATAGGGTTGATATCTTAGACTTAAAAACCGAGCATTTGTTCCGGGCCCCATAAGCCTGTGGGTGTTTGGGAGCCTTTGTGCAGTCAGCTCCAACCCAGTGGGAGACTCTCCTTCTGGACTGCAGGAACGAGACTGGCTTGGCTGAAACTTGCCAGTGGACTTGCACCTTGAGGGGTTCTCATCAGAATTCTCCAAAACTCACAGAGCAATGTCTCTGTGATGAAGTCCCCCTTTAAACTGAGCAATAGTTTGAGGTTTCCAGAGTATTCCATTATTTTCTAACATGATTGACGGTTTGGCCAGATTAATTTTATTTGTTTTACCTACTTGTGTTCTTGACATCACTGAATGGATTCTGTGGCAGGGGGCTTCAGTCTGTTAAAAGTCATCGTGTGTGCTGTGCTCCAGCGGCCCAGCCTTTATGTGTAGGGTGTGTTTGTTGCTTTGCTCCAGATTTATCAACCAGTTCATCCTGTGTCCTTAGCTAATTAAACAGGCATGTCCAGAAGTCAGAGGCACATCAGATTGAAAGCAGCTTTGAGAGGTGGTGCCTGTGGCTCAGTGGGTAGGGCATCGGCCCCATATACTGAGGGTGGTGGGTTCAAACCCTGCCCCAGCCAAGCTGCAACAAAAACATAGCCAGGCGTTGTGGCGGATGCCTGTGGTGCCAACTACTCAGGAGGCTGAGGCAAGAGAATCGCCTAAACCCAGGAGTTGGAGGTTGCTGTGAGTTGTGATGCCTTGGCACTCTACCGAGGGCGATAAAATGAGACTGTCTCAAAAAAAAAAAAAAGAGAAAAAAGAAAGAAAGCAGCTTTGAGATGGTGAATGTTGCATTATTACTACACAAAAATAGCTGTTCTTTAATTACAGACGTGCCACACCGGTAGAATGGGTCTTCCCATTCCTGCTCCTCCTTCCTTTCCTGTAGTTCTGAGAATACAGTTGTAAAGAAAATTAGGAGAGACTTACTTGGGTTGTACGTATAATTGAGTAATCCAATTTAGAAAGGGAAGAGTAACTGAAATGTCAGTAATCACTGTCACCTCAGAGTGAATGCTTCACAACTTACATTTGTGGATCAAACCCTCCCCTGGTTTGGGGGTACCAGATTGGGTGGTTAGCAGCACATCCGAGGGGTGTTAGTCCATGAGTTATTTGCATTCAGACATTTGTGTTAGCGTTACGCCAAGGGGCCCAGAACCACCCCGAGGTCAGCTTTCTTTGCAGGACGAGGCAGGACGAGGCTGTCGGTGCGAGCTCTGGCACAGCCCTGGCTCTCACGATTCCCTTCTGCAGGTCTGAAGTCCTCCCAGACTCCTAATTAGGTCCTACCCATACTTTCCTTGAAAACTTGGCTATATTGTGTTCTTGGTGATGCTGGGTCCTGTGTTTTCACTCCAAAAGGACTAAGTTTTAGGAATGTGTTGTAATGTCTTTGCATGTTTTATTAAAAAGGAAAAAGAAAAGAAAGCTGTACTATCTAAAATGGAAATTGAAGGGAATGGGCAAAGTCACACCTAAGAGGTACAGTGCACACTTCCTGGGTAAAGGGCACACTTACAACCTTTGATGTGAAAGGTACAAAAGCAGATTACGTTGCCAAAACATGGATACCCCCATAATATTCCCAGATTTAAAAATAAAATAAAATAAAATGGGAATCAAGAAATAATAGATATTCAGCACTGCTGTGAGACCTAAGACTGTCTTTTTTTCTTTTTAACTGTTTATGTAATGGGTGGGCTGTACCTTTTGCTTGGTATACTCTTAGCCTTTATAGCTGGGGCAGAGGGTAGGGAAGAAAAAATAGAGGGTCCAGATCACTGTGGCTTATACACAGTGATGTGCAGCTGCGTCTGTCCCAGAGCCCACATTCAGACACAGTGGAGTCGTGCACCCCACAACACGCACAAAGGTACTTGTGCAGGTCTGTTTGTAATTGATTGGCTCATACGTTGTTCCCAGAGGTGTGAGGGAGTGAAGAATAAGCAACCGTTGCAATGAGCTGACTTCCTTTGCACCCTGTAAATGGAAACAGGCTGTGTTGGGGTCACCTCGGATTTTCTCTGTGTGGTCAGATATATAACAAATGTATGCATGCTGACATGTCCGTAGTACTCCAGGGCATCCTTTTGTTATTTTTTAAGATAAAACTATAACATTAGCTCTGACACAACATCTCCATAAAGTGCTTCTGAATGTAATCACTTAGTCATTTAGTGTTTGTCTGTTAGGGAAGCCAGGAGGCAGGAAGTGGTGGTTGTGGCACCAGAGAGAGAAACAAAACCTCAGCTTCCCTGGCAGTGTCAGAGCGCCTTTGTCAGTCAGGCTTCATGGCTTCAGAACTTCAGTTTTGGCCAACATTTTAATCTTATTGTCTAATTTCTTTTAATCATGTTCTGAGGCCTACTCACATGATTTCATATCCCATCTTTCTCTAGCTGGAGGCAGTGTAGTCGTCACCCTGTGGGTTTATCAAGGCAGGGTGTTCTTACATCCAACAAGCCAGGCCTGAAAGATCTCTGAAGGGATATTTCCTTGGAGCTCTCCCTGCCGAGGCCTCCTCAAAGAGGCCAAGAGTCTTTGATTTGGTTTTGGACTTGCTTGCCTCTTTGTGTACAAAATGATAAAGAAAAAAGTGGGCTGAACTATTTGAACTATGACAATAAAGTCTCTTTTGGTGCAGGCTGAAATAATGTAGAACAATAGAAATGGTGCTGAGATGACAGCCTGGGCCAGGTCCCCATGCCTGCTCCACTGCTCACGGCTCACACAACCTCGAACCGACAGTGCCTTTGCCTCCTGAGCCCCACTTCTTTGTAAGATGAGATAAAGGGATAGATATCGTCTACCTGAGAGATAGTGGGAAGAGTACAGTATGTATAAACATGCTTTCTGTAGAGTAAGGACTCCAAGCGCTGGGGAGTCTGTCCTCAGCAGACTTGAGTAATATTTATTTCCTAAACAAAGGTACTTTTATGTCTCCTTTTTCTTAAAGGTTTAGCACAAGTCCAGTTCCCTATGTATGTTTGGTAACTATTGTGATACAATGGTATACGTTTTCTTATATTCATATTCTTAATTTCCTAACAGTGGCCCAGTGAAGAGTGTAATGGGGAGTAAAAGACTCACACCAGTAATTCTTCATAGATGTGCTCAACAATGTAAAACAAAACTCTGATGCAGCAGTAAAATGTCATTAAAAAACAAATTCTTTGCAAGGTCTCAGCACCACCCCTCCCTGATATGCCTGTAATGCAATATAGATGATCTTAGTACCAGCCTGCTAAGGAGACAAGCTTCTTTTTATGCATTTATGCTTTTTTAAAATCCTCATAGAAGACATCAATGTTGTAGTCTTCCTTAGTGGTGAAACATTCTTGCCTCTGAGTTTCGTAATTCACTTCGTAAGCCACAACTTCTTATAAAAAATTGCTGATTTGCTGTTGCAGCTCCGTCACTTGGGGAATGACGAGGTCCACATTGTCTGGTCTGAACACTCCAGGGATTACCGCAGGGGTATCATCCCAACTGCCTTCGGAGACGTTTCCATCATTATTTACCCAATGAAGAATCACATGTTCTTTATCACGATAACGAAGAAACCTGAGGTCAGTTTTCAGTTTTCGCCGCGTGGTTGCCCTCACACAGCATTTGCTGAAAATCAGTGATATAAATATGGTCAAGGGGCCTCTTCCCAACTGGTGAATGTCTGACATATATTTGAATTACATGCACTATTTAGGATTTAGGGCTTCTGGAGCACAGCCCATGTGATGATTTCTAACTATCGAAGCACCTTGCCATGGAATCAATTCAGCGGTATCAATTGGTATTGATCATGGGAATGGCTGGAACAATCCACTGGTCGGTGTGATGTGGGCTAAACTGGCTGCAGTTTCAGTCCTTGTCACACCTTCAGTCGTATTTCAGCAATATTTTATACAGTGACTTGTTTTCATTTTGGAATTACTAAGTAGGAAAGTTTTTTTTTAGTTTTAAATTAAAAGTTAGCATATTAAAGCCATTCCTCAAGAAGAATGACTTGGTGTTTCTCTGCATGATGCTAAATGTAATCTTCATTTTCATTCCAAATTAATCTCCTGAAGGAGCTAAAGTTATCCTTCTAAAAACACTCCATTTTTAAGCTTTAAAATAATATGTAATTGAAGTTTATTGTTCAAATTGGGGTTTATAACCTAAAGTGTTAAAGTTATGAGAATTAAATGAGGTAATAAATGAAAAGTGCTTCAAACAGGGCCTAGTTCAGAGTAAAAGCTACTTAAATGTTGGCTATTATGATGATTGTTTTAATTATTTTTTGTTATAGTTACTACTATGGAAATAGAATAAATAATGAATTCTAAAATCCACTTGCTTATTGTCTCTCAGACATTGTGAGTGATCCCCGGGAAAGTCCCCGTGTAGCTGTTGCAAAGCCTTGCATTAAGGGACCCTGCTTTCTTATTCAGAGAGTAAGGATGCTACAAGTCACTTCATACTAAATATCTGTACTATCTTTGATTCAGCGCTCTGAGGATGTGAAGGTGCAGTTTTATGTAAGAAAATGGCTTAGTTAGTGACATTTGCATTTGTCCATGAAAAGCACCACTTATTTTTAAGAATCGGGTTGAAAATTTTACTGTAGAGAATCAACAAATATAGTATCTTATAGCTTTTAAAAATAGAAAATGTATTTCTTTAATATTTAGTGTGGATTAACTGGCTTTGTTAGTTCGTATTCAACATGGCCCTCTAAAATGTCATTTAATGTTCTAAAAATATCACCTTTATTTTCAAAGTAAATGAAGAACATAAAAGGCATTTCAGTTCACTTTATAATGTCAAAAGTGATTTTTTAAAAATATAGTAACACTTTTAATGCATGAAAGTAATCCTTCACATATCTTGTAAAATTTCTTACAAAATGTTAAGTTTTATGAATTTGGTCCTAAATTCTGACAAGATGAATCGAGCAAATCACTTTCTTAATATTTTAATTCAAAAAGCCTAAAGGGAAGAAGAGAATAATGGCCAACTGGAAATTTAGTATTATCCCTACATTTAAAGTACAAACCATTACAATGTAATAAAATTAATCCAGACATTTCCAGGGCAAGTGTGGCTGACCTTTTGTTCACCATCCCCTGACCCCAGGGTGAATGCAAGAGGCTTGTGGAGGGAAAGTCTGTTTGTTTGGCTTCAGTCCCTGGTATTTAAATTGCATTCCCTAATCAAATGAAAAGGCTGTCCTCTCTATCAGGTTACAGAATCCATGGCAACATTTGGCCTTTTATATCCATAATGTTAGCCTTTTTGTTTGCATCTAAGTAGAGACACCTGGAGCAATGTTAACATTAACCGATTTAGCATTAATAGCTTCATTATATAAGAATTTCTGATCAGATAGCTGTTACTTTTGTTATATTGCTTCAGCTTGTATTGTTGTCATTTTTTATCTCCCTGCTTGGCAACCAGGCAATGATTTGCAAATTTTTTTTGTCTTGATTAATTAAGCAATATAATTATCAGTAACCGTGATGCAGTCTTTGCTCAACAAAGCTTCTGAGAGAAAACAATGGTAAGTCTGTTAGTATGAATGCATTCCACGCGTCCCAGATGCATGAGGATATTACGGACAATGAGGGGAAAGGCCGCCTGTGAGCGAGGACAAAGGGTGCCGCGCAGACTCGACACTCTGCACATACCGCCAGGGACATGCTGCGGGCTCCCTGGGACACAGACGCCTCGTTAGGTTACAGCTAGTCAGCAGAGATTAATTCTCAGCCATTTGGTGCAATAATTTACCCATTCCCTAGTCTTTTAACTAGTGCTCCTTGCTATGAAAGGGAAGGAAAGGCTTTGTACTCAAAAGGTTTATTTAACCTTGCCTACTTTTAGGGATCTCTACCAAAATCATTATTTTTGCACAGAAATTATAAAGATGCAGCTGCTTAAAGTTAACAGAGTAATTCCTTCTGGGGAAAAGAGGACATGCATAAGTTTCAGAAATTGTAGATGGAGTCGAAGACATTCTTTAACCATCTATAGATTTCATCTGAATATAGTATAACTCTGTGGTCTAGGCATATTTATTTTACTGGTCTCTGGGCAGCCATACTTTTGAAGAATAATTTTAATCCTTTTTTTAGGAGGAAAAAAACTTCATCAATACACAAAAGTCCTGCTCATTGATAGAGTCATGCATATTCAAATTGTGCTTTCATTCACTGGGCCTCATTAATAGCGTATGTAATAATGTAGGGCTATTTGTAATACAAGCTCACAGGCAGCATTGCTTCCAAGTCCTTTGAAATTTAACATATTTCGCTTTTTCATTCCATACACCTCCCTTAAATGTACAAATTATGTGCCTGGCAGAATCCGCCTCTTAATAATATACAGCATTTGCGAAATGGTGTGTTGAAGAAGTGGGTGTGTTTGTGTGAACGTATAAAACCCTCTCATCTCAGAGGGCCTGTTCACTTCTTGAGATTTGCATTGAACTTTTTTTTCATTAAAAGAAAAAATCAGTGTGTTTAGCAGCATCATTTGATTGTTAAAGTACTTTCAAAGAGTCCATCTCCATAAATATTCACACAATAGTCCTTTGGTCATAGAAATGTGTTATTGTCAGACTTAATGTTTTTTTCCTACTTTTTTTTAACCAAGTCAGCAGTCAAGGAAAGAGCAGAATGTGAGCACTTTCAAGGGTTTGTTAACATACCCGTCTGTTCTTAAGAAAAGTGATTCCTGACGTCCACACTGCAGTGAGTGCTTGTGCTGTTCTGCTGCCTTTTGGTAACTGGCAAGTAATGTTGCTGTTCAGAGTGTTATCTCTGTGAGGTTGCGAAGATCAGTTTTAGTGTTTGTGGTGTGTTTATTATCTCCAGGTACATTGGTGACTGGCTCCAACCAGTCCACTGGAGGGTAGGTGTTCTGGTGTACAGTTGAGACAAGAGGAAGTCTTGGTGAAGCAGCTTCCTTTTTGTCTCAACTAGAGTGTCGCTTTTGTAAGTGAAAAACATGAGCTTGTCCTCCAAGCTCTACTCACTTGGCCCTGCTAGATATGGTCGTGGAAGAAAATCTGGTCATGATGCAGTCACTTCTGAGAAGTAAAGGAAGAAAAGAGCACTAGGAGAGAAGAGGTGACCCCACAGTCTAGCTCCAGGGCCACCGTGAGTGAGTAGGCCCCTTGGGCAGCTCTTTCTATTTCTTTCAACCTTAGTTTCCTCTGCCATAAAGTTAAGGATGGAGACTAAAGCCCTCTGGGGATTCTAAACGCCTCTGTTGGGTGTCCTTCCTCCTAGAAGCCCGTGCTTTTCCTCATATTGCCCTAGCACGAGGGCATGGTCAAGACAAGGTCTGGCTTTCTTGCAGGTTCAGCAGCTGTTGTGAGTGTGTGTCCCTCTTCAGAATGACATCTGGCCCAGGAACTTTGCCTGGAGCAGGTGCCCAAAAATGCTGGTAAAAGGCTGATATGCCAGAAGTCATAAAAGCATTTGCACATATGAGGCTGAGAGAAGGCCGGTATTGGCTCTTGTGTTTGAAAGAAAACCTTTTAAGCTTACTGACGTGGCCTTATTATATAGGGAATGTGTTTGACTTTACAACGCGATTATGTAAATTTCTTTTTCTTTCAAACGTACTGTTTTCTTAAATATTTACCCCAATTCCAACCAAATAACCCATTTGACATTAGATCATGCACTTTAAAATACTTGGAGAAATTCTAAGGGAAGGTTAAGTTGTTAACTCTTGAATATGCCAAAAGTCATTTATTTAGAAAAGATAATTGAAAACACCAACCAGAATTTACTAAAATAAGTTGTCAAATGGATTACTGTGGTATGTTCTACTATGATAATTTACTATTATTAGCAGTAGTATTATTTTTAGTAAAGGATTGACATTGAATATTACATAAAAAGGCATCCATCCTTTGTAGATGTTACATTAAAATCAAATTTCTTCTCTAATACATTGCCACTTCTAATTAGAGGAATTCCCTGGATATGGGAGATTTGTATAATTTGTTTTGTCCAGTTTTTGAAAGTTGCCAAAGAATAATAAAGAACATTTATTTATATATAATGCCCCCCCCTCTCTCTCTCTATATATATAGATATATGGCCTGTTATTAACTCTTAACTCCTGTCTTATCTGTCTCGACATGTTGGCTTTGAGAATTCCTTCTTAACTGATTTTCCCTTTCGGTTCGTCTTTGATCTTGTCTTTGCACTTGCTGTACTTTCTCTTCTGGTCACCAGAGCCCTCCCGTGCACATATGTACCACATGGCAGCTGGTAGACTTAGCTTTGTGTCAGACGCAGGACAGTTCTTGTTCTCCACGACCGGGCTTTTTGGTAGGAAGGGCCTTTTGGCTCAAAAGACAGAGGGCAGTTTCCCAGAGCCTCAGTGTGCCCTTCCTAAGTTTCTGGCCACAGGTGCATAGGCTGTGGGCCTTTCGCCCTGGCAGTGGGTGTCAGAAGCACTTAGAACCTTTTTGTGAGAAGGAAACCAGGCCCACTGCCCTGGAGTTAGAGGTTCACCCTTAGGGGAGTGTTTTCTGTGCTGTATTTGAAAGTTATTAGTTTACTATTTGTTTGTTGATATTGGTTGTTTTCCTGGTTTTGTTTCCTTAAGAATCCTTTCCTTACCACTCCACCTCACTGATGACTGCTTTCAGTATAAGCTTTAGGAGCAGGAAGTGCAGTTTCTATTAATAGGGCATATTTTAAATAAACTTTTTAAAGTGTGCTATTACTAAAGTTGGAGGAAAAGATTATTTCTTCAAGTTTTCTTACTTGTCTGTCATTGTCATTACTGCCTAGAGCTGGCCACACTGAAGGATCAGGCTGCGTAGAGCTGGCCACACTGAAGGATCAGGCTGTCTAGAGCTGCCACACTGAAGGATCAGGCTGTCTAGAGCTGCCACACTGAAGGATCAGGCTGCCTAGAGCTGCCACACTGAAG
>NW_003852531.1:2451579-2468008 GCF_000181295.1 Otolemur garnettii | reverse complement strand
GCCACACTGAAGGATCAGGCTGCCTAGAGCTGGCCACACTGAAGGATCAGGCTGCCTAGAGCTGGCCACACTGAAGGATCAGGCTGCGTAGAACTGGCCACACTGAAGGATCAGGCTGCCTAGAGCTGCCACACTGAAGGCAGGCTGCCTAGAGCTGCCCACAGTGAAGGATCAGGCTGATGCGGCTCCTTGCTTTTCCTCTTTAGAAATGAGACACCTGCTTGTTCTCTCTGCGCTGTCACAGGAGGCCCAGCTTCCTGTCTGTCATCCCTAGTAGGACTGACAGTCTCGTCTTTCCTTGTTCCGTTTGGTTTTCTCAAGTTTGGCTGCTTCCTCTGTGCTATAGACACTAGTATAGAAACGGCTTTGTCCAATATTTACAGTTTTTAAATCTCTGTATTTCAACTGTGGAACCCTTTTTCCCAAAGCCACCAAACAAACACATGAGACCCTAGGGCCACTCTGTTACCCTTTCACTTTGGCCTTTCTGGCGTCTATTTCCACAAAGCAAAAGACAGTCTTAACAGGTGCTATTCTAGAAGCATGGACAGGGACGACAGAGCTGGTTAATGTCCAGCAGTCAGACCCCTGGGAGCAGAGTCCTTCATTCAGCCAAGAGGTGACATGTACCTGCTGAAGCTGCTTCCTGCCAGGTGCTGTTTCAAGGGCTAGGCATGCCTTTCTCCTACAATATGAATTTTAGTAAGGTTAATAGCCAGGAATAAGTAAGCGAAGGCTGAACAAGAGACTTTCCAATAAAAATACATTTTTCGGCCTGGTGTGGTGGCTAACGCCTGCAATCCTAGCACTCTGGAAAGCCCAGGTGGGAGGTCCCTTGTGCACAGAAGTTCCAGACCAGCCTGAGGGAGAGTGAGACCCTGTCTCTACTAAAAATAGAAAAATTAGCTGAGCGTGGCAGCACATGCCTGTAATCCCAGCTACTTGAGAGGTTGAGGAAATAGGATTACTTGAGCCCAAGAGTTTGACGTTGCTATAAGCTATGGTGTCACAGCACTCTACTCAGGGCAACAGAGTGAGATTCTGTCTCAAAAAACAAGTGTGTTTTGGAGAAAATAAAGCAGAGTGATAGGGTGGGCATGAGAGAGCTACCTTCAGACAGGGGAACTTCTGGCTTAGTCCAGCAGGTAGGGATGCTGGCAGTTGTCACTCGCATCCTTACAGCAAGAAAACACTTACTAGACTAAAAGTCAACAATTCTTCTACATTTAAAAGTTGTTTGCTTTTTTATCGTTCATTTGCTTGAGTTCATTGTACATGCTGGTGAAGCCCTTTGTCAGATTCGTAGCATGCAAATGTCTTCTCCCATCCCGAAGGTTGTCTTTTTGCTTTGGATTTTGTTCTTAGCTATGCAAAAACTTTTTAACTTGATCAGGTCCCATTTATTTATTTTTGTTGCTGCTGCAATTACTAGTGGGGTCCTCTTTATAAATTCTTTTCTTAGACTGATAAGATTCAGAGTTTTCCCATACTATCTTCTAGGGTTTTTATTATTTCGTGTCTTAGATTTAGACTTTTATCGAGACAGTCTTACTTTGCTGCCCTCGGTAGGGTGCCATGGCATCATAACTCAAAGCAATATCAAACTCTTGTGCTCAAGCTATTTTCTTTTCTCAGCCTTCCGAGTAGCTGGGACTATAGGTGCCTGGCTAGTTTTAGAGACTAGAGATGAGGTCTCACTCTGGCCCATGCTGATCTCAAACCTGTGAGCTCAAGCAATCCACCTGCCTCAGCTTCCTGCGGTGTTAGGATTATAGGTATGAAGCACTGCTTCCAGCCTTAGATTTAGATCTTTTAACCATCGTGAGTTAATTTTTGTGACTGATGAGAGGTGGGTCCAGTTTCATTCTTTCACATATGGCTAACTGCTTCTCCTAGCACCGTTTATTAAATAGAGATTCTTCTCCCCATGGAAAGCTTTTGTTTGATTTGTCAAAGATCAGATGGTGATATGAGACTGGTTTCATCTCTGGATTCTCTGTCTTCTTCTAGAGATCTGTATCTCTATTTTTATGCCAATACATTCTGTTTTGGTCACTGTAAACCTGGAGTATAACCTGAAGTGGGGCAAGGCATTGCTTCCCGATTTATTCTTATTTAGTAGAATTGGGTTGGCTAATTCATATTTTTTCTGGTTCCATACAAAACAGAATTACTTCTTTAAGATCTTCAAAATAAGACACTGGTGTTTTAATGGGGATTACATTAAATCTGTAAATTTCTTTGGGTAGTATAGACATTTTAACAATGTTGATTCTTCCAAGCTAAGGGCATGGTATGTACTTCTAATTGTTAATATTGTCTACTGTTTCTTTTCTCAGTGATTTTGTAATTCTCTCTGTAGAGATCCTTCACATTCTTTGTTAGATATATTCCAAGGTATTTCATTTCCTTTAATGATACTGTGAAGGGTATCCTTGATTCATCATAGAAGTAAAGTCACAGGGCAGAGAGACAAGCAAGCAGATACCGAGAACCACAACTCAGTAAGATGGAAGTCCAAGAGCAGAAACCTTGGGAAGCCAGATCCAACATGGGTGATTATAATCGACTGAGTGCTGGAGGCTCAGTGTCGGAGAGTTAGGGGGCTGGCCTTAGAGGGATCCCCACACTTTTGTGAGCTTTTTCTCTGCGAGCCCTACCAACTTCTCACAGTAAAGATGGGAGAAATATCCCCCATGAGTTAGCCAGAAGCGGAGGAATATAGCCATTTTGAAATACACCCAAAGCATTCTGTTCTTCACAAGGTCTGCCCTCAAGAGAAGCTTTTAATATAGCCGCTCTGACCTGGGAGGAGGGAAATATCCAAGTCCTGGGGGGAGGGGAACAAAACCCCAAACCGGGGAGCGCGTGTGCAGGGCACAGCCCAGGGGCACAGGCTCACTAATCCCAGGACGGCTGATGACCTCCCCTTCCCCAGACTGTGCCACCACATGGACAGGCTCCTGTGTGACAGCAGAGAAAGCAAGGGAAAGGGGCTGTCCCTCCAGACCCGACTTAGGAGGAATTCTGAAGGGAAATAACAGCAGGTCATCCGAGGAGATTTCAGCCTCTGGCATCTACATTCATGGCTACAGGAGGATAACAAGCGGGCTGACCTCCTGGCCACATCAGCATGAAGCCTCACGCTGCAGACCTGCGGCCTCGGTCCATCTGAGGAGAGAATCACAAGGCAGTGTGAAGAGACAGAGCAAACCTCTGAGCAGCCTCAAACCAGACTCAGAGCAGCCTCAAAGCAGCCTTAGACCAGCCTCAGACCAGACTCAGACCAGCCTCTGAGCAGCCTCAAACCAGACTCAGACCAGCCTCTGAGCAGCTTCAGACCAGCCTCAGACCAGACTCAGACCAGCCTCTCAGCAGCCTCAAACTAGACTCAGACCAACCTCAGACCAGACTCAGACCAGCCTCTGAGCAGCCTCAAACCAGCCTCAGACCAGACTCAGACCAGCCTCTGAGCAGACTCAGGCCAGCCTCTGAGCAGCCTCAAACTAGACTCAGACCAACCTCAGACCAGACTCAGACCAGCCTCTGAGCAGCCTCAGACCAGACTCAGACCAGACTCAGACCAGCCTCAGACCAGACTCAGACCAGCCTCAAACTAGACTCAGACCAGACTCAAACCAGACTCAGACCAGACTCAAACCAGACTCAGGCCAGCCTCAGACCAGACTCAGACCAGCTTCAAACCAGCCTCAAACCAGCCTCAAACCAGACTCAGACCAGCCTCAGACCACCCTCAGATCAGACTCAGACCAGCCTCAAACCAGACTCAAACATGATCAAGATTTTGGAATTATCAGAATGGTGGTTGAAAGTAACTGTGATTAATATGCCAGGGGCGCTGATGGGAAAAGCAGGCAATAGACCAGAAGCGTAGCTAACATGAGCAGAGAGAGACAAGGAGTCCAAGAAAGAATTAAAAGCAAATGCTGAAAATCAAAACCCCTGTAACAGAAATGAAGAATATCTTTGATTGGCTCATCAATAAAACAAACAGCTGAGGAAAGAAACTGAGTTTGAAGATAGGTCAGTGGAAACCACTGTGTGTGACAGACACAGTGGCTCACCTCTAATCCCAGCACTTAAGGAAGCTGAGGTGGGAGAATTGTTAGAGGCCAGGAGTTAGGGACCAGCCTGGGCAACATAGCAAGACCCTGTCTCTGCCTAAACATTAACTGGGGTGGTAGCACACACCTATAGTCCTTGCTACTCTGGAGGCTAAGGCAGGAGGATCACTTGAGCCCAGGAACTCAGGGTTACATTGAGCTATGATCATGCTACTACAGTCTAGCTCAGATGACAGAGTGAGACCCTGTCTCTTAAAAAGAGAAAAGAAAAGAACTTGAAACTGAAATTCATAGGAGAAAAGTGTTTAAAATCTGAGAAGAGCATCTAAGACCTGTGGGACAATTACAAAAGGTGTGACTCCACATAACAGCAACGCAAAGGGGAGAGAGCATGAAAAGAAAAATGCTTAAAATCTGAATGCTGACACATTTTCAAAATTAATAACAGAAAGTACCAAGATCCAGGGAGCACCAAGAACACCAAGCAGGATAAATGCCGAGACATTTACATCTAGGAACATCACGTAAAAACTGCAGAAAACCAAAAAGAAAGACAATCCTGGGAAAAGCCAAAGAAAAAAACAACAGCTATAGAGGAGCAAGGATTATGATTGAGTGGGACTTAATCATTATAAACTATGTAATCAAGAAGAGAGTGGAATAATATATAATATTTAACATGAAAGAAAAAATCAATAAAGTCAAATTCTTCAAAAGTGAAAGAGAAAGACTTTCTCAAACAAAAGTTGAGACAATTTGTGGCTTGTAAACTTGTCTCGCAGTAAAAGTTAAATTTATCAAAAAGAAGGAAAATGACACGTCAGAAGCACAGTCCCACGTGAAGGAAGGGAAGCCGCAGAGAAGGGATGAACAAAGGCGAAGTCAAACGTTTGTTTCCCTTGTTCTTAATTGATCTTCATTGATCTAACAGATAATGATGTGGCCTAAATACAGTAGCAACGAGTATTTAGTGGTTATAGGTGTGGCTAAGCAAATTGAGATGCTCTATTATAAGGTACTTCCACTATCTGTGAAACAGTACAGTGTTATTTGAAAGTAGACTTGGGTTAATTATAAATGTATTTTCAAATTCAGGGCAAATGCAAAAAAAAAAAAAGTTTTAAAAATTTGATATGCTAACAGAAGGAAAAAGCAGAATCCTTTAAATTTAGCTCAGTTAAAACTAGAGAAGGCAGAATGGCAGACCCAAAAGGGAGCAGTAGGCAGTGACTGGAACTCAGCAAGAGGTTAAGTGCCAACCTTGCTGTGTCAGTGACCCTTACACGTCACTGGTGTAAATACATCATCACTTAACAGGTCAGAGTGGATTAAGAAAAAAAGAAAGAAAAACAAGAACATCAAATACAGAGATACAGATTAAAAGCAAATGGACGGGAAAAGACATATCATGCTAACACGAATCAAAAGAAAGCTGGAGTAACTATGTTGATGTTGGGCAGAGCTGGCTTCAGAGCAAGGAAAAGGCACAGGACTGACGGGGACATCAATTACATAATGATTCAGGTGGGCAGAAGCTCCCTGGGGCGAGGACAGTTGAACTGAGCCCACTAGAGGCGGGCTGGTTGCCCCTCAGCAGGCATCAAGCACAGAGGACAGCAGGAGTCAAGTCCTGGAGGTGGGCGTGAGCTTCCTGAGTCTGAAGAGAGATACCTGCAGTGGCCCAAGCCAGAGGGGCAGTGGTGGTGGAGCTGAGTGAGGTTGGCAGGTCAGGCCAGACCGAGCTGGTTGAGCCACCGTGAGGCGTTGGCCCAAGTCTTGACCTATGTGAGCTTGAGAAAGCAGCCAGCTCTCTAGCCTGTGTCTCTTGCTCTAAAGGGAAGAGAAAGGCTGCTGACCGTGGGGTGGGGGTGACAGTCACATGCTGCACACTGAGCCCAGGGCTCAGAACTAGGCCTGGCATCAGGGGGCTCAGTAACAGTAACAGCTGTCACTAGGCTCATCATCAAAAATCAAATGTTCCTGAACTTTAAAACTCTTTTCTGTGATTCATTTGTTAGTTTTTCTTAGTATGATCTCCTAATTAATCCAAAAATCATACATTACAGTCAGTATTTTCACCTGTAATTACGAGAATTGTTGACTCCAGAATCATCAAAAGAGAATCACTTACATGTCCAATTAAGTGATCATCTTGTTTAAAACACATTCATGGTGATGCCGTGTTGTTCCCTAGGGACTTCCTCACTAGTGGGAAGTTCTTTTCTGCATTGAGCCCAAGACCAAGAGTGTTGCCTCAGGGATGTGTGTGCTGAAGGCCCGGACTTCACCACAGTGTAGTATCTCCATGAATATATAGACATGAAAAATAAATCAAAAAAAATTTTTTTTAAAGTTAATATAAACATAGAGTAATTCCTAAAATCCATTCTTCCTTAGGCATGTATGGAAATAGCTATTTTTAAAGTTGAAGTTATGGAGCAAAAAAGAACAATAAAAAGCTGAAGTTCTGTGTAGTGACCCTATTATTTTCTTTTTTATCAAATTAAAATCTTTTTTTAAAATTTATTAGCTATTAGGTTCTTTTTAAGAAATTTAAAACTCCATTTTATGAGGCTAAGCTCCACTTGTCAGAGCAAACACAGATCGCAGGTAGCCTTGGAGCTGAGGGAGTAGCCTTGATTTTCGGTAAAATTTGCGAGTCTACAGCTTTTTGATCAACCTTGCACTGTTCTCTTATCTCGTATTTCTCTTTTTCTGTAGTGAAGATCTCACCTTCCTGGTGTCTGGGCTTCCGGAGCTGCTGCTTCTTGAAATAAGCATCAGTAAGATGCTTCAGGATTTTAACATTACTGATGTCAATTTTTGTGGTGGTGGTGATGACAAATTTTTGGTGTGCCCTTCATAAAGGAACTCGAGTCCAGTCACAAGTAGCAAGCCACTGCCCAGTTGCTTTAGGAAAGCCACTCTCTTTCCTCCGTGGCGCCCAGTGAGGATAATTAGAACGGTCCCAGGTGTGATGCTGGATCACAGTTTCCTCACATGCTGACTAAATGGTTTTTTGCCCTGGCTCAACAGCTTTCCAGGCACATCTTCGGTGGGATAGTATCTAGGCATTTTGCGAAGTTTAACCACCCGAGCACCACCATTCTTGTCCCCAGCTGGTTTTGTAACAGTGGCGAGGACCTTCACCGCCGCCTTCTTTTCAGTCTTGGATTTAGCTGCTGTGTATTTTCCTCTTGCCCTTCTGGAATACATGGCAGATCGGGAATATCTGCCTAGTCCTCTGACGAGAGCAGGATTTCAGCTGCAGTGGGGCATCCCCTTCTTGGCCTTAGGCTTCTGCTTTTTATTAACAGGTTTCTTATCTTTAGAAACCGGCTTCTCAACTTTTTCACCAGCCATCTTTCAAGACGGGAAAGAGAACCAAGTTAATATGTCTTGATGTGAAGCATATTCTAATAAAGCTGTTTTAAAAATAAAAATAAATAAATAAATAAATCAGAAAAAATAGCCCAGGCTCTGTAAAATGGGATTTTTTCCCACTTTTCAAGGAACTAGCTCAAGTTCAATGAGCCATTTTCCTAGCAGCCCCCGACAGAGAGGCTGCCCTGCCAGGGCCAGGTGCATGTGGAGTTGAATGTGCCCCCTCAGCATCCCACCTGGAATCACAGAGCCACAAGAAGAAACTAGAATCTAACACCTTTTGCCTTTCAGAACATTTTATCAACGTTTTAGTTTAGTCCTTGGTCTTTCTGTCACATAAGATGACTAATCTTTTTTCCAGTAGGAAAATTACTGTAATTTATCTGTTACCCACTTTGACATCTCCAGCATGAAAACACACGTACAAACTCACCTTTTTGGTTCATAATTCCTGTGGGATTGTGAATTTCCCAAACAGAAAGCTGTGGCAGGTTCTTGAATTAAAGGGACCCTTAAAAATTGTCTGTTCTGACCTTAGGCATGATTACCTTGACAGTGAACCCACCCAGCATCCCTGGAGCAGGGGACCAGCCAAGGTGAACACAGCTCTCGCAGGGTGCTCAGAAATCACATCTTTCTCTTTTGACCTCTTTTTTTAGCAAGAGGATCTCTCCTTGTCCCCTAGGAAGGAGTGCAGTGGTGTGATCATAGCTCATGGCAACCTGGAATTCCTGAACTCAAGTGATTCTCCTCACCACGCCCAGCTAATTTTTTATTACTTTTTTAGAAATAGAGCCTCACTTGTTCCCAGGCTGGTCTTGGACTCCTGACCTCAAGCATTCCTCCCACCTTAGCCTCCCGAAGTGCTGGGATTACAGGTGGGAGCCACTGTGGCCAGCCTTAGGCTCATTTTGACTTTTATTTCTAATCTGGCACTTGATTCTCTCAGTGTTTATTCTAACTGGTGATGGTTTTAGGTTTACTTAGGGGATCTGGTTAGAAACATGGGAAACCATATTATCTGTGGTTCTAAGATGTTCTGTTTTCTTGAGTCTGTGTGGTAGATGTCACACCCTTGTGTCAGGGTGGTAGATGTGGTTTCCCTGGTACGGCAGGTCAGTGTTTTGCTGGGCAGATGTGAAGAGGCTGCTCTTCCTTATACAGTTCTGCAGGCCTGTGGCAGATGGGCCTCGGTGGGCGGTCCCCGTTCCCTTACCAATGAGGCCATTCTGCCTTGGGAGCAGCCACAGCTGAGCTGCTCTGGTGCACTTGCTCTGGCCGCTCACGCCACAGGCACCTGTCCACATGCCCTTTCTCCTGCCCGGGTAGGAGCTCCTCACAATTGCTTTCCTTACTGACCTTGTAGTCTAAAAATTATTCTCTAGCTAACTACTGTAGCAGTCCTTGCCATTTACGTTTACGCTGACGTGTTTGTGGAGATTGTGACTATCATTGCAATTACTGTTGACTTCACAGGCCCTTTACATCCCTCGTTCTGTGCATTCTAAGTATTTAACATTCTAGCATTTCATCTTTCAAATCACCTAAGTATTTCTCTGCAAGTATAAAAATATGTACTCTTCTGTGCTTAACTTTACCATTTTGATTTCATTTCTAATTACGAAGAATCACGTAAAAATTTATCAAAAGAGAATCACTTGTAGAGCTCAGCCTCTACAGTTCTCACCACCCCTCAGCTCTTGTCTCCTGGTGACATACACAGACAACCGGTGTGCCTTCAGCTCAGCCTTTCCATTAGGTAAGAGGTGGGAACTTGCCTGATGTCCTTGTTTATGTGTGGGACCAGGACATCAAGTGGGTGGATGAGCTGGGAGTGGGAAGGAACGGCAGTGCCAAGTCGCCCAGTGAGCGGCTGATGTCTGCCGGATGTTTGAATCCCGCACCAGCAGGCTCCACACAGCTGTGCTTTAGATTTTCCCTAAAATCTTCTAGATACCTATTCCAGAGCTTCTCATTCTTCTCAAGCCTAGAGTCAAAGCCTCTCTACCTGCCTTACTCCTTTTGCTGCTTTTTGTGGCCTTGCCTTTTACATCTCCGCTTTGCTATAGAGCAGTTAGGGCAGTGGTTCTCACCCTTTAATACAGTTCCTCATGTTGTGGTCACCCCCAACCATAAAGTTATTTTCATTGCTACTATATTACGGAGGTTGAGAACCTCTGCTGGGGAGTCCCTCAGAAGCTCTCTGCAGCCCTTTGCCTTGTTCTAGCCACGGTCCTGTTTGTTTATCTGTAACACTTTAATCATTAACCAGGCACAGTACTCAGGTAACACCAACTAGCAGTCAGCTTCACTAACATCTCATGAAATGCATTTTGGAACACATGGGTGCCAGCAGACAGAGCCAGTTCCATCTCACGCTTCTGTTCCTGTTCTGTGCCCTTTGTCTGGAGTGCTGCTTTCCTGCCGTCAGGTATCTTTACCAGCACCCCCGGGTCGTGTCCACCTCCCACGTGAAGCCTTCCTGAGCTAGAGAAGAACTCTCTGTGGCTTCAGAACACTCTTTGTTTATCTTCTCTACAACTTTTTTTCCTTCTTTTTTTTTCTTTTTTAAATACAATCTGCCTGGCAAACTACTTACGGATAGGAGCCCAACTTATTCATACCTATGTCCCCCACAACCCTTAACAGAACTTGGATGCAAATAAGTAACTATTGAACATAGGTGAAATCTCTGCCTCTTTTGACCTAGAAGATTCTATATAGTCTGCAGAATGTTCAGGCAAAATTTTAGAGTCTTCTGATTATTCAGTTTTCTCAAAATGTATTTTCTAATGTGTTATAAAATATTTATATAATGTAGAAATAGAAATACATAGAACTGGACATTACCTTTTCTCAGAAACATACCTCAGCATTTCTCATGGTTTTCAATCTTATCTGAAAATTATATTGTTTTCCTACCTTGTCTTCATTAGGACAGTACTACTTACAACATACTTTCAGGATTAAATGACATTGGACCCTCTTATTCACCCTACAAGGTTGATAGGGCAAATATTGCCCTGTGCTTCAGGTGTGAACACAGTTAGTGTAAGTGTAAGTAATTTATCCAAGGATACTTGGTACTAGGTGGCCAAACCAAGTTCAGAATTTGAATCCCAACAGATTGAATCTTTTTGAGAGCAGGAAGGTATTAGTATTCACACCTGTATGCAGAGGCTTATTAATGAAGTGCTGTTTCTGTCTGTATGGTTCTGGGCGTATATCCTATGTTCACGTGGCAGGCAGACACTACATATGTGAAGTCTCAGAGAAGCTCAAATCTTAGACCTTTGTGTTCAGTCACCTATTCCTTTTGTGATAAAGGCACTGTCCAAAAGCCAGACACAGAAACCTGCAGGTTTTAGATGGGATGAACACCAGGCCCGTCAGGCCACTCACGCTCTCCATTCATGGTTTTCAACGTGGCCTGGACCTGGGCAGGCCCACACATGGCGATACTCCAATTCCCAGAGCTGGAGGTGGATCTGAGAGGGATTTGAAGAGAGGGCAGTCGTTCATTTCCCTGCATTGGAACTTTAAAATGTGTCGGTTGAGACCTAGAAAGGTTAATTCCTGCAAATCAAATGGAAATTTTAGGTCATTCTCTTTGCCCCAGCAGCTTGCTGGGGCAGCCTTGCAGCCTGGACTTCAGTGTCAACACTTCTCTGTAGAAAGCCGAGGAGAACCTGGGTGTGAAAGTGTCTCCTCTGGCCCAGGCCTGGTACAGAGAAAATGTGGGCTTCACTTTCTAGGTTTGTGCCCCTCGTCCCCTGAGAGCTCCACTTCTTTAGTAAGGAACACGGTAGGGAATCCACATGGATCTCCTAAGTGGGAAGGAGGGTAGGTTTGTCGGCAGTTGTGAGAAATCTCATTAACCTTAAGCTTTGGTCATCTCACTAGGAGAGGGCACCATGAGTCACTCAGAAAGTGAGCAGCCCCAGATAGCCATGGCCAGCAGGGATGGCATGCTCCGTCAGGTCCTGACTGGGACTGTGCTCCATTGAATTCACCTCCAAGCGTGGGGTCAGGAGGGTGCCCAGGAGAACCCCTTCCCTGTCCCCATGTGCAGCAGCCCACCCGTCTACCCTGGAACCACCTTGCTCTCTGTGTCCCACACTCTGCACAGCCTGAAGTAGCCAGTGGCAGTTTCACTGGGTCCTATTTTGGTAAGAGTGCTGGTCCCTTAAGTACTAAACAGTAAAATCAGAGACCAGCATCATTGGAAAAGGAGAAAAAAACGGTCTGTGGGTCAGGAGGAGTAAAGCAAGAGGACCCCAGGTCCGGGACCTAGGTATTCCAGCTGTGGAAGAAATGCCACCATGTATTGGTTCTTGGTTCCGAAGACATTCCACATCTTTAGGCCATAGCTGCCTCGCAGGGTGGAGTGTGCAGTCAGCCCTGTGAGTTCTCAGCAGACGTCCGCGCAGTCAGCACAGTGGGCCCCGTGAGTTCTCAGCAGGCCTCCGCGCAGACAGCACGGTGGGCCCCGTGAGTTCTCAGCAGGCGTCAGCGCGGTCAGCACGGTGGGCCCCGTGAGTTCTCAGCAGGCGTCAGCGCGGTCAGCACGGTGGGCCCCGTGAGTTGCAGCAGGCGTCAGCGCATGGGCGGTGGGCCTGTGTGCACCCACTCAGCACCACTGGCCCCGTGTGCCTCTTACGCACCTGTGTTTCTGACTGCAGCTTGAGTGTACCTTTTGTTGTTTCTAAAGAACGCCTTTGCTTTTCTCAGGCTTATTTTATTTCTGTAACTGTTTTAAAGTCAGCTTGTTACAGTATACTATACGTTGTATAGAACCCAGAAATCATTGGGGGCACGGAAACCATGGCAATATGGAGTCTTCCATTCCACAAAGGAATCGATCATTCTCTGTTTCAGACTACTTTAACACGTCTCATGTATTTTGTAGTTTTCTTTATACTTTCCTTGTTAGATCTATTCTTGTGGACTTGATATTTTCAGGCTGTTGTAAATAATATCATTTCCTTTTCTAACCATTTGTTGCTATAGGAAAGAAATATGTTAGGACTTTTATGAGTTTATTCCATAACCTTTGACTTAGATAAACCCCTTTTAGTTCTGGCCGTTTTCCATATTTTTTTTGGCGATTCTGTGAATACTATCGTGTCATCTGAAATACTTAACGGTTTTTGCTTCTTTCTTTCTGATTCCTAACCTTCTATTTACGTTTCTGCCTTCCTGTATGTGCAGGGATCTTTGGTGCCACTGCTGATGGGCTGACGTCAGGGCATATTCTCCTCAGCTTCACAGTCTCACATACCAGCCTGAGATGTTTTCATCTCAAGCTTCCTAATGCCGTGGCCCTTTAATACAGTTCCTGTGGGTCACGACCCACAGGTTGAGAACCGCTGATTTAGTGGTTGTCATAGTTTCGGGTAGATATGCTTTGACAGATTAAAGAAGTTCCCTTTATTCCTAGATACCAAGAAATGTTTTATAAAAACTGATCATGAATTTTATGAAACACTTTAAAAATCTTTGGCGGTGACTATTTGACTTTTCTCATTTAATCTATTAATATAGTTAAGTATATAAATTGACTTTTAAATGAACCCACATAGGTATTCTTGGGATACACTCAACTCAGTCATGATATTGTGTTATTTTTGTACACTATTGAATTGGTTTACTGATACATTGTTAAAGTTTTTGCATGCAGGTTTGTGAATGAGATTGGCTCTTCATTTTGGTATTAAGATTGTACTAGTGTAGCTGGGTGTGGTGGCTCACGCCTGTCATCCCAGCACTGTGGGAGGCTAAGGCAGGAGGACTACTTGAGCTCAAGAGTTCGTGGCTTGTCTAAGGGAGAGTAAGACCCCAACTCATTGAAAAAGTTGAAAGACCCAACCGGGTGCCAAGGTGAGCACCTGTAATCCCAGCAGCTTCAGAGGCTGAGGAATGCCCACCACAGCCTGAATCTGAGCTTGCAGTGAGCCATGACACCATTGCACTCTGCTTAGGGCATAGGGTAGAACTCTGTCTCGACCAAAACAAAACAAGATGTACTAGTCTAACAAAATGAGTTTATTTTCTCATTTCCTATATTCTGGAAATTTCTTTAATACTTGTTTTCTGAAGGTTTTATAGAATTTGCTAGTGATATCATCTGAGCTAGCTTTTCCTTATTAAAAATTTTCCTCAGGTTTATAGTTTTTTTTAATATCCAAAATCTATAAGGAATTTATTATTTTATAAGGAATTCAAACAAATCAACAAGAAAAATAACCCCATTGAAAAGTGGCCAAAAGATATGAAAGAAACATTTTTCAAAAGAAGATATACAAATAGCCAAAATACATGTAGACAGTGTTCACTATCACTAATCATCAGGGAAATGCAAATTAAAACCACACTGAAATATGACTTACCCATGTTAGAATGAACATTATTTAAAAAGTCAAAAAATAATATACCTTGGCATGGATGTCACAGAAAGGCACAACCTCCTTGGAAAATGATATGTAGATTCCTCAAAGAACTAAAAGTATACCTATCATTTTTTTCCTCTTTTTTTAAAAATTTTTTATTAAATCATAACTTTGTACATTAATGCATTTATGGGATTCAGGGTACTACTTCAATATACAATGTGAAATGCTTACATTGAACTAAGTAATACACCCATCACAATTATACTCTTTTTAAAATAGTTTTGAAATGTACCATTGCATCGTGCATGTTAGGTGAGGTCCCCCCAGATACCCTCCCGCCTCCCATATCCCCCCTACCCTACCCTCTCTCCTCTTCCCTTCTACTTTCTGGACTATAGTCAAGTTTTGCCATTCTTATGAGTTTGTAGGTAGTTATATATTGATTTCATAATAGTATTGAGTACATTGGATTTTTTTTTATCCATTCTTGAGATATTTTACTAAGTAGAATATGTTCTAGCTCCATCCAGGTAAACATAAAAGATGTGAAGTCTCCACCTTATTTTATGCCTGCATAGTATTCCATGGAGTACATATACCACAATTTGTTAATCTATTCATGGGTTGTTGGGCACATGGGCTATTTCCATGTCTTGGCTATTATGAATTGGGCTGCAATAAACATTTTGGTGCAAATGTCTTTGTTGTAAAATAATTTTTTGTAATCTTGGTATATACCTGGTAGAGGAATTGCAGGATTGAACAGTAGGTCTACTTTTAGTTCCTTGAGTGTTTTCCAAACTTCTTTCCAAAAAGGTCAGGCGTGGTCTACTGTCCCTAGTGAGGCTAGTGAGCAGAGGCTTACTAGGTGAGGACTGAGACCTGCAGGCGAAATGTGGTGCCCTGACTCTTAACAGAGCCTGCAAACAGAGACTTGCCAGGCAGTAGACTGAGACTGGTAGGCAGTGGCATGGTCCCCTGACTCCAACTGGTCTGGCAACCAAAAGGCTAGCTGTGTATGGACTGAGATCGGAGGGCAAGGCCCAGTACCCTGTCTCCAACAGAGCCTGTGAACAGAGGCCTGCTAGGCAGTGAACTGACTGGCAGGCAGGGGTGTGGTCCCCTGACTCCAGCTGGGCCTGTGAGCAGAGAAGCGGACAAAAGTGTGGACTGAGTCTGGCAGGTGGGAGTGTGGATCCCTGGCTCCAATTGTGCTGTTGGAGACCCTTGAATCCCTCTCTGTTGGGCAGGGTTTGCACTGACTGAGACAATTTGGTTGGAGCCTGTGTCTGGGGCTGTCCACTCAGGGACATTCTGAGGTTGACCTTCAAAGTTTTGTTGTTGTTTGTTGGCAATAGCTTTTTGGGCCTAGAGTAGAGACTGAAATTTTAACCTCTTGAAACGTATTGAGATTTGCTTTATGACCTAGATCCGGGGTTGTCAAATGTTATTTGTAAAAGGCCACATAGTAAATATTTCAGGCTTTGTGGTCCACAAATTGTTGGTCCCAGCTACTCAACTCTGCTGTTACTGTGCCATAGACTATATTTAAGTGAATGAGTATGGCTGTGTTCCAGTAAAACTTTATTTATAAATTGAAATTTAAATTACATGTAATTTTCACATGTCACAAACTATTCTTTGTATTTTTTTCCCACCAAAACTATTCTTTGTATTTTTTCCCAACCATTTAAGAGGTAAAAAAATTATTGGCTTGCAGGCCATACAAAAATAGATGCCAGGTTGTTATTAGGCCCTGCCTGCTGTATTTGTGGATCCTTGGCCTACAGTGTGGTCAATTTTTAAAAAGTATTCTGTGCATGGTTGAAAAGATATGTCTTCTGTAATTCTTTGGAGAAAGTATTTTATATGTATCCACTAGGGTGGGTTTGTTAGTTGTGTTGTTCAAATCCTTTATATTCTTACTATTTTCTGGGAAATATTTCCTTTGAAATACAATGTTAATATAGAAAAGAGCACAAATTGTTAGCATACAGCATGATGGATGTTCTTAGAGTGAACACATTTCTGTAGTGCTACCCTAGACCAAAATACCCCGTGTCATCCCATCCCAAAAGTCTCCATTGTGCTCCATTCCAGTCACTAATCCCCTGGAAAGATGCCACTATCCTGAACTCTGGCACCATTGATCAGTTTTACCTGTTTTTGAACTTTCTGTGAATGGGATGATGTAGTATGAACTTCTTTGCATATGTTTCTTTTATTCACCATTCTACTTGGGTCATTTTCATGAAGGTTCCTGTGGTTATGGTTTGTTCATTGTCATTACTATGTTATATTCTGTTGGGTGGACATTTTGTAAATCTTTGATTCATCCTCCTGCAGATGGACTGAGGGGTTTATGTACTGTTTGGTGAATGTGTATAAATTACCTTTCACTTTCATGGTGAGCAGAATTTCTAATTTATTGATAAAATCTATTTTATTTTCTTTCTTTTATAATTGATGCCTTTTGTAGCTTAAGAAATCCTTGCGGCTCGGCGCCTGTGGCTCAAGCGGCTAAGGCGCCAGCCACATACACCTAAGGTGGCGGGTTCGAATCCCCAG
>NW_003852531.1:2433206-2451373 GCF_000181295.1 Otolemur garnettii | reverse complement strand
AAATCCTTGCCTATTCTAAGATGGTGAAAATTTTTTTCGTGTTTTTTTCTAGCTTTATGGTTTTAGCATTAGTACTTTGGTCTATAATTCATCTCAGTTTTTGTGTGTGGTATCAGGTGAACGTTAAGATTCACTTTTCCATATGGCTATCCAGTTGTTCCAGTGTCTTTATTGAAACAGACTTGGCTTTCCCCACGAAATATGCAGCATTTATTGCAAATCAGTTACCATATATGTGATTCTAGTCTTGGACTATATATCCTATTGCTTTGAAATATTTATTCTAGTGCTGCTGTAAGGATTTCTTAATTATTAAAATTTTAATGATATGCCTTGCAATCAGGTAATGTAAGTCTTTTTCTTCTTGCCTTGTCTAATTGATGTCCTTTTGTTTCCATATAAACTTAGAATTAGCTGGTATATATCTACAAATAAAGGTTACCAGTAGCTGGGTACCGTATCTCACTGGTTAGTGCACCAGTCCCGCATACCAAAGGTAGCAAATTCAAACCTCATCTGGGCCTCATTAACAAAAACAAATAAACAAAAAAGCTTGCCAGAACTTTGATTGGGTTTGGTTGAATCAGTACTCAATTTTAGAAAAATTGACATCTTAAAAATATTGAAACTTCTAGTCCATGAACATTGTACCTCTTTCTGTTCATTTAGCTCAGCTCTGTTTGGTAGTTTTCAGTATAGGCGTCTTCCAAATCTTTTGTGAAATTTATTCTAGGTTTTTGATGCTATTATAAATAGCATTTTTAAATATTATTTTTCAGTTGTTCATTGCAAACATTAAGAAATATAACTGATTGGCAGGCATATTGTATCCTAAAACCTACCAAAATTAAGTTATTAGTTCTAGTTAAATTCCTTTGGACTTTTTATGTACATAATCATCTTATCTGTGAATAAAGATAATTTTACTCATTTCTTGAACTCCTGGCCTCAAGCAGTCCTCAAGCCTCCCAAAGTGCTGGGATTCCAGGTGTTAGCCACTGCACTGCACTGGCCAATTCTACTCACTGCACTGCACTGGCCAATTCTACTTACTTGTAATCTTTATGTTCATTTCTCCTTCTCCTCCCTTTTCTTTCTCCCTCTTATATGTCCTTATTGTAATGACATGGACCTTCCGGAATGTTGAGTAGAAGAGGTAAGCATAGATATCATTGCCTTTTTAGATCCCTGGTAGAAAACATACTATTTCATCATTATTTAATGCCATATTTTTTTCCCTTTAAAATCTCATTAAGTTAAGGCAGTTCCTTTTATTCCCAGTATGCTGTGAATTTCTGTTCTGTTTGGTTGTTTAAATTATGAATGAGAGTTGAATTTTGTCTAATACTTAATCTGTATTTGTTAAGAAAGTCATATAGTTTTTCTTCTGTATTCCATTGATGGATTTATGAATGGTAAACCAACCTTGAGTTCCTGTAAAAAAAATTACACTTAGTCAAGATAAATCATCCCTTTCTATATGGTTGGATTTAATTTGCTAAATATTTGTAAACGATTTTTGCATCTTTGCTGAGGGATATTAGTCCATAGTTTCCTTATGTCAGCTCCTCCTGGATAATGATAGTCCTCATTCACTGTGGTACCCCGATCTCTTCCCCTCATGCTGGCCGCAGAAAAGGGATTTTAAGAATAAATATTGTAATTGTTGAGATAAGTCAAAAGACCTAGGATGGAGACCCACATTCATTAATTTAAATTATTTATAGTACTGATTAATTTCAATCATTAAGCAGCTATTTGCATTGTAACTGTGAGCCAGGTGCTCCTGTTCTTTTTTTGCTCACTTGGCTTCAGCCACTGTGGCTTTCTTCCTGTTGCAGAAGCATCCTAATTCCACTCCCGCCACAGGGCTATGCATGTGCTGCTCCTCGTCTTGGGATGTTCTTCCATCAGATGTCCTCAGAGCCTGGGTTCACTCCCGCACATCCGTTAGGTCTTCACTGCAGTGTTATCTTCTCCTTAAAGTACTTCCAGGTCATTTGATTTAATTGGAAGACCCCCCCCCATAAGAGTCCAGCTGTATTTTCACCTTAGCATTTTTACTACCCATCACATATTTTATGTTTATTCTCTTAAATTTCTAGTGAACTTTAAGTTCAGTGAAATTAGGGATTTTTGTATTATTCACTGCCTTGTCCCTAGTGAATAGAATAGCATCTATCACAATGCTACATATTTATAAATAAATAAATGAGTAAAAAAGTAAATGAATGTGAGAGTTACAAGGCAGACCCACTCCTTCCATGGACCTTACAATCTTCATAGCACAGGGAACAAAAAAAAAGAAAGAAATCCAAACCTGATAGGCACAAAAACTCTGTGGGTTGCCCGCAGGGTAGAAGTAGGTCCAGCCCAGCTAAGCCAAGCCAGTCCTCTCTGCGGGAAGTAGAAGGAAATAAGAACAATGCAATACCTTGGAAGCAGAGGGTTGAGAGTGAGGAGAACGAGGGCTGTCAGTGAGACCTTGTGCTTGTTGACAGGAACACTTACCGTCTCCGTTAAGAGTCATACACATCAGGACCCTCCAATTCCAAGTCTGGTGTCAGGAGGATACAGTCTGTGTGATATGCGTCATCTGCATATTGTAAGGAGAAAGAGAAGGACCTGGCGATGATTGTTGTTGAAAGCTCTGCTGGGTAGTCCCTAGGGGGGAGCATTGCGGAGCAATCCTGCTTCCCTGGAAGGCCCTTGACCTGTGTCCTACTGAGATCAACACCTCCTCTGTGGTGACAGCCAGCGTGTGCATTTCAGATCTCAGGCATCAGTCAGCCAATCAACTGTTCTCACATCCTTAGTTTGCCTGTTTCTGGGTTTGACAAGTGTTTTCCATTTTGGATCAACAGGTTCCATTTTTTGGGCCTCTGTTTGATGGAGCCATAGTGAGCGGGAAGCTGCTGCCAAGCCTCATCTGTGCCACGTGCATCAACGCCAGCAGGGCTGTGAAGTGCCTCATCCCACTCTACCAGAGCTTGTATCTTTTTGCTTTACATATGTAACTTATTAACCATCCCAGAATCCAGATTCCTGATGCTTTTTCACTGGAGGTAAGTATTAAAACCTAAGTTGAAAAAGGAAGAATTGTTTTCAATCTATGTTGAAAACAACACAATGTGATCTTCATACCATTTGTTAATTTATCTTAAATATAATGATTTTGTGGCACACTGAATTTAAGAAAAATTTGTTTTTATAATTTACTCACATAAGTTTTTGTGTAGGAAGCCATGATTATTATGAGATGCTCGCACATTTGTAGGTGTTTCCCCCAAGGTCAGTCTCTCCCTGCGTCCTCCCTGTCTGCTGCAGTCCACTGTGTATCGGGGGATTGGGGAGCAAAGTGACGGTCTCACTCAGTGCCTACCGGAAACCACAAGTGAGTGAAGTGACTCTAACAAATCAAGGGATGTGGTCGGTGCTCCCTGAGGAGTGTAGATGGAGTCCTGGAAGCTCAGAGGAGGAGGAATTGCGTCTGGTTGGGAGGCAGGAAGGCATTCCTAAAGAAGTTGGGTTTTGTGCTCATCGTTAAGAATAGCTAGAAATTCTTTTTGTAATTTCCCAAATATTTCCTTCTCTAGTTCCTGATTTTGTTCCTAAATACAAACAAAAAATCTCAGTTTTATAATTTTTTCCTCAAATATTAATTGGCATGCTGTAATACTTAAATCCAAGCATGACTTCGAATTATAAGAAAAAGAGATTAAGGTGAGTGTAATGATTAAAAACTTAATGGGAAGTGAGGTGATGCGAGTGGGTGGGGGGGATAGTTGAGAAATATACCATGTGAATAGATATAGTTCATGAAAAATACCTTTCATTAAAATTCCAGTTAACTTTGTCGACTTATATTTTGCCTTTAGATAAAAAAAAAAAAATACATATGCCATGTGGCAACTTGGAATTATCATAAAAATCAATAGTAGAAAGAGCTCTTGGGTCCCATCTGGTTGCTCCCCGGGCCCGAGGCAGCCTCCTTCCCTGCCCTGTGCTCTCCCTGCTTTGTCCAGGCTGGTGGTGAGTTTTTTGGAAATGGCATTCTTTCCAGTTTTTCTATAACACTTTAGATTTAATCCTATGGCTGGTGTCATTTCAGCCTTAAGCATGTAGGTTTTTACTTCCCATGCTGTTAGAAAGAGCTTCTCGGCAGAAATGAGAAAGACATACCCAGCAATTGGCTTGTCAGTTTGCATGTCGACTGGGAGAGGCTGGACGCTAGGCAGGGGTCAAGTATGTTGGACTGGGACGAAAAAGTTCTATTTTACAAATAAGAAAATTCTATTTTATATTAAGTCCATTGTGATTTTTGTCACATCGCCTTTTTCATTTATTGACTTCTCATTATAAAATACTTGCTTTGTTATTCCGTTTAATACTATTTTCTCAAGTAAGAATTAATATGGAACCATTGGAATAATCAGATTTACGGAAAAATAGTATTTTAGGAAGTTCAAAGGACAGTATTGAGCATCACTTTAAACTTTTTTTTAAGCAATCATGTCAGTACTAAAGTGGATACCAGCCAGGGCTACTGATGGTAATGTGGGTTAGTAAGTGGACTCAAAACCATTAAGTAGCCGATTGACATTGCAGAGGACAACTTAGTACAGAAACTTGGAAAAAGGAAGTAACAAAACCTAACACGTTGACCATTATAAGAATTTTAAATATTTTTTTACTTGCTGCTATTCAAGTAACTTCCATAAAACAAAAAAGAAATGTTATACATTAAAACCTGTGTGTTTACACACTCTATTCTTTAACTTCTGTCTGCAGAAGAACTAATATTCAGGCCAGTAAGGAAAAAGAAGATTTTAAAAATATTTTTGTTCTTTAAAAAATGACTAATTTATAAAACCATATGCACCCACCTGAGCTATTAATAATTGATTATCAAAAAACCCAGGTCAACATTTCTTTGGCAAAAGTCTAAACTCATTGATTATGTCATAGCTGGTTACCTGATGTCTAGAATTTGCTGCCACATTGAGATAAGTCTTAGATTTGAATTTAGAAAACCTGTGAATAACCTAACAAATCCTAATCAGGGGGGTCTGATGATACTTACTCATCTACCCAACAAATAGCTACTGTGGACTCACTGTCTGCTGGCTCCAGTGCTAAGAGCGGGGGCCACAGCAGGGCGTGCATGGTAGACACGGTTTGTGTTCAGGTGCGTCACAGGGAGGTCGGACACACTAGTGAGTACACGTGTGAATCGGGAGAAGCCCTGTATACAAACTAAATAGAGTTGCAGTGAGGAAGGGTCGGATGGGCAAAGACCTCTGAGGAGAGTGTTTAGGCTGAGTTGGAGGGAGGAGAGAGAAGCTGTCCTCAGCAGAGTGGTACAGGGGCTCAGTGCCCTCCAGTAGAGAATTTGTGCCTTTCAGGATTGTGTGCAAGTTCAAGTCCATCAGGGTGCCTGTGATGGGCCCACGGGCCAGAGTGCAGCAGAGGTGGTGGACGCCAGGCTTCCCCGACTGTTTCTCCTCATGCCCACTTTGGACATTCTCATCTTGGTGCCACACTTTGGCATAAACACTCAAGTCTGCCTGACAACAGGTGTGGCAGTTAGGGAGGGCGCATAGGCCTTATCACCAGAAGCCTATTTAAGCCCCCCAGAGGCTGAGATCAGCAGTACCTTGGGCACAGCTGGAGCTGGGGCAGCTCTGCAACTTGAACAAACCAATGCAGAAAGAAAACGCAGGTCTTCTTTTTCAAAAGCAGGAGAAAGCCCCCTTAAAGGTGCTAAAATATGTCTGTTCTTCTGCAGTGTCTCAACTTGTGGTTTTCTTTAAGATTCTATTCAGTGTCATTCTAACTAAAGAAATACTAAAAATTTAAATTATTAGCATTGAAGTCGTCACTCTTCTCCCACCAAGTACTAACCAGGCAGGCATGTCTCTGCTTAGCCTCTGAGATCCCACATGGGGCATGGTCAGGGTAGGATGCCGTAGACGTCATTCTTCTTTATATTGTGTAATGCCAGGTTAATACAAAGACAGAAGAATATCTAGCTCATATATAGAATGACCAAAATTATGCAATTTATATTTTGTAGCTTATGAATGTGTGTATCTTTTACTCTTATTAGAAGAATTGGAACAGCATATAAAACTTGGTATTTTTCTCTTTCATGTGTACACATTCTAGCTGCACTCTCTACCATCTGTCTGTTGATGACTAAGGAGGGACGGGCAAGGAAAGAGACTATGGGTCGCCCTGATTGTCCCTTTCCTTCTGTGTCATCATCGTCAGAGTAAGTGGTTGGCTGATACACACACAGGGAGGCCGCACCACGAAGAGAGGAGACATGCGGGAGGGTCCCCGGTCGTCCTTCATGCTCTTCAGGGCACTACTGCTTTCTGTACTCAAAGCAAGTTCCGGTGCAGACGGAGAGTGGCTCCTGAGAATTCAGCTCCCTTGAATTCTTAGTCATAGGCAAACACACTTCCTATGCAGGAGGACGGGTCACACCCCTGCAGCCCCTCCAAAAAGCCTCAGTACAAGACAGGGAACTCCATTCCTGGGTATTTGTTAGAGTTGATTCCTTTCCTGCAGCCTGGCAGGATATCCTTTGGCAAAATTGTATTGACATATGAACCAGGACCTGTTAGGGAGGCAGATTGTGTGCACAGCCCTAGAAGAAAAGTTCATCTAAGAGGCAGAAAATTTGAGAAAATTCCTCTTCTATGCCCCTGAGACACTAGGTACAGCAGTGAGTGCTGACAAAGGGAAGTTCTCTGTCAGCTCAGGCCATTTTATATGGGCAACCCTGTATCCCTGGTCTGTTTCTAGCATGTGGATGGTTGCCACACGGCTCCTTTCATCCAAATGTCACTCATTTCCTAAGTATCAGAATCACTATTCTATGAACAAAGAACATGTTCACACTTCTATAAATCTTTCAGAAAGAAGCACTTACTTTCTCATAGCGACCATACATAGCCAAACATTGAACTTGGTAACAAGGAGAAAAAACAATGGAATTACTTTGGGATAGTTATTCTTATCTACCTATCCTTTCCTGGCTAATGATTGATATTTAAATGCCTTAAAATAGTGTCAGCTGGGATTCAGTTTTATATAATATTTAACTAGAAGTAGAAATATGGACAGCTACATATTAATTTTGTCCAATAGTGTTCAGTAAAACAAACTTTCTGATTAAGCTGAATATGGGGGGCATTACTGGAGCAAATTTACAATTTACACTTTTGGGATCTTCTTTCTGAGCCATAAAACTAGCTTAGAATCAATATTAGAAGAGTTCTTATTTGTGGCACCTTTGACTAAATGATCAAACCATCAGAACTATGTGTCAAAGGCACACAGAAGACTGATCTTGTCTTATCTGATCCAAAAAATGTGAGCCCAGTGAGGTATGTTTGGAGAGTACCCTTGGTAACACGGCATCCTGGCCCCTTTGTCCTGCTGGGCTCTCCTGTGCCATCTTCATCAAGCAAAATCTATCAAGTGGGGCCTTCGTCCTGTGGCCACTGCTCTTGTGAGTGATGAGGCCAACTCACCTGCCATCTGCTTTTTTGTTCCTCACAGGCAATCAGTGGCCTATCCCTGTGCCTAGAGGGCTGTGAGCGGGAAGCAGGCCACATGTTTACAGTTCCCAAGCCAACTAAAGATTCCAAAACCAAACCATGGTCAGCTGATCGAAACTTCCAAAACCATCTGAGCTGGGGCTTTCATTGTCCACATCAGATAACTCAGGAAAAGGTTGCCACACAATATACAGAGTGCCAATTAGGAGGAGTTCACCCTGAATCACACAGATGGTGGCTTTCTAAGTAAATGTTCGCTTCAATAGAACAGTAGTCTCAATGGCCTCGCCATCTCTACTCTTTGTAACTATCAGCATCTGATGGCGAAAACTGAGCTGGCTCAGAGAAAGTAATTTTGTGCCTTATTCTTCACAAGTGAAATTTAGCTTCATTTTCATTTAACAGATATATGTGTAATACCAGACCTTTTTTGTAGACCTGAGTTTATGATGTCACTGTCAGCTCTGCTCCCACTTTACACATCTTTACAAACGACCCTCTCCCTAAAACGTTATCAGCCGTGTTTCTTTCTTCTGCAGCAGGATCGTCAGTTCTTTTTCCTGAGCAGACGTCTAATTTCTTTTACTCTCCTGCACACACCTCAGAAAAGCAGCAGTAGCATGTGTTGAGTTTCGCCCTGAGAACCAGTCAGCAGGGTCAACACTGACAGTGTCCTTGCCACATGCCAGGCACCGTCCTAGCTGCTGGGAATAGAAATGTGAATTAGGCATTCCAGAGGAAGGGGTAGTGCTTGCTATGGACTAAGCTTTGAAAGAGCACCTCATGGTTGAGAATGACAGATGCGTTTGTAGGGCAGAGGATAGGACAGACTGTGCACACACACACACACATAAGCAAGATGGAGGAGATGAAAGTACTGGTGGGGCAAGGTGAGAGGTTCTGAAAGACTCGAGCCTGATTGAAGCACGTAGCAGGGGAGGGATTTGGTACCTGTGCAAGGAGATCAGCCTGGGCCCTGCTGGAGTGATTAAGGTAGGGATGTCGATGAAAGTGTCACAGGCGGAACTCGCCGGAGCATTTGAAAAGTAGGCTTGGAAGAAGGAGGTAGAAGTAGAGAAAGGCAGAGGAAAATGAGAGAGAATCATTTTCCCAGAAGCGCAAAGAAGAGAGAAATGAAGGGTTACTTCCAGCAGACTGGTCAAGAAAGACAGGTGGCCTTACCGGTGACCGGTTCCAGCAGTCTCCTGTCTTCACCAGGAGGACTGGGTATGTGAGGACCTAGAACTGAATGATTGCCAGGGAAGAAGTAAAGCACTAGACCAAACAGCACCAAAAAGAAAGAAGACACGTCCAGGGGGTTGAGTGCCTGTGAGTGGAAAGTGCACGGCAGAGGGGCCCGTGGGGCAGCAGCCAGAGGGAACCACACCCCACCCCACGGGAGGGGAGGGACACGCCTTCTAACCCAGATTCTACACAGACCCAAAGCAGAACACAGTCCTAATGTGGATTTCTACTACTCGGTCTTAGCTTCCAGGTACATTCAACTAACGGTGACAAACATTTGATAAATTCTTGGCTGGGAAACAATCTCATCTCTCAGAAGGCAAAGGAAGCAAACAAGAGGAACTACTGTTTTGTTTAGATCCATTTCTTAGCAATTTGAAAGGGTGGGTTTGTAACTTTGGATATTGCAGGAAGGAGTGAGTTGGTGTTTGAGTTCATGTAAGAATAGGAAGCAAGTGACAAAAGTGGATTCTGAGGAAGAAGTGACGCGTCCTTCAGGTGGGTTGAGACTGCAGAGGAATGAGGAATGAGAGATTTTTAATAATGGAATTTTTTTAAGTATAAAATTAAAATCATTTCTCTGAGAAAGATAAAAAGAGCGGTATGGAAGAGCAGCCAGGGTCGTGGCCCAGAGCGGTGGCCGCTGGCTCCCTGGTGAAGGTGTGCTCATCATATTCACTGACAGGCGGGCACTGTAACCAGTGTCTGATGGCCCTCCATCTTCTGTCACATCCTCTTCACATAGAAAGGGACAGAAAAGTCTTAGTGGAGGAACTAAAACTGAAACCACTGGGAATACAATAAGAAAAAAAAAAGAACTGACCCTTGCGAGTAAGGTCCATCCTTCAGGGCCACTGATCTCTGGTTATAGAACAGATTTACAAGAGTGACCCCTCAGAACCACAAGAACTACTTTTTTAAGAAATCGTGTACAGTGAAGGATGCACCCAAAATAGGAAAATAATATTCCTTATTTTCAAATAGCATTAAAGGATGAATTTGGGGATGCTGGGTGGATCCCTTGTCAAATTGTTAGACTAGATCGTCAAATTGCTTGGGAACCTTCAGAGAAGAATGTGTTCGCCAAGAATAAAGTATCCCAAACACACTTACCGAAAGTTGTAAACAGTGGCACCTGGAGGCCACAGACAAGTTCAGGTCAGGTTTAATGAAAGGGGAGGGTGACTGGCCTGGGCGGTTCAAAGATGGCATCTCTGGGGGTGGGGGTCACTTGGAGACCACTTATATATAGGGCGTGGGTAGTGGGCACATTCCACAGGTCACCTCTCAGATTAGGGTCTTTGAATTTCTGGGGGGGGGTGAGGCTGGCCAGATCCTTTGTGTCTTTGTCTTAGGAGGAGAGAAGGAGGAAGGGGAGGGGAAAGAGTGTGAGTGTGGCTGTGTTAGCCCGGGCCCCCAGCATTACCGACTTTTGTTAAAGGGGTGATGGGGGCGATGGTCTGTCTTCTGAAACTGCTTCTGGCTGGTCAATGGGATGAGTTAGATGTTGGTAGGTCTGTGTGAATTTGCAGTACATTGGGAGTGGTAGAAATTGGGTTGCAAGTGCAGTTGACACCTTTTTTATCCTGTCCTGAATAAAAGAAGACAGAAATTCGATGACACAAGGGGCAATGGTTATTAGCTGGAGAATTCAGTAAAGGGGCTGTTGAACCAGGATCCCTCATTTTGAGATCGTAGCTGGGTGGCTTGTTCCCGGAGTCAGATGATGATGCCCTTTTGGACCAGACCAGACTTGGTGTAGAAACAGCATGCTTCTCCTGAGAAAGTGTTAACACTTTCCTCCTTCCCTCTGCCATGATTAGATTTGAGCCTTTAAGATGGGGGGGCGCATTCTGCAGGTTGCTGTCAGGTTGGGGTCCTTGGTGTGAATTTCTCAGGAGGTGGGCAGTGGTGACTGGTGTAGTAAGCATGACATTTGTGTCTTTGTCTTAGGCGGGGAGAAGGAAGAAGAGAGTGAGGGGGAAAGGGTTCGTGTGTGGCTGCATTAGACCCTCCCCAACACTTAAATATGTTTGATAAGATTACTCTTTTCAGAGATTAGAGGAAACTTTCAAATGTTAAGTTTGGTAAAATATAAATTAAGATCATCTGGCGGAAATGAGAGAGAAGTGGGTCCCTGAGACTGGGTAGTATTATTGTGGCCAAACCTAAAATGCAGTGATTGATTCATGGACCAGTCTGCCCGTAGCTCTGTGTTTCTAGATTGTTTCTGTCCCACAGCTTCGCCCAGTCCCTCTACCATTCAACAGTTTTGTCAGCAACTTTCACGAAGGTCAAGGATATATTTGCCAAATTCTCATTGTGAGAAAGCTGAGATTAATTTGTTACAAGAGAAAGTCAGATATTATAATTACCTCAACAGATGAAACTTCCAGGCCCAAGGAACACGATGAAATTTAGAAGGTAGAAGATAATGTGTGCTTGGGTTTGGGTGTGTGAAGGATGAAAGTGAGGTGGCCTGATCACGGGCACCGTGGACCGTCTGCAGATTTCAGCTGGCCACAGATCCGAGAGGAGATGCATGAGGCTGATGGCGGGAGTGGGGGGGGGGGACCTCCACACAGGGAGGCACGTAGCGCAGCACCAGGACCATGAGGGCCACGCACAGGAGCTGGGCTGTGTCTGCTCAAAAAGGAGGCCTGAAGAAGTACCTTGACCAACCAGGAACCAGTACAGAGAAATTGTGACTATTGTGCCATAGGTGTTGGGGAGCCATTAAAACTAAGAAGGAATTCTTTCAGGAGCCTGGAAGGTTTTTAAAAGAGGAAATCAGTCTCAGTGCACAGCGGCCACCAGGAAGCAGCTGTATATTTTTTACTTATCTTAAAGAATCAGAAGGCCCAGCTGGGAGTTTGCCTTCTGCTGGCAGTCAGTCCCCTCCCAGGGCGAGTGCTCTCTTGGCCCCAAGGCCCCTCCTTGGGTCTCCCCACGCTGAAGCCTGATGCCAGCTGGCTCCTCTGAGAGTCACTGAGAGGGTTCCTGGGCCAAGGAGGAACCTGGTCCTTGGTGAGAACCCTGTGTTACTTGCTGCTGTTATCATGTTTTCAGCCTGGCCCCCGTAGATACTGGAGTTTCAAACCTCTCTACAAACAAGACCTACCTCAGTGTGGAGTTAGGTCTCGGGAAAATTTACTGTTAAAGGCTAAGAGAATGCTTTCCATTCACTGCCCTGTAGAAGGCCCTCTTCTGATGAAAGGCTGGCTCCTGGGGTCGGAGCTGCCCTGACCCTCAGACCGTGGAAGTGCCAGCTGTGAGGAGTGCCGTGTTGCAGGGAAACCTCCACGGAGGGAGGCAGGGTCGCCAGTTGGCTGTGTTTGCTGTAGGGTGGCTTATCACTACTAACCCAGATAGCGTCCTTTCAGGAAAGGTTACTATAAATCTAAGTCTGGAGAAATCAGGCTGAGACTGCACCTAGGGAAATTTCAAGAACAGCCCCAGCCTTCCTCAATTGCCACTCTCCACTCGACCCTGTGTGGGTGACCTCACCCCACGGGTGTGCTGCTCCCTCCATGGTGACCCCTCGGCCACCCTGCACACTGCCCAGGAGTCTCTCTTGTGACTCTCACAACCATCTCACCCTCTGACTCTGTCCCTGCCACTCTGGGCTGGGCCAGCTCCCTCGGTCTCAGGTGCTGAGCAGCTCCTGGCCGCCTGGCTCCCGGCCCGGGGGCCTGGTTTCCATTCTGGGGGGATCCTTGCAGTCCACCTCTTAGTACATTATTAATATGTGTGTGTGAAAGTGCAAAGGGAGGGAAGGAGATGGAGAGAGATTAAGTGGGTAAGAAGTATTTTGGAAAGCAGAAGACAAAAAGCAAATCCTATTTCATAAAATTGGATTTTTCAAAACTGAGGAGCATGATTGTCCAAGGTGAGATAGAGCTCTACACCCAGAATGTGTGTGCATCTACGCGTGTATAAATATGTTTTTAAGTCCTTTCCCCTGTTTTAAAGATATTTACACCTATGTGTTTAACCTTTAGAACAGCACCTGGCATGTAGAGGGAACGCAGTGAACAGCTCTCAGGTGAACTCTATTGGCAGAAATACAGAGCGGCATGCAAGAGCAAACCAAAAGTTAGAATTTTTGCTGAAAATTTGTGTGTTTGGGGGGATCTCTTGTATGTTTTTTTGATTTTTTTTTTGAGTCTCATTCTGTTGCCCTGGGTAGAGTCTCTGGCATCACAGCTCACGGCAACCTCTATCTCTTAGGCTCAAGATTATCCTCTTGCCTCAGCCTCCCAGCTGGGACTACAAGTGTGCGCCCCAAGGCCTGGCTAACTTTTCTATTTTTAGTAGAGATGGGGTCTTGCTCTTAATCAGGCTGGTGTCAAACTCCTGAGCTCAAGCAGTCCACCCTCCTCGGCTTCCCAGAGTGGTAGGACTACAGGCGTGAGCCACCACACCCAGCCTGTGTATGTTTTTTTCCTTCTTAAAAGATAAAGTGCTATGAACATACTTCTTTTTGTTGCATTCAAAATAATAATTATTCTGTCACCAACCCAAAAAGTTATCCAGGGACATTCATGTGGGAATCTTGACAATTAGAATATTGACTTGTTATTTGATTTCAAAATTAATAGCCTTATTGAGACCAGTGAAAAGAAGTGAAAGCTATTTGGTGATTCCATTTTCTTAAAGCCATAAGTTTGTCAAGGTCAGAAACCTTGAAGAAGGAAGCAGGAGGGAAAGCCACAGCCCCTTGGGAAGGAGCTGCCTGCTAGTCCCCATCAGAAAGCAGCATCTCAAAAGGCCTTAAATTCGATGTCAGAGTCCATTTCTAAATTTTAGGAACATAATTGTATGTAAATTTAGTACAAGTAAATATAAACGCCTGCAGGGCCAAAAGGAAGCTGCCCACGGCTCTAAGATGGGAGCGAGCTGGGCCTTGGCCGCACATGCAAATACTGACAGCTGAAGTCACTTGTTGGAAAGTCCGCAAACTCTGGTTACAGCTGCCTTTGTCAGTAGCTTTAAGGGAAGCGTAATCAGCCAAAGATTAATTTGCATCTCAACTAGAAAAGAGTCGGGAGGAAGCCCTGGGGTCTGTTGAGGGAAGGTTGGGGAAGAAATCTCTCAAGCACAATAGCCTCCCTGCGCTCAGTCCTCCAGCTGAGTGGAGGACAATGTCGGAGGTTTCGTTTCCATAGGGACCAGAAGCCTGCTGGGCCCCTGAAGAATCTCTGGTTTGCACTGTAATCATTTGGTCATGATGACACAAATTCCACTGTTGTTCCCAAATACATTTTGCTATTAGAAAGCTGTTAGAAAAGTGGGAATGCTCTTCGTATCAAAAGCGTGCAAGAGGGTGTTTGCTGCCCCTACTTACCTTTTTATAGTGCTTTTAGGATTTCTGGGCATTTACTGTTTACTAATTTCTAAATATTCAAAGAGCAAAGGGTCCTCCTATAAATGACAATATTTCTTTAGCATTCAGGTTACTTTGGGAATGACACAGCTTCAAAGGGAACTATTCCTGTTTCTTCCACACTTCTCAGTAGTAGGCAAAACAAGACTATGAATCGTAAAACACAGGCAAGGACGAAACATGGAATCTTCTAGCCAGAGAGCTTGGAAAAAAGTCTGGCCGTTACAGGACTATTTATAATCTTAATGAAACTATTGATAAAGATTTATCCTTAATCTTAAAAAAGCATGAAGTAGTATAAAATAAATTTTTTCCTTCAAATATCATCTAGTGGTCATTTTCACAAGCTTTGATATTTATACCAGGCAAGTGCTTTGTTTTCAGAGGAGTTCTTAATATTCTCAGAATTCTGTACTGGAGCCTGTTGAGATCTGAAGCCATCCGAATCCTTTATCCATGCCCAGTTACTAAGAGGTAACTAGGAAGAGCTCACCGTTGGCATTTTTAGAGGAAGACTTTTATTCCTAGTTTATTTTGTTCTCTCTTAAATAGTTAATTCATTGGCTCCAGCTTCAAAGTGAGAAAACAAACAAAACATAGTGAGAAAAAAAAAACCCTAATTTTTACATTATAAATTGTTGAACACAAAATGAATTAACTTTTTCCAAAAATGAGGGTTTTAAGGCCATCGTCCCATTCTGGAAAGGGAAAGGAACAAGTTTCCTAAAGATAGTCTCTTCCAGTGCCCACAGCCTGAAATAACACAGTGCAGTAAAACTTCAGAGCTTCTTAATCCAACATTAATCAAATTTCAGTTCACTAATTATCAGCCCCATTCTGAAAGGAGCAGAAGGCCATAGACAGCATCCTCAGAACATTTAGTAGACTCTGGCATTATGAGCAGTATTTTGAAAGTGAGACTTTCTGTTATTCAGATCTCTAAAAAGGATAATACATGCCTTGTTATAATCAGAGCTTGTGCAAAGCCAAAGAAGGACAAAGCGGGCAAGTCCAAATGGTGAGTCCCTCTGTGCTGGGTCTGCCTGGGTGTGCCGCGAGCGCCCAGCGGCTTCCACGCTGGAGCAATTTGCAATACACTCAAGCAAATTTTTTAATCAAAGCAGAATACTTTTTTGGTAATCTGTGGGTGAATACATCCAAATACCATCATGGGAGCATGAAGGGAAGTACTTTCTAGTTCAGTGGTTCTCAACCTGTGGGTCGCAACCCCTTTGTAACAATGAAAATACATATTCGAAAGGTTGAAAACCACTGTTCTAGTTTATTACTGAGGAATTGTACCAAACTCTAAAATGGGCACTTGCAATTTTGTGCTTCTAACAAGTTTCCAAAGCCCTGTGCTTTGAAAGCCTTTGATAGAGACCACTGGGACCACGGTGAGGGCAGTGAAGGTGCCCTAAGGATCAGTGCCGGTCCTGCTTCCTGCTCTCCTCCCCCAGTGACCAGGGTCCAGGTGCCCTTACATGCTCACACTGTCCTTTGCAGCACGTGCTTTTGGCAGAGCTGTTCAGTGTCTAACAGAGCAGCATGTTCCCCAAACGCCACCATGTTTTAGATACCTCTTTGGACATTTCTCATTATTCTTTATAAACCCTGATATTGTATATGTCTGAATTATCTTTTTGTAACTGTTTCATCAGGATCACGAAAATGAAATGATAACTATTTAGTGGCTTATGATTCTTATCTTTTTATTTCTTCTAATGCTTGATTTCTTCGATTTTTCGATTTGGCCCAATGATGTAAAAGTACAGAATATGTGTCCCTGGGCTGTGTCCACTCATTTTAACTCTGCAGTACAAAGCTTTGGTCCTTAATCCTCCAAAGGATCAATGAAGAGGCCACCTCCTAAAAACTCTGGGTCTGCTTGTCATGGAACAAGGCAGCCCTCAAGATGCCAAGCCCCTTTGGTTCTCCCTTCATTTGCCTATGAAGTGGGGTGTAAGCATATCAGTGCATCCCGAGGCAGATGTATGCCTGGAAGTGCAGTCTCATTCCTCCACAAAGGGCAGGGCAGGCTTGCCGCTGACGGGAGTCTGAATTTATAAGCAGAGTTCCAGAATTCCCCCAGGGCCTACTTTTCAAAGGCAAATTAGTATGTTTGCAACTTGATCCCTGGGCAACTTTTGACAGTTGTTCTAAGAATAATAAAACAGATGGACAGAATAGATTTTAGGTTCTACATCCAAACTGCCATCCTCAGTGGAATTTAAAGAAGGCGTAGAGCTAGGAGAGAGCCGCTGCTGCCCTCCATTGTGTGCTGCCTTTCACGCCCAAGGACCGTAACTTTCTCCCAGAAGAAGGTGGACCATGTTGCCATCCTGTTGTAGTTTCCTGTGGAGAGCTCAGCTTGGCCGTGAAGAAGTACAGAGGATATGTGTTTTCTTTGCACATTTAAAATTGAATGAATTGAACTTAATTAAATGGAATTTATACTCCACAGATACCAATTTTAATATGAGTATCAGGGAAAATGTAAATTAGTTTTAAACTTCAGGCATATTTTCATAGGATTTTTAACCTCTTTAAAAAGAAGAGCCTCTTTGGCATGTCTTAGAAATGCTATCTGCTCATTTGTTTGAAAAATAGTATTTATCTTCTATAAGAGTATAAACATTATGTGCCTGTGATGACAATATGCCCATCGGAAGACTACATCAGAAAACAGAATTATTTGAATAAAAAGAAACAGTTTTATACTTATGCTGCTTAATTCTGTCAAATGCATGTAAGTTGTACAGAAAATTTGTATAAGGAAAACACTTCCCATAAACCACTCTGCTTTGTGTAGCATTTCCGACTTCTTCAAGTCCGTGTCTTAGCTCATATCAGGATAGGCTGTGCTTTCCTTTTAATTTATATTGGCTTCCTCTGACAGAAATTTCTAGACTCTGAATGAATTTGCCCAGTGACCCCTCTGTAGACCGTCAGCCCTGTAGCAGGTCAGCTTTGGAGGACAGATCTGCCCTGTGGCTGTGGAGGGTGGGTTGCGCTCAGTAGACAGAGCTGGGCCCCGTTTCCTGGGTGGGTTTGGTACATAGACGGAGCTCAGCAGGATGGCAAAACACGTCTCCTGTCAGCAGTGTGATGGCCTCCCTGGCACTGTGACTCGGGGCCCTCTGATGATCATGGGAGGCCATTCTCACAGGGAGACGTCAGGGGGTTCTGTTTTTTTCAGAGCAGCCATTTTCCTCAAGTGCCAGCTCCAGTTTCAGATGTGTCTTTTTGTACTAGTGCCCAGATTATTAGGTAATGTGTGACAGACTCTGAACAAATACTTACCTGTGTCAGTTTCCTGATCAGTAAAACGAGGAAAATAATCCCTTACAAATAGTTTATTGTAAGAATTTATGAAATGAAGTATATATAAAATCTATTTATACATAACACGTAAGGGGCGTCCAGCTCCTTCCCATCATCCCTCAGCCCCTGCCCTGGCCCAGCCACCCTCGTCACTTCCTAGCCTGGGTGCAGCCTCCTTGCATCCTCTCCCTGCTCCACAGGGAGACTGTGGGGCAGCCAGGGGTTTCCATCTGAAATAGAAATTAGAGCATACCATCACTTCAGACCGTTTAATTGCTTTCCCTCCTCCCCCACAGAAGAATCCAGACTCTTTCTAACAATCCTCACACATGTTCCAGCCTTCGGACCTGCTTGGTCTGCCTGGAATTCCTGCTCCCACCCCAATGTCTGCATAGCTCACTCCTTCCTTCCTTGCAGGCTCATGAGGAAGGTTCCTGAAGTCACAGTCTCACTCCTGTCCTTTATTTAATGTCTCTTTTTCCCTCTAGCAGGTAAATGGTGAGAGTAGGCAATTGGTTCTATTCATAGCTGTATCCCCACCCTTAGAGCCCAGATTAAGACCTGGCAGAAGATACTCACTATAAAAGTAGATTGAGGAATGATGAATGAACTAACAGGTGAGGAACACAGGCAAGGCGGGG
>NW_003852531.1:2429725-2433186 GCF_000181295.1 Otolemur garnettii | reverse complement strand
GATTCACCTAATCCTCCCCATCATTAAGGCCTCCCCCTATCTTGATGAGGGTGAGGAACCAGTTCAGGAATATTTACCTTGCATATATTTCCAGAGAGGATTCTATGATGGAGAAGCCCATAGGATCTAAGGGAATGCTGGGGCAGGGTTATCCCCAGCCCTCCCAGCCCCCCCCCCCCCATGTCCCCCCCCCCCCCCCCACCCCCCCCCCCACCCCCCACCCCCCCCCCACAACGCCCCCCCCGAGACTGTCTGAGGTCCCAGAGTCTGTCATGCATGCCCCAGCGTATCAGGGCAGCCCTGCCCAGCTTTCCTGTCCCTTCTCCAGCCTGTAGATGCACAGCCGCACACTATATGGGGCAGAGAGATGAGTAGCCTTGCCCTGGGGAAGCTTCCTAGCCATAGGAATCTCCGAGAACTATGAATGACATAGGGCAGAATGCAGCCCACCTGTCCTGGGAAAGGCGGACAGTCAGTGCCCAGCAGGTGCTCATTGAGGGATTGAAACACAAAACCGAAGTCAGAGGATCACTGGGCTCCGAGGGGAAAGATTGTTCTCCAGCTGCAGCTTCTGACTGCTTGCTGGGATATGTTTGTGTCACTTTGATTAGTTATCTCTTCATGTGTGTGTCATCTGCAGCTCAGTAGGCTGGGACGTTCACAACAATTTTGTTCATTTTTGTTTGTTTTACAAAAAGATACTAGAATGTTACAATTGATTATATAAATGCCCGGGGGCCACTCCGACAGGCTGAGGCTTTTTTTCAGTGAGCAAGGCAGGTTCTACTGTACTAATGCTTCACGGAGTATGGTCAGTAATGAGAATTTTGAAAGCATGTGATAAAGAGGAAACAATAATTTGAAGTATTTAATAGTATAAAATTGTTTTGCTTTTACTAAGAAATTAATAGTATTTTAGTGAATACAGCGGGATTGAATGTACTGCTTTATTTTTATAATCTTGGTTTAATGGGTCTGTGATTCAGTAATTCCAAGGGGTCTGCCTTAGCTCTCTGTTTAGTTTGATGCTTGTTTTCATAGCTGAAAACAAAACTTTGCAGAGATGCATAGGCCAGCTGGAGCCGCTGGAGCCCTGGCTAAATTGTGCTACTTTGCTCAGTTTTCATCCTCAGTTCTACAGAGGGTCTTGTTGACATTTGTTTATTTATTTATTTTTTGAGACGGAGTCTTACTATGTTACCCTCAGTAGAGTGCTATGGCATCACAGCTCGTAGCAACTTCAAACTCTTAGGCTCAAGCAATTCTCTTGCTTCAGGTTCCAAAGTAGCTGCGACTACAGGCGCCCACCACAATGTCAGCTGTTTGTTGTTGTTGTTGTCATTGGTGTTTGGCAAGCCCGGGCCTGGTTTGAACTGCCAGCCCCAATGTATGTGGCCAGCACCCTAACCACTGAGCTACATGCGCCGAGCCATCTTGTTGACATTTGGCTGAAATTCCTTCTTCCTTTATGTCAGAAAAGAAAATTCCTTCTTCCTTTAGGTCAGACTGTTGTTGCATTGTTATATTTTTTAACAGACGGATTGCAAGTATACTAAAATCCTATTTGGAAGGTTAGAAACAGCTTACAAAATTCTGTGTATGAGTGTGTTGGTCACATGGATACCACCAAGACACTCACCTTCAACAGTAAACCCCCATGCTGGGGGGCAGCACTTCCCAGCATCTCTATTCCAGGTCTTGTCTCCATGGCATGTTTCTTTCAAATAGCAGTGTCAGCGTGTCTTCCCGAGGGCACGGTGCTGGCCGTGTCTTCTACTCCAGTCTCTGCAGTGTGGCAGCCACCTCAGGGTCAAGGGCAGAGTCCTAGAGGGGCATCCTGTGCCCTTTGCGCCCCACAGACACCCCCGCTCCCAGGTGCACACACGGCTTGTTCCCTCACCCCTTTGGGGGCTCTCCCAATCCCTCTGTAAGAACCTCCCCCACCTGCACACACCCCCTCAGCCCCGCCTGTGGCACACTGGTGCTCTTCACGTTCTCCACAGCCCTCCTTGTCCTCTAATTTACTACTTAATTCACCTATTTCGCTCATGTTGTACCCTCCACATGAGGGCAGAGATTTTTTTTTTTTTTAACGTTGGGGATTCCTTGAAGGTACAAAGAACCAGGTTACATTGATTGCATTTTTTAGGTAAAGTCCCTCTTAGAGATGTTTTATTAACTGATGACTCCAGGGTGATGATGGAAATCACCCTACACCCAGGACACCGTTTGGCACCGACCGGGATGCTGGCTATGCAGGTGTTTTCCAGGTGAATTCCAACCTGGATGTCACCTCAGCACCTGCCACAGAGCAGATCTTTGTTCACTAAATAGTGAATGAATGAATTCAACTCCTGTTGGCACAGAAATTGTTAACAACTTTAGAACATTTGTCTTTCTGTAAAAAAAAATGAGTAACTCATCTTAATGTTCAATAACTTTTAAAAGAACTTTCTATAAGATAAACAGCAAACCTACCTGTAGTAGAAAAGATTTTTCACAGTCATACCTTGCCTCAAGACAGTACCTTATAAGGATGACGCTGTTTGTTAGACAACAAAATCCTAAGTGTTAGCACAGAGGCTCACATAGAGCACAGCACGTCCCACTGCTGACAGTGAGTGTGGGCTCTGCCATCAGTCCTGCCTTTCCTCTCCTCTAGCTGGTTCACACATACACCCAGGACAGTCTGATAGGTGACCTGACAAGAAGGCTGCTAGTCAAGCAATGCATTAAATTTTAGTAAAGCCTAATGTAGTTCCTAATTTTATTTATTTATTCATTGAGACAGAGTCTCACTTGTTGCCCCCAGTAGGTGCTGTGATGTCTTAGCTCACAGCAACCTCAAACTCTTGGATTCAAGCAATTCTCTTGCCTCAGCCTCCTGAATAGCTGAGACTACAGGTGCCTGCCATAACACCTGGCTATTTATTTATTTATTTATTTATTTTTAGAGACTGGGTCTCACTCTTGCTCAGGCTGGTCTCAACTCATGAACTCAAGCAATCCACCTGCTTCAGCCTCCCAAACTGCTGGGATTACATGTGTGAGCCACCGCACCCAGCCCTTAGTTCCGAATTTTAGACAAAAAATACATTTCAATGGAACTCTTGAAATTGTCATCTCACATGAGATGCTACAGATTTGCAGGATTAAGTCCAAAGATTTTTGCAAGAGCTTAACATAGTGGCCAGTACCTTAAGTTCCATCTACTCAGGAGGCCAAGGCACGAGGGTTACTTGAGCCCAGGAGCTTGAGGCTATATGATCATGTCTGTGAGTCGTCACTGCACTCCAAACTGGGCGATGTAGTGAGAACCCATCTCTAAGAGGCTTTGGCAGGTATTTTTAAAGGGGAGATGATGGAGGAAGGATCTTGCACCGCTCTACGGGTTGGCTGCAGGATCTTGCACCGCTCTGTGGGCTGGCTGCAGGATCTTGCACCGCTCTGTGGGCTGGCTG
>NW_003852531.1:2426198-2429679 GCF_000181295.1 Otolemur garnettii | reverse complement strand
CCGCTCTGTGGGCTGGCTGGAGGATCTTGCACCGCTCTGTGGGCTGGCTGCAGGATCTTGCACCGCTCTGTGGGCTGGCTGCAGGATCTTGCACCTCTCTGTGGGCTGGCTGCAGGATCTTGCACCTCTCTGTGGGCTGGCTGGAGGATCTTGCACTGCTCTGTGGGCTGGCTGGGATCAGCTGGGTGGTTCTCACCCAGGCTACCCAACGTGTCTGGCACAGCTGGAACAGCTGGGGGCTGGCCAGGTGTCCCTCACTCGGCTTGGATCTTCTCACAAACAGTCAGACTTCTTTTTTTTTTTTTTTTTTGGGACAGGCTCTCACCCTGGGTAGAGTGCTGTGGCATCACAGCTCACAGCAACCTCCAACTCCTGGGCTTAAGTGATTCTCTTGCCTCAGCCTCCCAAGTAGCTGAGAATATAGGTGCCCACCACAACGCCCAGCTATTTTTGGCTGTAGTTGTCATTGTTGTTTGGCAGGCCCAGGCTGGAGTCCTGCCAGCTCTGGTGTATGTGACTGGTGCCTCAGCCACTTGAGCTACAGGTGCAGAGCCAACATCTTACATGGCTGCTTGGGGCTCTGAGAAACCAGATGGAAGGTGCAAGGAAGACTCATGCTAAGGCTCCTTCTGCCCCCCACGGGGTGCTGACCTCCTTAAAGGCAAAGACATATCTTACTCATCTTTCAGTTTCTAGCATCTAATATAGTAAGAACTTGGTAAGTGTTAGCTGGATTGAAATCAGAAATGCAAGCATTTTAAGGCACTTCTAATTAGGGAAAAGGAGTCTCTAGTGCTGTTTATTTAATTACGTCACAAGATGTCTTTACCTGTTAATAGGAGGAAATGATTTAATGTGGATACCAAAAAAGAGATAACTTTTAAATAATGTCTTCTTAATCTAAAGAACATAATCATAAAAGTGCTAGCGTTCACTCTGCTACCATGTCTACAGAAACACATTTAAAGGGTGCATTTTATTCTCAGCTTGATATATTTTGTTCCTTATTTTCAGTTCCTTATTTTCTGCTCTCATCAATCCTTTATTTAATTTTATATTGCTTTCAAGAATTACAAGTTATTGGCTTAGCACCCATGGCTCAGGGGTTAAGGCGTCAGCTACATGCACTGGGGCTGGTGTGTTTGAACCTGGCCCAGGCCTACTAAACAGCAATGACAACTACAACAAGAAAATAGCCGGGCATCGTGGCAGGTGCCTGTATTCTCAGCTACTTGGGAGGCTGAGGCAAGAGAATTGCTTAAGCCCAGGAGTTGGAGGTTGCACGCCACGACACTCTACCAAGGGTGACAAAGTTAGACTCTATCTCAATTTAAAAAAAAAAAAAATTACAAGTTATGATGTACTTCATAATTTATTTTTACTTTAAGATGAGTTTGTCTATGCCTGTTTCCGTGGAACTCTCTGGAAAGTAATTACAATACCAACTGTGTTTTTCTTAAGGATAATGTCAGTTTGGGCCAATTTTTTTTAACGTTCAGCTTTAAGTGAGTGGAGGGATCAATTTTTAGTGGGGAAAGGTTTTTGTGTTTTGTTAACAAGAGCCGCCCTCTGTGCTTGGTGAACCTCTGGCAGAATGCCCTTGAAGATGCGTCCGCCTGGCCTTGGCAGTTTTTAGCATGGCCCCTGGCATGCTCTGTGGCAGGCATTAGTCCCACCTTAGAGAAACATAGAAATACCCATCCTATCTTTGTGTTTTTGATAAAGCCAGAGATCTCACATGGCTTCCGTGGTTTTTGTGACCAGCTGAGAGGAGAAGAGGTGACAGGGAGCCGCCAGCATTTGGCCGCCTCACCAGCTCTGCGGCGTCCCCATGCACATTCCCGGAACTCTCAGAGGTGGTGTGAAGGAGTGCTGACCCTCATTTGGAACCACTGCCTCCCCCTGGAGCAGATCAATACTTGAGCTGCCTGTCTCCAGGCCTCACCTCCCTTTCACTCGGTGAGACCCTTCTGCAGGGAGCGATCGATAGCTCTAATCTGCGGTGGCCGGTGGCGAGTCATGGCAAGGCAGAACACTTAGGTGGCATTACGTGGGGGTGTGGGGGCTGTAGCTTCGTGGCTCAGACTTGGAGCACCCTTGCTAGGGACGCTTCCATCTGTAACGTGCACATTTTATCCTCCCCGTCGTGGATCACCGTTCCTCTGAACCTTGATTCAGGGAGATGGACTCTCCTGAGGCGTGCGTGCATGAACTCCAAGCGCACTGCGCCCTCCTCAGACTTTGCACCAGCTTTCTCTGCTTTGTGTTTCTGAACATCACTACATCCCACCAAGCCATCTATATTTGTGCATTATGCTGTAATTATTTCTGTTCTGGGTATTTTTTAAACATTAAAAATTTAAAACAAAAAATCTTTGGAAGTCCCAGTAACTGAAGAGCATTCTTACTCCAGCATCTAATTTCCCACAAAACATTATTAGAGGACAGCAACTGTGGATTGTCACTCCCACCTTTGAATGGCTGAGACTGAGTGAGAGGCTGATGCCCAGGCCCCCGAGCCGTCAGCAGACTGGGCTGAGCTTTGGGACCCGCCTCTGTAGCTTCCCCTGAAAGCAGAGTGGGGATTCAGAAAAGCCCGTCTAGTTCCTCACCCAGCCTCGAAATCCTCATTTCCAGATCTGCTAATTCTGATTTTGTGGGTGGAATTCAGAATACAGTAGGAAGTTAAGGGCTAAATCTAAAGAAAGTGAGTATGTGGGAGACAGCAGATCCTCCCCAGGGTCAGGACTTGCTGCTATTGCGTGCCCATCCTGTAAGGACAGGTGTGGTGACACACAGAAAGGCTCAGGGCAGACCTGCTGCCTGGCAGAGCCCCGGCAGCTGCTTGCTGTCCAGAAAGGACCAAGACTTTCTCCTAGAACTCAGTTTTCTAAATTAAAACATGCTTGCAGTCATTGTTGAATTTTACACTGTGTCCTACACAAAGAACATTTATCCTCATCCTCCTCTAAGTTCAGGTTGAACTGTCCTGGCCTCTGGACCCTCTTGTTCATCTTTATTTCAGTCTCTAAGGTCTTTTAAACTTGGTAGGTGATCATCCCACCTCCAAGGCCACTTTCTTTCATCTGTGCCTCATAGGCAACGGCATCCTTTCTGTTTTTCACAAGGAACAGTGTTACCTGGAAAGACCTGAGAGTCAAGCTCAGTTCAGAGGAAGACTTCAAGGAGGCAAGGTTTTCCTCGAGAACCATGTTTTCATATATTTACACACATTCAGCCCTCAGAAATAGAGATCAAAGTGAATTTGCTGCTACAGGTGATCATTCAGTAAAGTATCTTTCACTAGAGCTTAAAAAAAAAAGAACTTAGTAAAAAAGTCATCAATAAATTCAGATAATCTCATTCAGACTTCCAGACACCAGTTCTGAAAATGACATCTAAAAACAGTTTTCTCGTTAGTTTACTTATTCATTCAACCAAATATCCACTGGCTGTCTCCTGTATGCCAGGCAACCAAATA
>NW_003852531.1:2421525-2425816 GCF_000181295.1 Otolemur garnettii | reverse complement strand
CCACTGGCTGTCTCCTGTATGCCAGGCAACCAAATAGCCACTGGCTGTCTCCTGTATGCCAGACAACCAAATATCCACTGACTGTCTCCTGTATGCCAGGCGCTGTGCCATTGCTGAAGGTGCCCATCCTGGAGGGCTCTCTGGACTGCCAAGCACCTTGAGGAAAAGAGCCGTGTGCAGTTGCCTAAAGGCTCAAGGTGGAGAGTTCCGCCCACAGGAAAGCCTCCCAAGGAGGGACCTTTGACCTGGTGTTTGGAGAGTATTGAAAAAGAGTCACAGAGACACTTGGAAGGATTGTTCAGCAAAAGTAAACACCGTTTAGTAGCAGGACAGACCTTTAGTATGTCTGGAACTATAAAGAAACTTAGTGGTCAGGGAGCCCACGTGCTGCCAGGAACCCAAACCTCTGCCTCACAAGTGAATATGCCTGAGACCCTAGGGCTGATGGGCCCCATCTCTCCCTGCTTCCACGTGTGGCCACTGCCTGGTCTCACTGTGTTTGCCAGACACCTTCCCAACGTAGTAGGCCCCTCATTCTTGAGAACAACCAGGCTGGTGGGCTACGCCACTTGGTGCTCTGCCCGGGCACTGCGAAGGCCGCCATAGCAATCCTGTGAGGAAGGTGCAGTCGTCATCCCATCTCAGGGTCTTATACTGCCACAACACAGAGTCTTACACAATCTGTTAATGTCACACATTTTATTCTGTTTTTAAAAATATAATTTAGGGAACAGAAGCCCAGAGAGGTTAAATAACTTGCCAGAGGCCACAGTGTTGTGAGAGGTAGCCAGGACCTGAGCGGACCAGCAGCTGCTCTGCCTGTGCTGCTAAGCCTCTGTCCCCTACCGCCTGCCCGGCAGGCCCCTCCCTGGGACCCGAGTTAACATACGTGTCAGTGCAGCTCTTTAAAGCATGTTGGATCTGTTGGCTGGATTTCTAACTTGTGATTTACAACTGATTTTGATCAACCACAAGTACCAATATCGTGTATAATGAGACTGAAGGCATGAACGAGCAGGCTCCACTCTGGAAGCTGTTGTGGGAACGCGCAGACGTGGCCCTCGCCCTCCGGCCGGCATTGTCGCCAGGCTCATTAGCACCCGTGCTCCTCGCGGCCGTTGCTGCTCGCTGCTCACCAGCTGTCCCTGCTGCTCTGTACAATGTCCTCTGTGTTCAGCTCACTGGGTTCCTGTCCTCGCCGCCGGGAGGAGACAGCCCTTCCGCTGGGGATACCCACGTGGCTGCCTGTCAGTGGTGGCACCGAATAAAGTAATAGGCCTTCGCATGGCATATGGTGTCTGGACTCGGACAAGATGCAAAACTCTTCTGCAGCTAATGCACGATGACTCATAGCATTGCTAATTCTTCAGACAAAAGCTGACTCCCACACCCACACTTTTAACCCCTCCAGCTGAAAGTCTTGAGTCCGGGCTTCTGGGTTGCTCTATAAAATGTGTTATATGTCTTGAAGGCACCTAGAAAGTCTTGCTTTGCTTTGGGTTACAGTTATTTTAAATTTCTAGCTTAAATTGTTTTTTTTTTTTTCTCTCGAGAAGGGGGATTTTTAAGCTTTAATTTTCGATTCCTTAAGTATTGGCAAAAAATCAGACAGAAGGCATTGTGTTAGTTGAACATTTGACTATTTTTTTTTTAGAAATTAACTTGCTCTCCCAAAAGTTTCATAGAAACTGCTGCCTGATCCTGTGTCAGTCAGATTGTGAGCACTTCAAGCCCCTAACGTTATCCTATTTGAAAGTTATAAGGGAACGTTGATTCTTGGGTAGAATATGATTTTCCATGGTCCCTCCTAGTGTACTAAATACAAAGCCCATTTAAATAAACAAATTCTACCAATACAAATTTAGATTATAAATTTCCATAAAAATGGTCATTTTCAAACCATAAATGACATAGGTGGGGACTTCTAAAAGAATGTTTCTCCTGGATTTCATATCAGTTGTACTAATAGCTATCTAAATTTAAACTGAGATTTTAAGTCCTAGAATAAGACAGTCATTTGCATTTATATACTCAGACTTTAGTTTGTTCATAAATAATTTTTTATTAAACACTTTAAACATTTCATAGTCAAGAATTAACAATATAAAATGATTAGTCAGTTTCTAATTATGGTCCCATTTAGTAAGTCTGTTGTAGTCAGTCTGGCCCATGAAAGCTTTTGCAATCAGAATTCAACAAGTAAATGAAGTTACAAAGGAATTTCAACCTGGGAGGCTATTACAGATTTTTTGCAAATAGATTACATTCTGCCACCCCAAAAGATTTCTTTGGGGGAAGAAGCCAGAGACTCATATTCTCAATATTGATACTTCATTTTAATTTCAACTTTAAATCCAACCTTTTTGCTTTCTTATCTATAGGTAAGAATTCAAATATGTGTCTGTCTTCTTATAAAGAACATTCTACTTTTAGAAAATGAAACAAATCCATAAAATGTCTAAACGTGCCTCAAAGTCTATATCCCACTATTTGATGCTGTTTTTCTAATGCATTCTCTAACATTCTTGCCCTTTGCTGTTAAAAACATCCTTGTATGTGTTTGGTGAACTTTTGAATGTATTAGGCAGTTAGAATTCACTACAGTGAGCATGCATGGAGATTTCCAGTTTCGCTACCACTGCCTTGAATTCGAGAGCTACATTTGTTGTTACTGTTTCTGGTGCTTTATTTTGCCCTATTTCCACTCATTTTTATGAAATGGCAAAATGCAATGAAATATTCAAAGAGTTACATAAGGACAGAAGCCCCTGCCGAGCCTCAGTTCTTAGTGTGCATGAGCTGATCAAGTGCTCTCTCTGTCACCTGGGAGGCTGGAGGGCACACTCCAAGGGGCAGTTGTTGGGGACATCAGTGGATAACGTGCAAAAGCCCAGGCTGATCATTGGCACTCGGAAGATGAGGACCACTGGACCATTATTCTCACTCTTGGCAAAACCCTGAAGAACAGGCTGTGTTAACCCAGCTTCACAGATGGGGAAGCTCCAGAAAGCAGGGTCTTGGCCCAGGCCCATGGCCAGGCCTCTGCTGTTTCTCGCTTGTGCACACTTTTGACCTAAGAACAGGCGGCCTTCAGAATGGAATCACTTGGAAAGTGAGAGCATCCAAACCTTTAAACCTTGATTTTATGGAATAAAGATAGAAACAAAATTATTGTAAATAAGAATGGAAAGTATTGCCATCTCTTCTACCTAAACTGGCGTGCTTTATAATTAAAAAGCAGCAAAAACATTAAGCTTAAATATTCACAGTGACATATCTCACAACAGAGTCTAGCTGAAAATAAGCACCTACCCGATGTCACTCATCGTGCTTGAGAATACAGCTCCATCACGGTGATGTTTACAGCTTTTTATTAACAAAACATTTATTTCCATGTGTTAGATCTCTGTATACTCTACCTGTATACTAAGGTAGATTTGAAAGAGTTTGCAGAGAATTAAAATAAAAGCATCTTTGGGCATCACAGAGCATCTTGGTAATGGTGGTGGCAGAGGAGCAGGGCGTCCTGTTAACTGCTACTGACCCTAAAGCTGTGCTGGGTGTATAGTTACCAATGCCCCCTAGCTCTTGCTCCAAAGTTTTCCATTGCTGTTAATTATATTATGTCTATGTTGAGAGACTTAAAAGATCATTCTAAAGAAATATATTCTTTTTTTTTTCCTTATTAAATCATAGCTGTGTACATTGATACAGTCATGGGGTACAGTGTGCTATTTTTATATACGATTTGAAATATTTTCATCAAACTGGTTAGCATAGCCTTCATGTCATTTTTATAGTTATTGTGTTAAGACATTTATATTCTACATTTAGAAAGATTCACATGTACCCTTATAAGATGAACCATAGGCATGATCCCACCAATCACCCTCCCTCCACCCATCCTTCCCCCACCCCTCCCCTCCCGCTCCCCTTTTCCCATATTCTTGGGCTAAAATTGGGTTATAGCTTTCCTGTGAAAGGTATAAATTAGTTTCATTGTAGGGCTGAGTACACTGAATACTTTTTCTTCTATTCTTAAGATACTTTGCTAAGAAGAATATTTTCCAGCTCCATCCATGTAAACATGAAGGAGATAAAGTCTCCATGTTTCTTTAGGGCTGAAAAATACAGAACACTTCACGAATTTGTGTGTCATCCTTGCACAGGGGCCACGCTAATCTTCTCTGTATCATTCCAATTTTAGTATATGTGCTACTGAAGCAAGCACAAGAAATATATTCTTTTTTTTTTTTTTTTTTTTGAGACAGAGACCTTTATTTACAAAATA
>NW_003852531.1:2417871-2421358 GCF_000181295.1 Otolemur garnettii | reverse complement strand
ACCTTTAATTGTTAGTGTGCTTTAAAATTATGTCGGTTGAGCTATAGGCGTTGAGCCGAAATATATTCTTGATTCCAGAATGTTTCAGACAAAAATACTTACAGAAAATGTTTAATATCAAAATAATTTTTTATTCTGCCCTATGAGCCCAAAAGATATCTTTGGTGCAGATACACAAATTCATATGCATTGCAAGGTAATTAGTTCTTTAAAAAAAAAAAGTTTGGTGATAGCTGCAAAAGTAAAGGATTAATTACTGAGAAGGAAAAAGTATGATTAAAAAATAATCTTAATGCCCACATTGGCTGTATAACTACTTTTGCTAAGCCATTTAGTTTAAAAAGCCCAAGTACCTGACATTTTGCATGTGTTTTTCTGTGAAGATAAAAGGAAACTTGAGTGTCTCATTCTCAGTAATGCATTTTATGTGACAAAAAGGTTTCTGTTCCGTTCATTTCCATGGCCAGGCATTTTTATATTACTGTCCCACTGACTGTCATTTCATGCTTAACTCTTTGTGGACGGGAGCAGCTTTCCTCACCCCGGGGACGGGATGGGTCTGAGCCACCTGAAAGGCGGCATTTGTGTCCCTTCTCGTTACCATGTTGCAGGACGTGTTGTCCTGTGATCCAGTGCTCCTCAGGTTTGTTGACGTGTGATCACAGTATAATCTTTCACTTTATGGAGCTTTATTAAGGGCTGCAAACCTCTGTCACAGTTCAGCGTCGTTCGAGCGTAGGTAGCATCCCTCTGCTCCACCCGCACTGTTGCATTAATGAACTTCGTACTGTGTCTTTGCCTGTGAGAAGCTCTGTGTTGTCCGTCACAGGTTGTTGAAGGAGATGTGTGTTCCGCGCTTTCTGTGCTGGGAGGCTGGAAAGTCTGCCACGGAGGCACTAATTATAGACACACCGAACTTCTGTTAAGTCTTCAAGTTTGAAGGCAAATTTGATCTTTCTTTCTTTCTTTCTTTCTTTTTTTTTTTTTTGAGACGGAGCCTCAAGCTATCCCCCTGGGTAGAGTGCCGTGGCATCACGCTCACAGCAACCTCCAACTCCTGGGCTCAAGCGAGTCTCCTGCCTCAGCCTCCCAAGTAGCTGGGACTACAGGTGCCCGCCACAACGCCTGGCCATTTTTTGGTTGCAGCCATCATTGTTGTTTGGCAGGCCCGGGCTGGGGATTCGAACCCGCCACCTTAGGTATATGTGGCTGGCGCCTTAGCCGCTTGAGCCACAGGCACCGAGCCTAAGTAAGTAAATTGTTGATCAGGTTTTCATAATTTTTTCTCTTGGTTGAAAGTAAAGATTCAGATAAAATAAGCTATATTCGCCTTCAGTGCCGTAAAAACATACTGGTAATCATTTACATAATTTGAGATTTTCCCTTTTAAAATTAAAGTTAAGAAGTGCTTAAGTGTTAAAAATTGTATCATTGCTTTTCAGTATGTCTGTTTTATGGAATTGCCTGAGAAACTTTTCTATTAAAAGTGATAGAGTAACAACTAAATTTCTTTTTCTTAGAAAATGATAAGACTCAAGTAAGATATTACTTATATTTCAGTACCTTTAATTGTTAGTGTGCTTTAAAATTATGTCCAGATTGAAAGATGTTTTGTTGACATCTGTTCAATAACTTTATAGATTTGATATTAAAGGACCAATGGCATCAGACTAGTCATGTTCATTTACTCAAAACCTTTTTTACCAACTAAGACTGGCAGTTTATGCTGATTTTTAAAAACCATACCTGTGGTTCATATGCCTTTTCTTTAAGACTATGTAATATTAAAATTAAATTTTAATAATTTCCACACTCCTGTGTCAAGTACTCTGGAATCTTAGACATTCTTCCTGTCCTGAAACATGGCAGAGCCCCGCGTGGGTATTGTGTCCCAGTCTCCTCAACACAATATTAACTCACATTCCTACAGTGGTAAAAAAGTATGCCTGAATATTTATTTCTCAAAAACTATTTTTACCCACCCCCATCTGAACTGGGGAGAGAGGAGAACTGTATTTGTCCCCCATTTAACCTTTATAAAGATTATCTGAAAATCAATGTTACATTTTCAAACTAACATGTGCAGTGAGCAGAAAACCAAAAGAGAGCACCTGTGATCCCCGCACTGGGGAGGCCCCGGCAGGTGAATTACTGGAGCTCATGGGTTCAAGACCATCCTGAGCAAGAGTGAGGCCCCCATCTCAAAAAAATATGTAGAGAAACTGAGGCAAGAGGATCACTCAAGCTGAAGAGTTTTACCCAGGGTGACAGCTTGAGACTCTGTCTCAGGAAAAAAAAAAAAAAAAAAGCAAAAGGGATTAAGAACTGGAAGAATAAGTGGCAGGAAGCAGGGAGAGGGGGGCCTCCTCCATGACCTCTTCTCTAGCACACACAGAACCGTGCAGTCAGGGACTGGCACAGCCTTTTAGGCAGACTCTGTGCGTATGGCCCAGTCCAGCAGGCACACGTCTTACCCCGTCCCCTCTGCAGGTGCTCAGAAAGATAATTTTATGAGGGCAAAACATCAGAGACAAGTTATAGGATGGGCTCCAAAATCTGCCCTTTGTTTTCTGTGGGGTTGAATGATATGAAATTGCTAATATCTGACTGGTTTTTGACCTTGGAAAAATGCATTTTCATATAGTTCAGCCAAACTTGGCGGGTTACAAAAGCATGCAGAATATACTACCCAGAGAAATCTGTGTGTGGGAATGCTCTGACAGGAGTCCCGCTGCCCTCCTGGAGGCCGTCTGCAGAGCCCAGGGCTGCGTGTGCCAGGCTTCTCTGGAACCCCTTGCTGTTGAGGTCACTTCTTGAACCATTTTGGTCTCTTGTGGAACCATCCTTTCCCCTCCGCCTGCGTGTGTGTATCCGGTTTCTCTGGGCATCGTGCCCAGTCAATGTTGTTTTTGTTTATTATATGCAGTGTCTCCAATCCTGTTTCTGTGATAAGGGCTTTAAAAAATCAATTAGCAAATGAAATATTTCTTTGCCTAGGAAACTTAATTGCCTGCCATGTTAGCAAATCCTCAATACTGTCCCTGACCCAGACAGCTGACCGCCTTCTGGTGCTGGACACTGGGTAACCCCCTTCATCTATTGACCCATCAAAAAGGGGACTCAAGCCGCCTTTATATTAATGCAATAAAAAATATAAATGGAAAACATTTCCTTTACAATGTTTTTGTGTAATTATATACACATTTTATTAGAATATTAAAGTCTACAAGCAGGATAACTAAAATGCTATCCATGCCAGTCTGCTGGGAGACCAGTTTAAATGGGTTATGAATTGTAACAAATGGACCATCATACTAAAACATAGCAGATAGCCTGGTGCTGTGGCTCCCACCTTTAGTCCTAGCTACTCAGCAGGGATTAATTAGGTGGAAGGATTCCTTTAGGCCGAGAGTTCAAGGCTGTGCTGACCGATGATCTCACCACTAGACAGCAGAGCAAGACCCCATCTTTTTTTTTTTTTTTTTTT
>NW_003852531.1:2406370-2416771 GCF_000181295.1 Otolemur garnettii | reverse complement strand
CAGGCTCCCAAGTAGCTGGGACTACAGGCGCCCGCCACAGTGCCCGGCCATTTTTTGGTTGCAGCCATCATTGTTGTTTGGTGGGCCCAGGCTGGGGATTCGAACCCGCCACCTTAGGTGTATGTGGCTGGCGCCTTAGCCGCTTGAGCCACAGGCACTGAGCTGTTTTCATTACTTTTTAAGTGAAATCCTCAAAATGGAGAAATTGAGAAGGGAAGGTCTCAAATGTTTCTATTTTACAGCTATCACTTTTGACAGTACACACCTGCTAACTGAAAACACACACAGCCATTCACCAACCCAAGCGGTCACAGTTTGGGTTCTGTAAACAATGCACAGTTGTCACAAAATATTTGGACAGGCCACAGTTCCTGTTAAAGGGGAGAACAAATGTTACCCCAGAAGGATGGCTTTAAGAAGAAAGTGGACTATGTTTATAAATTTGATCACTTCAAAAAACTTTCTGAAAGCGAACATGCTCTGTTCATCACAAGCAGGATGCATTCGCTTTGGCCAAGTCACAGGTCCAGCTTCTCAGAAGGAGTTCAAATGTTACAGTTTCTTTCAAAGCAGTTGCTAGATGTTGCTAGTTTTTTCTTTTTTAAGAGTGTATATCTTTACATGCTGCTTCTTAGACTAGCAAAGGCATTGGACAAATCGACTAAATCTTTAAAATTATACTAAAATATGAGTCTTAAAACCTAATGACAGTTTAAAGTATCAAAAGTACTGGGTGCTGTCTAGAGCAGCAGTTCTCAACCTGTGGGTCGCAACACAGGAACTGTATTAAAGGGCTGAGGCATTAGGCAGGTTGAGAACCACGGTCTAGAGGAAGGCACTGTTTGAGCTGTCCTGGGAGTTTGCCTTACGCGGCCCTGGCAGGGGGCCATGGGCGGACAGCCTAGCTGAATGAGTGGAGGATTGGCCTTTTTTGTTTTAATTTGTTTTTAAAACAGGGTTTGAAGAAGAAGCCTTTTCTGAGTGGTGTGGACTAGTCAAGGCCACAAGTTGAGCTAAAGCCCACATTAAATAACAGGTGCTCTCCCAAGCTTCTGATTCCAAGGTCAGTGTCCATTCACTGTCCTCCATACCCAGCGCCGACACCTGACTGATAGACATGTCACCGTCTCTGCCTTTTGCCATCTCACTTCAGCACTGCGTGTGACTGGCTTCTGTCTGCATGAGTCTCCTCAAGAAATTGAGGCCATTGGTTCTCAACCTTCCTAATGCCGCAGTGCATTTTCATTGTTAAAAGGGGGTTGAGAACCGCTGATTTGGGTGCTCCTGGGATAGTCACACATTGACTCAGAGCTTCTGAGATCAGAAAGCAGGTGATGCGGCAGCTGCAGGTGAGGCCCAGGGAAGCGCAGTGTGTCTGTGAACGTCATCAGCCGCACCTGGGCGCAGGCACCACAATGACGCACAAGCTGTAAGACAGAGAAATCCGATACCTTCCTTGTTTGGGGGCCCCTGAAGGTCTCGCACTTTTATTTTGTGTCCCTGTGCAGAGGGAGGACCCTGGGGAAGTGGCTGTGTTTCGTTTCCTTAATTGTAGTTCTCAGTTCTGGGTCTCAACCCTAGATGGCCAGTGGAATCACATGGGAAGTGATGACAGTGACTAATGCCCACCACCACCCTCAGGAATGGAGTAGGGAGCCGTCATCGGTGCTGACGCACCACCTGGTGACTGAGCTTGCAGCCAGGAACGAGCTGCTGCCTTCAGGCATAAGCAGCCCCGTTAGCGCGGATTCCAGGGATGCCCTGGAGTAGGAAGAAAGGGTGGCTGCCATTTGTGGGAGATGGAGTCAAGTTTCGCCATGGTTTACCCCAGAACTGAGAGTGCAGGTAGTAGCTGGGGCCAGGCACTGCCCTGAGCTCCTCACGTAGGCACTACCATGGTCTCCGTTCAGCCATGTGGACGCCGAGGTGGCAAAGTGGAGCACTCGGCGAGGACAGTGTTAACAGTGGGCCTGGGCCACCTGCCTTATGGGAGTGTTAAGTAGTAAGACTTGCAGTAATGGCCCGTTGGCTGTAGGAAGGTGGGGTGCTGGGAGATGTGGGGTTCTGAGACTATGAAGGACAAATAGCACCATGTTCACAACTGGACACTCCTGTCACGGTGCAGCCACAGGCTCACAGATCAAAGGGGAAAGGTGACGGTCAGGAACTGTCTGCAGAATCACTCATCGCCCTCGCCTCTCAAAACATACTGCAGTGTCAGAAGACTGACTACCCAGGGTATGCCCAGTGTGTCTGTGCAGCTCACCAGCCACACCTGGGCACAGACACCACGGTGCACTGGTGACCGTCCCCACATCTCCGTCCCCTATGATGTCAGTGTGTCAGTTCTGAGGCCTCCGTTCACTGGTGACCGTCCCCCCATCTCCGTCCCCTATGATGTCAGTGTGTCAGTTCTGAGGCCTCCGTTCACTGGTGACCGTCCCCCCATCTCCGTCCCCTATGATGTGAGTGTGTCAGTTCTGAGGCCTCTGTTCACTGGTGACCGTCCCCCCATCTCCGTCCCCTATGATGGGAGTGTGTCAGTTCTGAGGCCTCTGTTCACTGGTGACCGTCCCCCCATCTCCGTCCCATATGATGGGAGTGTGTCAGTTCTGAGGCCTCTGTTCACTGGTAACCGTCCCCCATCTCCGTCCCCTATGATATGAGTGTGTCAGTTCTGAGGCCTCAGTTCACTAGTGACCGTTTCCCATCTCTGTCCCATGTGATGCTTGTTCTGCATCCTCACTTACACCAGAGATGAACGAAATACCCTGCAGATCTCATCCCTGTGCCACTACAGTTTTATAGACCTTTGTGATATAATCTTACCATTTTAGACCTTTGTTAATTGATCAAAGGGTTAAAAGTATAAAAATAATGCAGCTTTAAGGAAAACATGATAGTAATGCCTTTCTTTAATCTGTAATAATGACTGGTTTTAGTCTGGATGCTTTAAATGCAACTATTTTAAAATCTGTGCCCTTGTATCAGTGGTTAAGTATCATAGTCCATTGATACAGCTTTGAAGGTTCAAAGGCTGTGCTAGAGTATCTTTTGTCTCCTTGTCTTTTAACTGTAAAGAAAAAGATGTCCTTGTATCAAGCCTGAGCGTTTATGTGAGAAATGAAATCGGTTTCAGTTTGTGCATAGATTTTGGAGAGACCAAAGTGGGCATCAGTTCGTTTTTCCCTGTGAAAGGCCGCCTTTGATGTGCCGTCTGCCTATTCACACAGAAGTGTCAGCCATTGTTTTTGAGCATCCGCTTGTCGTCGCACATCCTAATACCTTTGTGTTGGAGCCTCGTTCAAGGTGGATTTTATAATTCGGAGATAATGTTACTAGAACCGCGTGTTACTAGACACCAGTCTGCCTTGGGAAGATAGATGCCAAGGCAGAGCCAAAGTGTTTGTCAAAAGTGATCGGGAAGCAACGCTGACACATTTCCATCTCAATCTCCGATTGTGCCTGTGCTCCAGGTATTTCATCAGCAACATAACAGATAGTTATTCTGGGTGCTTGCTTTAGTCTGGCACTGGGTTCTAATTTGCTTTTGCAAAGGAAATAAATGAGATGGTTACATTAAAGCATCAAAAGTAGCTGAGTGTGTCCTCACAACCTGAGCCAGGCTGAGATAATGGAGAGCAGAGTGAAGATGCCTCCCAGAACCGAAAGCATCTCACAACCAGCTTACAGGTCCTTTGCTGAGCTCTTCAAATGTGTGTTGTAAGCTGAATGTCCTGTGTGTGCTTTGCCATCAGTAGGAAGTGGGGTTGTCCCATTTTACAAGAGAGGAAACTAAGGCAGAGAAGTCCAGTGACTTGCCCAAGATCTCTCAGCCAGCGCGTGTGAGACGCACACTCGCGGCCAGCCTGGTGCTGGAGCCCCTTGGGTCTGCCGCCTTCCAGCTGCCTACTGCATCCTTATTAATTGCCAGAAGCACAGACGACTTTGAATGTGCGTAGCAGCTGAAGTTTATGCCTTTCTTCCTAAACGTATTCAGACATTCTTTTTCAACCCCAAAAGGGGAGAGGGGGACGCGGTAATTTTTTTGCTTAAATGAAAGTGAGATCCAGTGGCATGTTTTCCTTTGCTTGTCCAGTATTTTTTGAGAACTAATATGTATTTCAGGTAGTTTAAATTTCTATTGATGTTTCTGTAATGCTACTTCTAAATTTAAAGAAAGGAAAATAGTATTTTGAAATTATCTCCCTGACAACTAAAGCTATATTCTCAATGTTTAAATTACTCTGTGGTATCTGAGTACATTTGTTTTTCTTTCATTTCTTTTTTTTTTTTTTTTTTTTTTGAGGCAGAGCCTCAAGCTGTCGCCCTGGGTAGACTGCTGTGGCATCACAGCTCACAGCAACCTCCAACTCCTAGGCTCAAGCGAGTCTCCTGTCTCAGCCTCCCAAGTAGCTGGGACCACAGGCTCTCACCACAATGCCTGGCTATTTTTTGGTTGCAGCCATCATTGTCATTTGGCGGGCTCAGGCTGGATTTGAACCCACCACCTTAGGTACATGGCTGGCGTATGTGGCTGGCGCCTTAGCCACTTGAGCCACAGGCACCAAGCCTTTCTTTCATTTCTTCCACTTAAAAAACTTTCCGAGTGCATTCAAACTGTGCTCCCATGTCCCTGAGGCTCATAGCCTGTGTCTCCAACCACAGGAAACATGAAACATTCTCCTGGGGGAAAGAATGAAACATTCTCCTGCAATGACCCACTCCCAGATACTTGGGGGAGAGAAGCAGGTGATCTAAGGGAGGGAGGCTTGTTTCTCCCCCTGTCCTGCCTTGTGGTCCAGGTCTGGTCGCTGCTGGAGGACCACAGAGAGCAGTCTGGTCAGTGTTGCGGGTAGGGGCCCCATTCCAGCCATTAGTGAAGTTCAACTACCTGCTCCCCCAAGGTCCACCCAGTCTCTCCTCCCATGGCCACCTCCACCTACGTGTGGGCAGCAGTCTCCTGACTTAGAGATGCAGGATCGTCGCATTCCCTACCCCTTTCCTTCTCTTTCATTTTCTGTTACGAAAAAGGGCACATGTGAAACAATTCCCCAAAAGCATATTATGCAAATTCACGTCAAAATATTTGAAAGTCCTCCTGCAAAAGAAAATTGGAATGTGAATTCCGAGTTAAAAATAAGATTCCCCCTTTTGACCACTCTATTAAATTCTGCTTTTGTTTGTTTTTTATTTGCAAGGGAGGGTTAGCACATATTAAAATGAAGGCAGAGCCAGGCTGTGCCATTTTGAAGAAGCATTTGGCCACTAATGAAAAAAGCCAGGATCCGTGTATAAATTATTCAAAAATTTGGTAAATAAACATGCAAACTTCTAGCTGGGGCTATCGCTATTGCATTATTCAGTCCAATAAAGAGAATTTAATTTAATGGATTTTCAGCAACATTGTCCAGCGATCAACAAAAGGCATACTGTCTTTTATGAATAACTGATTTTCCTGGGGCATTCTGAAGAAAGTAGGTCCTCGTGAACCCTAGAATGGCTAGCTAATGTAATTGAAGCGCGACCACCTGGCAGCGAGGTTGCCGGTCAGCTGCCAAGGAAGGCCAGGGCCGGGAGCACCAGGTGCCGCGCTCTGGCTGTCTGATTGTTACAGTGGAATAAACAGCGTGATTGCACAGTATGGCCGGGGGCGAGGGTCTGCGCTGCTGCCAGCCAGAGCGTGCTTTCTTTCCCAGTCTTTGACGAGGGGGCCAAAAGTACTTCCATTCAGAGCAGGTAGGGCTGACAAAGCTCTGAGGCTGTCTGCTGCAATTAGGACAAAAAAAAAGGCCAAGAATGGGGCAGCAGTGAGCCTCAAGTACCTGTTTCTGTATCCTGCAAAGCCTGGGCCTGTTTAGCACAGGCTGGGAAGTGTAAGCATAACCATTTAAAAGAAATTTAAGAAAAGCCACCTAAATACCGAGTGACTAGCGGTTCTGAAAGTGCATTGTTATGCTTCCTGTTTTTAAGCATAATGCCAAGTTGTCACCATATGATAAACTTTATTCGAATTCCATGGCAACCCCAATTCCCTGGTTCTTTGATTATACTTAATAAATGCAGGGCTGGTCATTTCACTCTCTCTATCTCCCTCTACAAAGCCCTTTGAGCATCTGTATTTAACTAACTCAAATCGTCCGCACTCTGTGGTGACGTTTATTCTCAGTAATTTTTTGAAGCACTGCTACCCATGTGGAGATGTAAAAGAAAATTAGCATTATTTGACTTTTAAAAACTTAATTAAGAAATAGGCATTATGACCTTTCTAAGGGGTTTTGAATGTGAAATGGTTCATTAAGTTTTTGTTAATAGAAAAGTAAAGAGCACTTTCCCCAAACAGCATGAAAAAAAATCGCTCTCTCTCTCCACATTGATTTATTTCATTTGCCGAGCACAGGAGCCACGAACTGTTTCAGCCCCAGCAGCACATTAAATACGTGCAGAAGTACAATTACAGCTGAGCAGGGCCTTGTACTTTGTACTGCTGCTGTGTACATTTCAATAGGCTGGGCGGAAAAAACAAACTGTAGAAAGATCCTTTTATGAAATTAAATCACCTGTTCTGTATTGCTCTGAAGCTGCGTGTGCAGCTTTGGCTTCAGAGAGACTTTAATTGTTTCCTATAGCTTTTCTGTGGGCTAATCCAGCACCCTGCCTAGCCCACCCCCCAGGTCAGTATCTATCGCTGGAAAATAAACATGAGAAAAATGTTTCAGTTGGGTATTTAGCCTCTCCAGTGGCACCAAAATGCAAAATGTTACCAAGATTGCTTCTAAGAATGTTAGGTCTATGGTGTTACCTGTCCGTAACCAGACATCAGTCAGACCACTCAGCACTAAATTGGGAGAGTGATTTTGAGCCAAGTTTGGTCCTGTCTCATAACCTCAGTTTCCATGTCCATGAAAAGAGGTGAGAAACACACTGCTCGTGAAAAGCAGTGAAGGGCGACTGAGACCGAGTTCCCTCCCCGCTCTCAGGCTGGGCTTTCTCAGTGGAGAGTGACCCTGCATCTGCCTAGGAGACGTAAGAAGTCTGAAGAATGACGTGATTTTGTGCCTTCTTTCCTTTCCAGCCTCCACTGTACGTCGGTTCTCTGCAAGGACAAAGCGGGCTTAGTTGTTGGGGAATCCATATTTCCTTGTTTATTCTAGCAGTCCACCCATTAGTCTCCTGGCTTGGTGTTGCATTTTGTGTTGGGTGGTCACACTTGAGAGACTTACTGAGAAGCCCCTCCTGGACCCTATATCAGAATTGAGAGCCAGAGGCCTGGATTGGAACCCTGCTCCCTGGTGTGGGCCCCAGCAGCCCCCAGCCTCTCATGCCAGCTTTCTCATTTGTAAGGTGGGGCTGAAGTCAGTACTGTGTCTGGAGGCTGGACAGATTGGGCAGTGGCGTGTGTGCTGTCACCTGGGCAGGCTGCCTGTGGTCCTGGTGGCTGTGTCACTCTTAGGGCTCAACCTTGGATATCACCTGGGACCCAGCGGGGACACCAAGAGGGGTAAAGGAAGGCAGTCCCAGGGGCCGAGTCTCCCCACAGCATCTGCGCTGTGGACCTCCTGCCCTCCTCAGAATAGTTATGAATACAGAAAACAAAGCCCTAACTCAGGAGTGAGTCATCACATAGGTGAGCATCTTTATTCCTACAGCAAACACCAAGCTCCAGTAGTGTGGGCAGTACCTACTGTAATTTTGAAGTAGTGAAGAGCAAAGTCAATATTTTGAGACACTGACAACAACATAATGTGGTATGAAAATATCTGAGACTTCTGGCCGTGACAGTCACAGAATCACTGTGGTTCATCATTCGTATTTATAATGGAACAAAAAGCTTCATTTCAGTTAGGGGACAGTGAAAACAGAGAAGTGCTTTTTACCCTCCAAGTTCATGGATTCCTTGGATTCTGATCATCACCCAAAAGAGACCCTCTGGAATCCATTGGCCCAGAAGAAGAACCACTCTTTGGGTGACTCACAAGGACTACAGAGTCAGGAGCCCCTGACCTCACTGGATGCTCTGGGCTGGAACAGAGCACTGGAGTCCACAGGTCGCTCCTTCAGCTACACACAGAGCGGGTCACGGGTGCCTGAGGGACAAGGCCTGGCGTAAAGTGCTGACCAGCGTACACCTCTGTCCTGTTCTCCATTCAGGGGGAGACTGACAGCAAACAAGGCAGGTCACAAAACAAGAGGCTATGAGAATGTGTACGCTTTAGAAAGAGAGGGACGGAGTGGGTCTTCCTCAGGCCCACTGGGCCTCAGTGCCTCCTGCATGAAGACCTGTGGAGGTTGAGGGTGCAGCCATGGAGGGGTCTGGGGAGAGCACGCTAGGCATGCACAGAGTGTGGGGAGGGGGCTGAGGTCAGGATGACAGCAAGAACCACCCGGTGAGGCAGGTCCTCACCAGCTCCTCTTCATTATGAGATGGGCAGCCACAGTTGAGAAGAATAGGGGCACTATCCCCCAAAGTCAACCTAATACATGATTTACCCCATTTTAAGAACTTCAGCAACCACAGTGTTTCTGGGATTGTTCATTTAAACAGAATTTGGAGCTAGAAATCTCTACAAACTTGTGCTAATCCTGTTCACAAAACTTAATCTGGATTCTTGTCCGTGTGAGCCCTACACAGAGCAGTCCCTGGAAAGGCAGGAGCATGTGTTTCTTGCCCACAGGCAGCCTGCAGACACATCACAGCTTCCTTGTTCATGGTTCCTTTAGGCAGAGGACACAGCTGCCTCACCTCACCACACTGGGACTCCTGGATGCTCTGCTGAGAGCTGCAGCATCAGCTGGACTCCTTCCTCCTGAGCCGGATTGATGATGAGAGCATCCTTCTGCCATCCCCTCCTTGCTCAGCAGAGTCCCCAGCTCTGCACCAGCCCATGACTCCCACTCTGCCTGCCCCCCTCAGACGCCATGTGATTTAGGGGCCACACTGGAGAGCGCACCCTTCACCCTCAGACTCCTTGTGATTTAGGGGTCACACTGGAGAGCGCACCCTTCACCCTCAGATGCCTTGTGATTTAGGGGCCACACTGGAGAGCGCACCCTTTCCCGCCTTCTCTTTTCTCTGCTTCAGGTGCATCTGAGTCCATTTCTTCTCCCAACGAGGTGAGGTCATGTTCTAAAAGCAGGCTGGGTTGTACAGCCTTGTCCTCCCCTGCTGGGGAGTGGCAAACGCCCTACGTTTGTGAAGTTTTACTTCTGCCCTGCATCATGGAACTTACTTTCCTGTTTTCTGCATCATTCATCTGCCCCTCTCACTGCCTCTCAACCATTCTTTTGAAGCAGGGCTAAGCTGAGGGCCAGGAGTCTCCATAGCTTTGAGATGGTCTGTCATCAGCAAAGGGCACCTAGGTGGCTTTGCAGGCAGGGCCCCTTGAAAGGAAACAGGCTATACGGCCGACACCCTGGGGGAGCAAGTGCTCCCCTGGCACCTCAAGCACTGGCACACATTGAACTCAGGAAATGTAGGTGAAGAGCAGATTCCACATCAGCGCCATCTCTACAATGTCACATCTGCTTCAAGGCATAGGGTAGAACCTAAGAATAAGTTGTAGAACTGTTTCTAAGTTTGCTCTGAATGCCTCTCTCTAATTTTAATACAGTCCTCCTTGCAAACAGATAAAAGATGCCGGCAAACATGCCATCAGGGACACAGTCCTCCCTGCCTCGACTTCCCTCCTCCTTACGTCGACTTCACCTCTGAGCTGCTGAGCTGCTGAGCTGCTGAGGGCTTCCCCGTGTCTCAGTGTTAGGGTGTCAGTGACTCACCATAGGCCTCTTCTGACTATAACTGCCATCCTCTGCAGAGCTCAGGGCTTTTCCATTCGTGTTTAAGGTACTTCTAAAACCTTTCCCATCTTCTCTGATTTTGAACTTAACTAGTTTTAAGGTCTAAGGTCTGGTTGTTGAAGTGGGTTTTAGCTCAGCACTGTGCCAGGTGTCGTCACTGAGAATATCTGCTGACACTTCTCATGATTCCCGGTGAGAGGCCTGTGTGTGTGGCTAAGAGCAACTTTTGTTTACGAGAAGCTAACTGGGTTTATTAAAATTTGCTTTATTCTTGTTTTCATTTTGTTTAGGTACACTTTATTCCGGCCTTGCTAAATTACAAATCTGGGGTTTTCCAGGGCTTTTTCTTTAGACCCTCAAATGGACACCAAGTCGGGGGCACACCCAGTACCTCACTGTCTCTGGTCTTTCTGCCCTCCTCCACCCCACAGCCCATAAGTTACACTGCCGCGTCAGAAGACTTGTGATTAAAACAAAGTACTTTTTTTGGTAGAAAGAACACTGTCAGCTCGGCACCTGTGGCTCAAGCGGCTAAGGCGCCAGCCACATACACCTAAGGTGGCGGATTTGAATCCCCAGCCCGGGCCCACCAAACAACAATGA
>NW_003852531.1:2387490-2406198 GCF_000181295.1 Otolemur garnettii | reverse complement strand
AAAAAAAAAAAAAAGAAAGAACACTGTCAAAATTTTGGTTTACATTTTATTAAGTGTCCTTTTGTTTACAGGTTTTATTTCTGACTTGATCTCCCTCTGTTCTGATACATGTCAGCACCTCCCTGACTTCAGGGTTTTTCCTGTGTTTTGAAGTACTGTGGCCTTATCTCTTACATGGTAAAGCAGAGAAAGGCCTCAGTCCTAGTTCTTCACGAACATTGTCTTTATTTTCAAAGAGATATCCAGGCTGTTTAATTTTTCAGGTGACTTTGTCTCCGTCCCCCCTTGGATTCAGGAGGCTGACCAGATTTAATAGAGAGCACGTTAATTATGAAATTAATTAGCAAGAGCTTGCTTTAAATGTCCTGAGTGCATTTGTTCATGAATATTTACATTTGTTAGACCTCATCTGAGAAATATTTCCTCCTGTGAGATAAGTCTAAACTGTTGGTGCAACTTGTACAGAAAAGTCCTAAGACAGTACCTTTCTGAGTTGACTTTGTGTTTATCGCTTGCAACAAAGGGCTTCCTCCAGAGTTCCCGAAGCCTGGCTGCCGCCTGGGGATCTTCTGAGCCTGCCCAGCAACCCCAGCCCCACCCTCCCACCCCTCTGAGTGAGGTATTCCTGCGACTTTCTTCCACCTCTAAAAAAATTTTGTGGGAAGAGTGCTGTCCACCCCTCACACTCCTTCTGGGGCTCTGTGTAAATTATTAGATGAAACCGTATGAAATTGCCAGTGTTAGTTTGCTTTTGACTTAATCTTAACTTCTCAGAGCCTCCATTTCTTCAGCTATAAAGTGAGCAGTTTCTTTGGCTATAAAGCAAGATTAGCAATGTCTTCTTCACAGGATTTTTTGAGAATTATGTGACATCATCTGGGTGCATGATTGATTCGCTCATAATAGGGTTGGTAGTGATGTCTAAATGGACAGATGGATAGAAGTGTTGCTAGATGTTTGTCGGCATGAAGTTAAATGACTGAACAATTGTCACTAAATTTTCGTGATCTTCCTTAGAATATAGGCTGTTTAGAATGGTCAGTATTAACTTGGGGGATGCTTGGGACTCACCAGCAAACAGATGTGTGCTGCCAGACTGAGCCCCAGCACTGCACAGCAGAGACAAGGCTATTTTAAGATAGATTAGAATTTCTTCTTTCAGGGCGATGCCTGTGGCTCACTGAGTAGGGTGCCGGCCCCGTACATGAGGGAGGCGGATTCGAACCCAGCCACAGCAAACCTGCAACAAAAAAAGAAAGAAAGAAAGAATTTGTTCTTTCAAAATAAATCATCCTAAAAAAAATAATAATTTTTTGCCTTTGCTTGTACGTACAATGAGATGGAACCTATTTTCTCAATGTGGAATTAGTGTGCTATTTAATCTCTCTTAAATCATTAACTTCGAATAAAAGTTTTCTAAGGACCTGCTGTGGCCTTTACTTTTAGTTTTCTCTGATTTGGGGGAATTAGATGGCATTATCAGGTGACTTAAAAGTTCAAGTAGTTGCCTTTAATTTGGCCTCCAAAATGTTCAAAAGCTCATTAGGTAACTTACTAAAATAAGTATATACTTTAATAAGATTGGTGCTGGGAACCTCTGACCTTTCCCCCTGTTATAACTATAATGACCAAAGGCGCTCCCTGGCAGTTCTCATCAATGGATCCAATAAGACATTCTGGGGCCTGGTGGCGCCTGTGGCTCAGTGAGTAGGGCGCTGGCCCCATATACCGAGAGTGGTGGGTTCAAACCTGGCCCCGGCCAAACTGCAACAAAAAATAGCCGGGCATTGTGACAGGTGCCTATATGCTGCTCAGGAGGCTGAGGCAGGAGAATCACCTATGCCCCAGGAGTTGGCGGTTGCTGTGAGCTGTAACACCACAGGACTGTACTGAGGGCAATAAAATGAGACTCTTGTCTCTGAAAAAAAAACAAAACAAAAACACATTCTGGGATCTGTCTCCATAGAAAATCAACCCAGGCGTTTTACTCTGTAGTGCTCAGGTCATCAGGGGAGAGGAACACTTGCTATCAGGCTGAGTCCTGCCAGTGAAAACAGTCACCAGCTTGGCTTCCTTTTCACAGCCTGAGAATTTATGTTGAGAACAGCTTTTTAAAAAGACATACGATTTGGCTGGGCACGGTGGCACACGCTTGTAATCCTTATACTCTGGGAGGCCGAGGTGGGTGGACCCCTTGAGCTTAGGAATTTGAGAATAGCCTGAGCAAGAGGGAGACCCCATCTCTATAAATAGAAAAAAGTAGCTTGGTGTTATAGCTGGCACCTGTAGTCCCGGCTACATAGGAGGCTGAGACAGGAGGATTGTTTCAACCCGGGCGTTTGAGGTTGCTATGAACTATGATGCCACTGCACTCTAGCCTGGGCAACAGAGTAAGATTCTGTCTTCTAAAAAAAAAAAAGATTATTTCAATGTTAGAGGTCGTGCAGCCCATGTCTCTCTTATTAAATCTGAGCAAGCAATAGTGGTAAATATTTTTGATTAAAGATAGTCCCTATTTAAGCTGTGTATAAAGGAAAACTCCAGGACACAGACTTATATTAGAAATTACTTCTGCTCAGGGAGATATATGTGTTGTCTATATGTGACATTTATGAAAGAAAGTTGTCGAATAATAGTTGTATATATTATGGAGTACAGTGAGCTCCATTCTATGTATGTAGGCCCCATACATACATTGTGAAATGATTAAATCAGGCTAATCACTGCATCTGGCAAGTAAACAGTTCTTTGTGACAAGAATACTTAAAATCTCGTTCAGCTGTTTTGAAATATAAAATACTATTTATAGTCACATCATGCCCGAAATTTTTACAAAATTTATCCCCTCATCTCAAGGATAATTTTAGAGTAATTTATTACAGTTGCTATGTATGGTAGTTTCCTTGTTCTTGTGCACTGTCTGTGAGACCTGTCTGCGGAATGTTCTCTACTTGTGGGGTCCTATCCGCCTGCCCAGAGGCTGTGCCCAGGCAGCTTCCAGGACTTCCTGTACAGTTCCGGGGGGCTCTGTTGCCCCGAGGCATGGATGCCAGACTCCCCTCCTGCACTGTCAGCCTGGGGTCCCTACAGGAGCCTCCATTCTTCCTTAATGTCAGTGCCAGTCTAGGCTCCTGGCCTCCCAGTCCCACTTCTTAGGAGCCCTGTTTCCTCCCTTCTTTGGACCTGGCTTCTAGGGAATGCCCCAGGACGTTTTTCTGCTGCTTTATGTAGAATCCTCTGACTCAGTGCCACGCGTCAGTAGAACTAGACCCCCAAACCACACCAAAGCACGTGGCCAGCTCCCTTCTCTGCTAGCACTTGTCATTCACGCGACCAAGAAACCCTGGGAAGAGCATCCTGCGAGTCTGTCCTGCCACGTCAGCGGTATGCCAGGGGAGGGAAGGACCATGAGCTATAGGTCTTAGTGTTCTTCATGAACTTAGAAACAGTTACCCAACCGAGAATATACTGTGCAGGTGTTAAAAATGTTCTTATGTTCACTGCTCTGCCTGACTCTTGGGGTCCCCATAGAATGTATGTTGAGACCAGATATCCCCCGTGATGCACATGTATAATGCTGCATAAGCGAGTGAGGCCGCCTCCCTATGATGAACATACAGGAGTAGGCTAGTCTGGAAGGTAACAGCAGGAGAGAAATACGAAGGAAATTCCTAAAGCAACACTTCTGATAGTCATCAGGGTAGATGAGAACAGTCAGAAAGGCCACTCTACAAGATCACCAGCTTGACTAGCTTCAAAATCTGCTGTAGGTACTCAGGTCCCTGGTCCCTGGTTCAGTTTTTAATTCATAATTGATAAAACATTTTCCCTGAAATACTTCTCTACCTGTTGAAGGAGCGTTCTGGCCATGGGACAAGGAAATGATGTGCCCAGGTGCCGGGCAGTCAGTGATTGAGAAGCCATCAGGTCCCAGCTCATCCTGTGCCCTCCACCCCAGGGGCCAGCCTCTGTACCCCATGACTCTCCTTTGCTGACTGCTCCCTGTTAGGCTCCAGTGGCTGAACGGGATGCCACAGGCCCAGTAACTACTTCTCTGCTCACCCTCAGCCACACATGGCATCATTCCCCTCATTGCAACGTGGTCTGCACCTCTGCCCTGAGCCTCCTTTCACAGGTGAGAGGGTGGAGGGTTTGCCGGGCAGGCTTCTTGCCTAAGGCCACAGGGCAGCACTTGTGGGGCTGCATCTGGACTTGGGCCTTGACATAAATGGGGCTGATGACAGAGGGAACAGTGGCCTGAGCTTCTGCTGCTTCCTTTGCTCAGGGTCATTTTACAGCTGATTCGACCCTTTTCAGGGTTTGTTAATTAGAGGCAGATAATTAAAAATAAGAATTTACTAGAAGCTTTATTACCCTTGGAAGATAGCAGCTGAAGAATGACAGTCCATTCTTATTCCCTCTGAGTGTTTTGATTGTGGTGTAAAAGCCAAATGATCTCCACAAGAAGCTGTTTTTCTCCAGTATTACAGCATGTCTGCCTTCATGATCCACATCTGCTGGTGCTAAAGCATCCTTGTCAAAAAGGTCCTTTCAGAATAATTAAGTAATAAAACTTCAGAATTTTATACTTATTTTCCTCAAAATATGACCAGAAATAAACACAGTAAGACAATTTTTGCTTTGATGAGTTCATATGACTTCCCAAAGCCTGCTACAGAAAGGAAAAATTGAATTCATGTATTCATTACTCTAAATTCTGGCTTATGACAGTTACATGGATAAAAATTTAGCCAAGAAGTCAACCATTTATGCCAGATTAGCCATAAAAATTGACAGTTTGTTTTGTGCTACTCTTGGTTCTGAAGAGAGAAGGAAGGGTCTGATCTGTCTGTTCTCATTCTTCCTGTTCACATCAAACCACAGTGTTTGTGGGTTAACTTAGCATCGAACGTTGCAAACTTCTTAACTGAAGTAAATTGGAAAGATTACACTGAGACAGCATATGGAGCAGAAAGAAGCCAGGTTTGGAACAGGTTGGCCTGGGCTCCGGTTTGAGCCCCGCTTATCACTAGCTGGGTGGTCTCGGAGGATCATTTCTGCAAACTGTCTCTGCTTTATCTTCTGTGGTCTGAGGCTTCCAGGGGGATCCAATGGGTGCACAGCTACAAAAGGGCTTCAGAGGTGGCAGAGCATCATGCCAGCCAGGGTAGGTTGTTTTTATCTTATAAAGATTATGTCTTTTATTCTAAGTGCGATATTGCCACAGTAGGACTCAGGGTAATTGTAATGTAATGCCTCGATGATGTGTTTTAGACTCTTCCAAAATGTTATAACACTCAGTACAAGGGATAAGTTTTGTAGTAGCCAAGGTTTAGGTGATTGAGGAGGAATAATGAATATGTAGGAGGCACTTAGTGAATATCAGATGGATGGATGGGTGGGTAGATGGGGGGTGGTTAGACGGGTGGGTACTAGGCACAATAATGTGAAGAAATAAGGAGGCCACAAAGAATGGGCCTGAGCTGTGTGATATGAACGGTCCTACCACAGAGGGACCACGTCTGGCCTCTGGGCCTCGAGATCTGCAGTGCAAAGCTGCTTCGAATACGAATTTGTGAGGAACTTTTCTATCTCTCTTTAAATAAAATACAAAATGGCTCCAAAAGACATTTTTCTCATCCAGGCCATGTCTCATGCCGTTAATATGAAACTGCTGATTTAATGGAGCTGCTTTTGATCTATCAAGAAAAAACGTACCTAATTCAATTTGGCTATTTTTCCAAGAATAAGTGTCTTAATTTGCCAGAGAATGATTTGATTATAATTTTAAGTAATACTCCAGTTATATTTTTAGTCACGAAGATGATACCGAGTGACTCTAAGAGGCTTAAACGTGGAAAGTCCCAAAGAATTGTGTGAGTTGGGAATTTTATCTTCAGCACCGTTCAAGGTTGTTTCTGTTACTTGGGTGTTTTACGTGTGTATTTTAGACAGAATGGATGGGATCTCGGACATGCTGTATATGAAATAAAAAAGCAGACAGTTTTCATGAAAGTATGAAGGAGAATAATCCCAGAATATAAAGACATAAAATCAAAATAGAAGCATCTATCATTTTTTATCCTGAATTTTCTTTTTTCTTTTTCTTTTTTTTTTTTTTTGAGACAGAGCCTCAAGCTGTCCCCCTGGGTAGAGTGCCGTGGCATCACGCTCACAGCAACCTCCAACTCCTGGGCTCAAGCGAGTCTCCTGCCTCCGCCTCCCAAGTAGCTGGGACTACAGGCGCCCGTCACAACGCCCGGCTATTTTTTTGTTGCAGCCATCATTGTTGTTTGGTGGGTCCGGGCTGGGGATTCGAACCCGCCACCTTAGGTGTACGTGGCTGGTGCCTTAGCCGGTTGAGCTATAGGCGCCAAGCCCTGAATTTTCTTTTTAAAGCCTATGTTAAGACGAGAGATCTTTGTTCCTCCTGGGACAGCCTATTACCTTATTTCCTTTCTGCCTTACTCTTAAAACTTGAAAATGTTTAGATGTTCAGAGGAACCTACTGAAATATATCAGAAATGTTGACTCTGTTGTTTAAATGTCAGGCTCAGGCCGAATATCTCCTCTGCCCCTGAGGATGTATCTTCTGCAAGAACAAAAGAAGACTCTTCCCCTAAAGTTCCTTTTCTTCCCTCCCACAGTCCATCATGGGCCAAATTTAATCATAACTCACAGAAAATTGCTTTCTTGTGGGGCCGTTGGTGTGACACTATTAGACATCTAATTGAACGCCAGCGCGCCCCACGGGAGCATGATAACAATGTCCAGAGTGCTGGAGGCCACGAAGGACGTGCACGCCTACCCTGTCCACTACCAGAAACTGGGTGCCAGGCCTGAGGTGTAGGAGGCCACCAGCACCTGGTCCAGCCAGGCTTGGAGAGTCCTAATAAAAGGCACGTGACAGAAAGCGGCATCTACACCAGCAAGTGCAGGATGAAGGGCCTGGGTGCTGTGCTGCGGGAGCCCCGCCCTGCAGACCACACACTGATGGGATCAGTGAAAGCATCACTCCCCTCTCTGCTCTAACCCCAGCGATGGCTCTCACGGGCATGGCAGGACCAAAAACACTTACTTGAGATACAAGCATTGAGGTTTATTTAACTTACAGGAAGAGTACTATACTACTTCCTGTAGTGTGTTTTCTTTCTTCTGAAGTTGTTGGATAATAGTCCAAATTGGAGAGGTGGGAGAAGGGCTTCCATTTCCTCCTCAGAGTTCTGTAAAAACACTGCAGCTGGGCCTTCTGCTAGTTGTGGTGTCACTGTTCTTTTCTCTTAGGGGAGAATTCTGACCTTGGCTGGGGCTCTCAAGTCAGGCTACTGGCACTGTCTTAGGGACCCAGAGTAAAACACCTGTCCTTCCCTCCTTCATGTCCTTCTCTATAACAGATCATAATCGCACACAGCGTGGCAGGTGGTTGTGAGGGTTAAATGAGAGAGAGCCCGTAAAGCAGCTTTCGCTTGTCTTAGTCGGTATCACTATCTCAGTAAAACCCTGGGCTGACACGGCATCAGCAGAGGCGCCCCCGGCTGGTTCCTCTGCCACAGACGCCACACCTGAGGGGCTGTCGGAGCAGGGACTTTCTCTTTGGAGTCCTTGGCAAACAGGCATCCTGTTCCCGGTGTGCTGCTGATTATCACACCACGCCCTACTGATCCTCGCATCTTCTGGTGTTGTGCAGGAGAGTTTCCTTTCCTCACCACTAAGCAGGGATGTCATGGGAACACATGGCCATTTTGTGGGGTCCTCAGCCCCCAGTGCACTTGAGCTGGGAACTTGTTGGAAACAAGTGGTGTCTCTGTTCCATGCAGACGGCAAGACCTTCACCAAGATAAATTATCTCTCACAGATCTGTATGCGTATTTTTTCTTTGCACGGCCTAGAACCAAGATTAGCAGAGGGTGTAGAACAATGCTTTTGAGTCGCATTCCTGTGAAATCAGACTGAGTCATTCCAGCAGCCCCTGGGAATTCGACATTTCACACCACAGTGTTGAAGTCACTCGCATATACTTCCTGGTCATATTTTATTTTACCTGACACTGAACCAAATGCCGAGACAGAGGTAAAAGGAGTGAAAGATGGAAGCAATCTCTGTGCCCATCCACCCAGGAGTGGGTTGATAAACTGGGGTACAAGTACACCATGGAGTGCTATTCAGCCTTAACAAGAAGGTGGAGACTTTATAGCTTTTATTTTAACCTAGATAGAGTTGAAACACATTCTTCTTAGTAAAGTATCACAAGAATGGAAAGGCAAGTATCCGATGTGCTCAGTACTATGTGAAGCCAGTAGACAGACTAATGCACACCCATATAAGCAGAAAAACTCAATTCCATTCAAGTTGGGAGAGGGGAGGGGGAACCAGAAGCTGGGGGCGGGGGCTGGTGTGCTCCCACCTAAGGGTACGTGTCATCCTGGGTGCGGGACACAACTATGAGAGGGACCTTACCTAACAAATACGAACACTGTGACTTCATCATCTATCTTCATATTAATTTGAAACAAGTAAATTTAAAAAGAGGAAAAATAAGTAAGTAAAATAAAAAGCGCTTCGCTTGGGGGAAGAAAGGCGTGAAAGAAGTACTTTTGCCTTCCTGCTTCCCCTTTCCCAGCCCTGACAGTACTGAAGTGAGTGTTCTCCATGCTCCTTGGGCCCTTTCTGTTTCCACAGGTCTCAGGCCCGAGGCTGGGCTGGCCATGCGCACTGAGACAGGCTCGTGCTGTTCAGCCTGATAGCTCAGCTCCGCCCAGGGGAGCTCCCACCTCAGCAAGCCAGTTACATCACGTAAAGCCAGAAATCGGTTGCCTTAACATTAAGTAGAAAACATAGTTGTGCTGCTTCTGATCGTGGAGGAGCTTCGTGTTATTAGAAATCCCCCAAGTTTCCCGTCAGCTCTTGTAATTGTGGCATTATTGTTTTTGCTCTGCTGAGTCTGGGGCGTGCTGAGTTTCAGGTGTGGGTCAGCAGTGACGTTTTTCACCAGGTGCACGGGGACTCGCATCCTACTCCCGCAGCCTGAAGGAGGCCAGGAAGGCCACTTAGCAACCTTCATATGAGTTTCTTCCTCGTTTCCGAGGTCACTTTCATTTGGTAAACCCCTAACTTTTCTTGGAGTTTCTTCTTGACATCTGATAACTTGATATGAGATGAATATCTTCCTGGAAAACTCAGATCCGTTAAGCCTCTTAGTTATTTTACAGAAATACTGTTTTCTGCTTCCAGATATAGTGATATTTGTTATTTTTAAATGCACAGAAAAACGTCAATACAGATCAAACTGTAAATATTATGAGAAGGAAATATTTCTCCAAAATTACTTTCAGAAATGAAAAATCAAGAAAATCTGTACAGAGTATTGGTACAAATACTGTGGACTAAAAAATTTAATTCTGCCATGCTTAAACCCAGTCTGACTTCATGCAGGACCAAAACATTGCTTATAGATAACAGTTGAAAATATTCCAAGTGGTGATAACAGATTTTTTTGGTACTTGTCAGTTATGTTTTCTTATTGTCTATCATGTATCATCATGATTCTATTTTATTTTAAAATTTTAGAATCAATCTAGTTCTAATCAGATTAGTTTTTAAACTAATCTGTAAGCCAATGGAAGTTCCTTTACCTTCAAAATCAATGTGGTTGAAGAGTAAATATTGGCTAATTCAATTCAAATTATGTTGCACTAAATAATACCTGTAATGTATTTTATTTAGTAATGTTTTTCTCTTACAGGCCAATAATGATAAAGCCAGTTTAAAATCTGTGTGTATTGCTCTTTTTATATTTTGCCACAAACAGTACTCAAGATATTTCCAGACGTTGTGCATTTCTAATTATTTCCCATTTAGTTGTCACTGTGTAGGTATAGAAATGACCATTGCTGACTTTTTTTTTATTTTTGCATTTAATAAAATGGATCACATTAGTTGGGAGCACACGTTTTAGCTTGTACCATACCATGTCTTTAGGATGAGAAACCCCATGAAAAAGAAATAATTCACAGGATGCTGACCCCCCCTCCCAGAAGTCAAGTTCCAAGGAAGCATGGGGGAACTGTAAGGTCCCTGTTGTTTGTTCTGATTTGCCACCCTCCCTGTCCCTTTCATCAGGAAAGTAGCCTGTTGAATCTTTTCTCACTCAGTTTGACGGCCCTTTCCCTAGACTTGACATAGGCCGAATGACTAACTTTCTTGTCACTTACCTTTTTCCTGATATGAGACTGTGGGTGACATTGTCATGGGCATTCTTTCACTCGGTGGTTTACAGAAGGCGAGGATTGAAGAAATGGAAATGGGAAGTGCATAATGAAGGACGGGCTCCTTTACAGATCAGTCCCCTGGGAAGAACTGGTTCCAACATTCTAATAAAAGTAGGGACCAAATGCATTGCGCCCTTGGAGTCTCAGATTCTCAGAGAGAGACCTTCAGCTCCCTGTGCCGGAAGGTCATGGGAGTATGAGAACAGACCTTCTCCAAAAGTCTATAATTCAATAGCCTGAGGAAAATCTATTTTTCTCCATTTTCATTTGTTCTTACCATTTCCTCAAAATTATTCTTAAACTCGGTTAAATGGATCTTTCTTCGTTTTGAGCAGTGGTGCACCGTACCCCTTCAGGAGTGTACCATTAGGGCCTGAAACCCAATCTAATATTTTATACCTCCATGTGTTTAATTTCCTTTTCCAAAACATCCATTTTATTTGGTTACATTGTTCAGTAAAGTCATCCTCTTTATCCATTTCCAGGCTGTGACATTTACTTTGAATGATTCATTTATTTGGGGTCTTTAAATAGTACTAGAATTTAAATTTGCATTACATCAAAAGACAAACAAAATCTTTGTGCTTAAGGATGTAACTGGCATTTGTTCCTGTCTTGATAATTATGGAATTTCATCCGTTCATTTAGAGTATTAAACACCAGCTGAACCCACCTGTAGATTGTTCCTCTGGGGGACAGGTACAGGGAAAGTGTTCAGGGCACAGAAGCCGTGGGAGCTGAGGCTGCTGCTGGGCCTTCACCCAAACAACCATGATCCTGGGTTCTCCTGACTGCTCCTCCCTCGCAGTGGTGAGCATCCTGAGCCAGGCGCTCAGGAAAGCCCTGCTGCGTGTACACATCACATTTTGTTTTCCCATCATCAGCTGTTTTCCCACCATCAGTTTTTAGCTATTATGAATAATGCTGGTGTGAACATTTGTGCACAAGCTTTTGGGTGAACATGTATTTCCAGTTCTTCTCTTAGGTATATACCTAGGAGTAGGACTGCTGGGTTGTGTGTTAACTTCTTGAGGAACTGCTGAACTCCTTCCTGCAGTGGCTGCACCGCATGACACCAATTTACATTCCTCCCAGCTACGCTTGGTATCCGTGGCCCTGTTGGTTACCATCCGAGTACTCATGAAGTAGTGCCTTACTGTGGCTTTGATTTCCATTTCCCTAATGACCAGCGATGTTGAATGTGTTTTATTATGTTTACTGTCCATTTATGTATCTTTTTTGGATAAGTGTCTATTGAAATCATTTGCCCTTTTTTTTTTTTTTTTTGCAGTTTTTGGCCGGGGCTGGGTTTGAACCTAACTACCTTTGGCATATGGGGCCAGCTCCCTACCCGTTTAAGCCACAGGCACCGCCTTGGATTTGCTTTTTGAAAATGGCAGAGTCACGTGAGCCCAAGCTTTTTGAGCAAAGCACACTAGGGCAATGTCCAGAAATCATACACAGAAGCCCCTGTATTTGACCATTCTCAAATATAGCCCATTTTGTCATTTTTTTTTTTTTTGGCAGTTTTTGGCCGACGCTGGGTTTGAACCCACCACCTCCAGCATATCAGACCAGCACCCTACTCCTTTGAGCCACAGGCACCGCTCATTAAGAATTTTGTCCTTCTTAATGCATAGTAATTCTAACCAAAGTGGAATGGAATGGAGCGCGCTAGAGAACAGCGGCATTCCCACCATGGGTGTGCTGTCCACGTCTGGCTTAAGCTCTTTAAATCCCTTCTGTCCATAGTTCCTGTGACTTTCTGAAAATTTTGAGTTCTTTCTGGTCTATTTCTGGAACTAAGGACCTAAAAATAGCACTGTCTCTTTTCTGTTACCTCTGCGTCTGAGCCAAGTGGGCTTTTCTTTTAAATCTGTGGTTTTAACAACCACACAGACCTTTGATATCAACCTTTGACCTACAGAAGCTCACTTTGTTCTTCCAAAGCTGAGAAAAAGATTCGTTAGATAAGTGCTTGATCCCCTCTCAGTAGGTTGCTTATTTTTTTTAAGTCAGAGTCTCACTCTCTGTTGCCCTTGGTAGAGTGCTGTAGCATCACAGCTCACAGCAATCTCCAGCTCTTGGGCTTAAGCGAGTCTCTTGCCTCAGCCTCCAAAGTAGCTGGGACTACAGGTGCCCGCCACAACGCCTGGATGTTTTTTTGTTGCAGTTTGGCCGGGGCCAGGTTCAAACCTGCCACCCTCAGTATATGGTCCCAGCGCCCTACTCACTGAGCCACAGGCACCACCCCAGGTTGCTTATTCTTATTATGAAATATTTTGTACATTCTAGGAAGCATATATTATTTACATAAGGTCTAAAGAATACTAAAACCTGTGTCTGTGCTGTCCACTGCCAGCACACAGAGGTGACCTTGGGGACACCTGAATCCCTTCTCTGCATGGTGAACAGGCCCACCTTCCACTTTGCGTGTTTTACAGATGTGCATTAGTGGCCCTGCACTGAGTGCGTTCTTCAGTGGTTTGCTTTTGCCGTGAGCCCTATCTGGAGTGTCACCCCCTAGTATTAACACCCCCCAGAGCCATTCCCTTCCCTGCTGTCTGGCAGCCCGCTGTGCTGTCGCAGTCTCAGTGCAAGTTAGAAACAGCTTCTTCCTCCTCCTCTTTTTGCTATTGTCTACAGAATGTTGCAAACATTCTTGAATGAACAAACATGTGCAGAGCTCACGTGCCCAGGAATGGAATTGCTGTCTGTGCAGCACAGGCTCCTGCCCTTCCCTAGATGATAATGTCACGTTGCCGTCCTCCCCAGCAGTCTCCCAGTCTCAGCCTTCCCATGACCCACACCCTCTCTGACATTTTGCATTATACACATTTTATGTTTTGCCAACCTGGTGTATATTGTGTGATTCTAATAATCCCTAATTATTAGTGGTGTTGAGCATCTTAATAGCCATTCATAGTTTATCTTCTGGACGTGCTTGTGTATTTGAGCATTTTCCTGGTGGATCATTTGTCTTCTTCTGACAGATTTGTTAGGGGTCCTTTTCCTCTTCAGGACACCAGCCCTCTGTCAGCTGTGCGTTGCTGACGCCTCCTCCCCCTCGGCGCCTTGCATCTTTGTGGCACTGTGGGGAATGAGAGCTTTGATCTGACTGTGCTCAGATGTGCCGGTCTTCTCCCTTCTTGTTCCTGTTTTTGGTGTCTTGTTTAATAATGAATCTTTCCATACCCCACGGTCATGAAGAGTTTGCCCTGAACACTCTTCTAAAAGTTTTATGTCCCTCATTTTTTTTTTTATCTAGGTAGCCCTTTACTTCAAACTGAACACTCTCTAACCTCCTTCCAAGTTGCCTTTGCCTAGAATATATCTAGAAGAGGTGTATCCCAAAGCAGTGGACACAGTCCCGGGCATTCATTTATCCCCTCAGTAGAGACACTGTGTAGGTGCTGGTCCAAGAAGTGTGAGTGACGTAAGGATGGACCCAGCTCATCTAGTGCCCTCAAGGAGTTTACTGGGTTAGACAGTGGCCCTGCAAAAGATATGTTCATGTCCTAGTCCCTGGACCTGTGAATATTAACTTATTTGGATAAAAAATATGTGCAGATGTTAAGTAAGTTGAAGGTCTCGTTGTCCTGGGTTATCCAGATGGGCAGTAAATCGTCGGGCAGGGCTCCTACAGTACAGTGATGGTAGACAGAAGAGGGAGAGTCAGTGCAGCCAGGGAGGCAGGTCAGCTGACAGCCCAAGCCAGGAAAGCAGGAGCCTCCTGGGCCTGGGGGAAGCAGGATGAATCTCCCCAGACCTTCTGGGATCCAGGCTTTTTTATTCCTCTGCCACACATTGGTAGAAGAGGCGTTGTCTTGGGCCACATATTAAATAACCACTAAGGAAAGCTGATTAGCCAAAAGAAAAGTTCCAGGTCCATACATACTTTTTATGATATCAGACACCACAGCTAAGTTCTCACCAAGTCAGCTTGTCGCCATGGATGCAGGTGGGACAGCCCTGGTCCACAGGGAAGACATGTCTGCTCACCTTGGCCTTGGACGTCTGACCTCCCAGACCAGTGAGAGAGGAAATATCTGCTGTGTTAAGCTATGCACTTTGTGATCATTTACAGCAGCCACACAACACTAACAGGAGGAGTCTTGAGGTGAGATGGCCACACGTGTTAACTGTAGCCTGTTGGTCACTGTGTCCTTGTGCACTTGGGATGGAGCAAGCTACGACAGCCAAAACTGGGCGCTCCAGAATTTTTGAGAGGGGTGGATGTGGGTATCTGAAGCCTCCCAGGTGCTCCTGAGGCACGGCTTCCTGACCTTTGCATGTGGCTGCTGGGGGTCAGGGCTAGAGTGTGCAGACTCAATAGAATGGCAAGCTCTGGCTCACCATGACAGTGAGGAGAGGCTGCCTGCCCAGAGGAAGAGACGGAGGGGCAGGTGCGGAGCACTTGTGTTGATGGCAAGGGCCGCCTTGTGTGTCATGGCCACTCATGGGAAATTTACAGAAGGTTCCAGCAACAAGGATTTCAAGAGCTGCAAAAAATGCAATCTGCAATATACACTGTTCCAAACAGTTCTCTTTTTCCTTTGACGAAAGATGGAGTTTTTGTATGAGGTTGAAAGCACTAAAGGGCAGTCAGCAAACACATAACTTGAACAAGCAAAAAGAAATTAAAATGGCATAGTTTTTGTTTTTCTTTATTTTATGAAATCAGCATGGTCTGTGGGTACAGACAACGGCTTCAGCATATGTCCCCAAGTTTAGGCTGCCACGTGCTGTTTGTAGCCTACACAGTCGAACACAGTTGGCTGTCACAGGTGCGGTTTAGCTCCCAGCCTCACAGGAACTTAATGCTGTATGTTCTAGAAGTCAGGATATTAGCGGAAAGCAGTAAAGGTAGAAGACCTGGGTTACAGTCTCAGTTCCACGCGTAAGTCACTGGGATGCCAGAACATCTCTCCAACTCTTTGAGCTTCCACTTCCTGGTCAGTGAGTGGGGACCATAGGCCTTCCCAGCTCAAGAGGTTCTACCACAGAGGTTTGCCCACCACAGCCAAAGGCAGGGGTCACCTCTGACTTTCCACCACATTCTTTCTGGAATGGAACGCGTAAGCCCACAGTAGGAGGGAGCTGGTGATCCAGACAGACTGTGCTGTGCTTCTGCTTTGGAGCCTGGGTAGATCTTCCTGCCTAGGATTCCATTTAATCCTCCTGCCAGTCCTCAGAGCAGATGTCAGCGGCCCTCCTCTACACACGAGACAATTTGAAGCTGAAGGTTCCAGTCCCTTGAGTCCCTCAGCTGGGAGAGGAAAGAGCCAGGCTTTCTTCTGCCAAAATGCAAGCTCCTCTGACTGTCATGTTGTTGCTGTCATTTCTAAACATTAAATAATAATCAGAATAAAGTTGGGACAGGGGTGGATTCTCAGGGTCTTGACACCCAAGCAGATTCAGCAGAGGGTCTCAGAAAGTTGTCTTGGTGGTTTGTGATAAAATGTAACCAGTAAAGATATATAGTCTTTCTAGTCAAATTGAGAAATATTAATATTTTTTGAGTCAGGACTCACTGTCACCCAGTCTGGACTCAAAGTCCTGGGCTCAAGCAATCCTCCTGCCTTAACCTCCCAAGTAGCTGGAACTGTAGGCATGTGCCACTGAACCTGGCTTAAGAATTACTAAAACTTCTTACGTGAAAATGTAGACAGAGTGAGTCACTAAAGAAACTCAGAAATACCCAGAAACTAAGATGGGTTCCTGGTTAGTAATTCGAATGTTCTCTGCCTTGAGTAACCAAGCAGAAAAATTGCTGATTAGAAAAGCACTTCCTGTGTATATGGCTTGTAGTGAGATAGTAATTCAGTAAAGAAGTAAAAGTTTCACATCTGTTAGTGGACTTCAGAGAACAAAAGGTCAGTGGCTAATACTGACACGAGTATTGGATTTGTGACCAGCTGCCTCTTTCAGTCACAGATCTCTGACCATCCACTCAGGGGCATTATTTCGTCACTCAGTTCACATTTTAAGATGTCTTACACGTGAGAAGAACCTTACAAGCATTTTGATGTCTAAATTATATGTGCCTGTGTTATAGAAAATAGCCAGCATTGCAGCCCTGAGGCTATTAGGTCAGAGAACATCAGATGACAGTGCTCCAGGTTGCCTTGACTAGTCCTTCTGCTAATAAATTCTGTTAACATTCCAGGGCTATATTTGTTAAGGGCACTAAAAGAAATGGGTTTTGGCACCTGTGAGATTCTTGACTATTTCTAAATGCTGCCGGAGTTGGGGTGATGTTTGTTTCTCTTGTCACGGTGTTCACATGCCTTTGAGGATCTGGTCTCACCCCATTCATGGCAACACCAGCTTAGCACTGTCAACACTGCAGCGAGCGGGAGGGGAGGGTGTGTGCTGTGTGTGACGGGAGAACGCGAGACTGGAACCTGCCATGAGGTGAACACTTCTCTTGCGTGCAGTTCTGGAAGGACCTTTTGTTTCCCCTGTCTCCCATTATGCCTTAACTTAGGAGTCAAACCATAAATATTCATTGAATCAGAGAATCTCAAAATTTGATTATTACTCCCTATAAGTGTAGTGCTAGACTTGCTCTTAGGAGCCCAGATCTCTCAGCATTGACAAGAGCAAACTTAGAGCAATCGAGTGGCGTCTTCAGGATGAGAAGGATAGGCTCCTGCCTGGGGTCACTTGATGGGTGTTGTGCATAGCTTCCCTTTGTGACCGTGACTGTGAGCTTGATGAACGTAGCAAGCTGCTTTCCAGATACGGGTCTTCCATAGAGTATTTAGCAACATGCACACACATTTCTGCTTTGTTCACCATTGTCCCGAGCACTGTATGTGGATGTGTTGGCCGCAATGGGGCCTTTCAGGAAACAGCAGGGTGATACTAGGCAGAGCATGACAGGTCTTTAGAGGGATGTGCCTGCTCTAACCCAGGCCCACAAGCAGACTGTGGCCTGAAAGGGGAGCCATGAATTGAGCGTTGACAGCGGGCCATGGCGGTCCGAAGGCTCAGGTGGTTGTCAGCCATAAGTTTAGCTCAGCTCTTTGAGTAATTTGTCACGCTCCGCTCAGCCCCTGCTGGGCCAGCACGTGCCAGCTTAGTGTCAGAGTGCCTGTTCGCCAGACGGCCACTCAGGCCTAACGTCCTGCTGTTCCCTGGACCAGCGGCTTGCTGGGGCCATGCACGGAGGGCCGAGCAGTGGCGACAGCCAAGTGCTGTGCAGAATAAGCCTGTTCATAATGAGACACGAACGGCATTAGTGGGTCCCTCTAGAATTGGGTCTGAGCAGGCGCCTCTCGCCGAGGAAGTTTGGCAGCCTGTTCATTAAGGCGAGTCACCAGGAGTTCAGCACACAGTCGCAAAGCTGGCTCAGGCTCACACCGCCCATCTCTGTATAAGATCATAAATCATCAGAGAGGCCACTTTTGCAATCTTCAAGCTCATTTTCCTTGTCTGAAGTTGCACAGAGCAAGCTCTAAGAGGAGGTCTGGCAGAGCACTGCCCGGCGTGCTCTCCACGACCCAGTACCCTCACCCGGGCCACGTGTGGCTTCGGGTGCTGGGAAGGCAGCAAGCGAGGCCTAGGAGCAGGACTTTTACCTTTTCAGTTTAATTAATTAAAATGTAGAATTAGCCACTAGGCAGCACAGCTCTAGAACACATGAGGCCCCATACTGCAAAGTCCTCATCTGAACCTAACTAAAGGGCAGGGAAATCCTAAGAAAACAGAAAATTCTTTGCCTGCTTTGAAGCATGTGCTCTATCAAAAGCTAATTGGAAGGGCAGAATTGTCATCACTCAGGTTTTCAGAGAGGTCATTCTGACAAGGTATGACAGTGAGAAGTGCTGGCGTTGCCTTTCCTCTTTTCTGATGGCGATCCACATTCCCTGCGTTTCTGGGGAATTAGCATGATTTTCAGATTGACTAAAATGTATCTTTTAACTTTTGCTTAGATAAGGAGGAAGGGGAAAAGGAGACGTCAGGCAGACTTCCCTGAGCGTCTGTTCGTGGAGTTTTGTGTGCGGTGCCCCCTCCACTGCCCAGTTGTCCTGAGTTTACCCTGTTATTGGACATGCATGGTGCACCTCTGAAGAAACAGAAGCCGTACACAAAGGGGGAAGATTTGCTTTCTGCCCTGGGAAAGCCTGCTACACGCAGGGGTCCTATTAAGACAGCTGGAAAGTTGCTTCACTGTGTTACGCTTGTAAGTTTTATTGGTGACTGGTTTTTGATTACACATTTGAATGCTGTGTGTAGCAGACTGCAGTTTTAATTAAGAGGCAATAGTCTTTTTTTCGTATTGCATCATGCATTCTACTAGATTCTCTCACATAACAGTTCTTATTTCCAAATGCTCGGAGCTTATCTGGGATAGAGGTCTGATGCCTCTGTAGAGTATTCCTTCCTGGCCTTTCTTCCAATAACTTGCAGGGTTTTTTTTTTTTTTTTTTTT
>NW_003852531.1:2384609-2386988 GCF_000181295.1 Otolemur garnettii | reverse complement strand
CCTTAGCCGGTTGAGCTATAGGCGCCGAGCCTCAGTTTCTTATTTTTAAAAAAGTGTGTTCACTGTCAGATCAGTCCTTACATGAAATATCAGTTCATTACGTCAGAAGGCTGAGAAGAACGTAGTAGCCACTGAAATGGACGTGACAATCCCACAGCTTTTCAGTGGGAAGCGATGCCATTGCAGTCACTGTCTTACCCTTGGTGGAGGATCTTTCGATATCATTCTGTAGCTGTTGTTTTGCCTGTTTCTCAGTGATACTGGTGTTGAATGCAGTTGAAGTCTAAGAGAAACTTAAGTCTCTACACTCAGAATTTTATTATCTATTCTGACTAAGGTTTAATTTTTCTGATAAGATGCTAATAACCAACTTACAAGGTACTGTTTTTACACACAAATGTAAAAGGTGCGTGACTAAGACAGACTGACCTGTGTCCCTGGCGGGCACACCATTTGGCACCTGCATTTGTTTCCTTAACTGATTTCTGCAGCTACGAAGAACGAGCTCTGTACCTCGAAGCAATAATTCAGAACCACCGTGAAGTCATGACGTTTGAGGACTTCGCAGCCCAGGTCTTTTCTCCCTCTCCCAGCTACGCCCTCAGTGGAATGGGTGAGTGTCCACATTATTCTCTCACGCGCTCATGACGCAGGGGAGCAGCAGATGTACACCTGTTTTTCACAGATAAATGCTTGCAAATTTAAGAAGAGCATTCTCCCTCTGAATCAACTAATGAATATCAAAAGGAATGATGACATTCATTTTAATTTGTTTTGTATCCGAGCTGTTCACTCAGTTCCTTTCTTCAGCTATCCTGTTAACCTCCAAATCTAGCAAGGTTAATGAACTTTTTCTCAGTAATGTGCTCCAGTTCATTCAGGAGTGGGTTTCTTGCTGAGCTGGGAATATGTTGTTTAAAAGCGATGCCCAAATCAGTGCTTACTTATCAAAAAAGAGTTCCTCACAGTGGAAGCCGTTGCTACTAATGCTAAATGGGGATTATGCTGCGAGACGCGAGGGTCAGGGATTAATGCGGGAGACATGGAAGGACAGTGTCCCTGGTCCGTCATTACAGCAGGGCAGCATGCGTGTGTCTCTGGAGTGGTCTGTGCCATGCGGACGAGCCGCTGACGGAGCAGCACCTGGTGTGGAGCCTGTTTAGAAACTAGTTCACAATCATTTTCATGCAGTAGGCCAGTGGAAAATTGCAAAAATTTCAGTGGAATCCCTTGTTTGGGGGGTTTTACTCTCTTTATATTTCCAAACTTGGAAAAAAAAAAATGTGTACTCCACTTAAACTGATTATATGATTACTGTGGTTTTTTTCAAAGAATAAAATTATTACTTGTAAATTTCTGCATGTAATTACAGATTAATTGCCTTTCAGAAAGTAAATGGGACATCTAGTCAATGCGTGTTAAAATTCTCAAAGAGGATCTCCCGTCATCTTCCCTGGGTTTAGAGGCAGCTGCTGACGTGCTTAATAGATTTCTAACCTGTATCGGTTGTCTCTGAACACTGCCCTATTTCTCCTATCCTGACTTGTTAACAAATATCTTACACACGAAATGAAAAAAACCTAAATTCAGTGAAATAAATCACTTACAAATAAAATCAGCCATGCCTCATTGTTTAGCATCGCTGGCTTCGAGCCTTGCCTCTCAGAGCTTTGTTGAGAGATAAGAGGAGAGGCTGCGTTCGTTAGCCAGGGAGCCGGGCGGCAGCCGCGGGCTGGGGAGATAAGCTGGCTGGCAGAGGTGGGAGCCGCATTTGCATAATCACGCCTCTGCTTCCGGGGGAGGCGTCGGGAACGCTGGGACGGCCTCTGTTGATCTCTGTTGAACTGGAATACTAAACAACAGGAGAAAGCTCATGACTTAATGCTTTGATTAATGCTTCTTACACTAAAAAAGTAGAACAGCTGTGAATTGAATTCTTGTATATACTCTGCCAACTCTAACACCCCCCCCCAAAAAAAATTTGTTTCAAGGGAAATGAAAATTTCTTACCCAGTCTGGCTAGAGGCTTAAAATTATTTCTAATTTTTCGGTGAAAAAACATAAAGGATCTGTAGCAACTAATTTTTAAAAGATCTCATTCAGCTTTTTTCCCCATCTTCATGAGATATTCTAGTCCTTATGAGGACCTGATTTTCAGTGCAGGTTTTTTAATAACTCTTGAGTGAACTTTTCGTTTCTTAAAATTACAAGGAAAAAAGTAAATAACTAGATGTTTATATTCCTTAACTATTATATTCTTAAGGTTATTGATGAAGATGGTACCCAAACGGCTCGGCGCCTATAGCTCAACCGGCTAAGGCGCCAGCCACGTACACCTAAGGTGGCGGGTTCGAATCCCCAGCCCGGACCCGCCAAACA
>NW_003852531.1:2376202-2383896 GCF_000181295.1 Otolemur garnettii | reverse complement strand
GGCGGGTCCGGGCTGGGGATTCGAACCCGCCACCTTAGGTGTACGTGGCTGGCGCCTTAGCCGGTTGAGCTATAGGCGCCGAGCCTTTTCAAATTATTCTTAACTGTCAACTTACATTTCATAGCACTCATGGTTTAGGGTATTCAGTGTTGAATGATACGTGTTTTTATATACATATCACACCTATCTTTGAGTGATTTTTAAGTCTGGGCATAAGGTTCTATTTGAACACTTTGCATATCTGCGTAGAACAGTGACTGAGAAGGAACTGGAAACACAGATGAACTGAGGTATGGGGGCTAAAGGAGGGTAGAGCATTTTGACACTATATGCAGGCACTTTATCAGAACTGGTCCTTTCCTCATTTAGATACCCGTTTTGTTTTTGAGGAATTCCGATCCTTATCTGTGACTATTTGTACATGTATTCACAGTGTTTTTTATTTTCTTGGGGCAAGTACAACCAGACCCAGAAGAGCTGGCCTGCTTAAACTATGAAATTGAGAGGAAGTCTGCTTTTCCAAGCAACAAGCCAACTGGAAAAATTGACCCTGGGTGGCTTAAGCTCACACAGTACACTTAGGGCCCAATCAGAACATCTCTGGCCATCATTGTCATCAAAGTAGGGCCTTGGGCTTCTGCTCCCATGCATATGCACAATCTGAGGAGTTGGGGGCTCCCAGGTTTTCTTTGTACTCTCACAACAAGGAGCCTTATCATGATTGAAGAGGGAAAGTCCCCCGAGCACTGGTCATTGCGCTGGAAAGCAGGCTACAGTCCCCACAGGGCCCAGCATCATCCTGAAGTCTGAGGTGAAAGTGAGAGATGTGCTAAGCAGGGTGGCCTGTGCCCCGAGATGCCCCTGTTAGACCAGGTCCCTGCCTCAGACCCCCCTGCCTGGGACTTGTGCCATCCCCTGCAGAGCCGCCTCGAGATGCCAGCTGAGGAGGCTGCAGTGCCAGCACCTCAGTGCTCGACACTTCTCAGAGGGCTTAGAAGAACAGACAAACCCACTTTCCTCATCTGAAAATTTTTTTTTAAAACATTGTCTACCTGCTCAGCGCCTGTGGCTCAAGCGGCTAAGGCACCAGCCACATACACCTAACGTGGCGGGTTCGAATCCAGCCCGGGCCCGCCAAACAACAATAATGGCTGCAACCAAAAAATAGCTGGGCGTTGAGGCGGTCGCCTGTGGTCCCAGCTACTAGGGAGGCTGAGGCAGGAGACTCGCTTGAGCCCAGAAGTTGGAGGTTGCTGTGAGCCCTGAAGCCATAGCACTCTACCCAGGGGTACAGCTTGAGGCTCTGTCTCAAAAAAATAAAAAAAAACCATTGTCTACCTACTTTATCCATTAGTAGTATTGACAATGCCTGGTGTGGAATAGATGTTTGCACTGTGTTTTTACCTAGCCCTATGGTTGCCTTATCTTTATTGATTCCTTTCTTTATCAACTAGTAATAGATAAATTAAAAGGTACCCAGTGTTAAAATATTATTTGCAATTAACATATATGTCTTTTACATATCTATAGATGTATGTATTTATATATGTACATTTCACATACGTACATACTGGGAAACAAAGTCTGCATTTTCAATCATGTTACCAAGGAAGGGGGACCAGCAGAGCAGCCTTTCAAGGGTTAACTGGAATGGGCGCCCTTGACTGCTGGGAGGACTGATGTAATCACTGCAGCTCACAGCCAAGTGCATCTGTTCACCATGAGGTCATTCTTCTGCATGCTAATGATTTGGAAAATCAAGTCTAATGTTTGACATTATCGGAAAGGATATAAATAGTGTAAATCTTTACTTTTTAGAAGCTGCTCTTACATAACAAGAGGAGGGGGAAGAAAACCCTTTAGTTTGGACTTTAGATTTTCTTTCCAGAACCGCTTTAAAGATGGTATCTGACCCTTAAAGATCTTGGAGGAATCCACTAGTGTCTGTTGATAAATGAATCCTAAATCACTATTACAGTCATAGTTAGCACTTTGGTAGCCAAGGACTGTAGGTATGTCTCATTTGATTGTATAATTTTGAAAATTTCCAAGTGCCCCTTGGTCAGAAGTTGATAAAGATGGATTTTTTCCAGAGAATCTCTAAAATCAAGCTAAATGAGTGGTTCTTGGTGTACACAGACTGGCTTGTGTTTGCTGAAGATGTCGACACCACTGATGCCTCCTTTCCATTTCCATATTTCTAGAGAGAGCCAGCAGAGGGAGCATAGACCTTTGTTTATTTGTTAGCCTTTCACAAACACAGCCTTTGATTTCTCCCAGATCTGATCAAAAATACCTGTTCATGATAGGCAGGACTGTAAGGCTTCCAGGATTTAGAATAAGTGGGAGAAAGTTCCTCGCTGTGCCTCCCCAGATCCTGCCACTTTCAGTGTAGGTCATACTTGGAGCTTAGACCAGATTAGTTAGTGCCAGTCTGAGGACGCCTCTGCCGCTCCTGCCATTGTGTCAGGCTAGGAACTTTCATTCTGTGTACAGTTGGGTAATGCCTCTTGGAAAGGCCCAAGTGCCTAATAGAAATGACTTTTGTGATTGTTTCTTTACAACACAATGATTACATTAAGTTCACAGAAACTTGACCAGAAGACTCTGCCTGGTGTCACTAGCCATCCTTAGAGAAATCCTCTCACAAGACTGCAGACAGAGCTCGTGTTCCATACTGATCCCATATGAGTCTGAGATTAGATGCTGCCCACACCGTGCTGACAGCCCCAGCCTCCGTCAGGCGCACAGCTGCACCAGCCTCTGCACACTGTGGGGCTGTGTGGCAGCATCACAGCACGGTGATCTGTGTATAGATCCCAACAGGAATATTTTGTTGATTCTTTGACTGGACAGCTAATAATCAAATTAACCCTAAGAAACAGCACAGGTAACTCCTAACTCCAACCCCCAAAGAGATTTTCTTCATTCATTGAAAAAAAGTGGTCATGTTGCGTCTTCATTCAGTACTTCAGTGTTGATTCTCTCCCCTCCCCACTTGTCCCTGTTAAAGTGGCCTTAATGAGGTTTTAATTGACGGTACTTCTTATGCATCATATGTGTTCAATTTCCTCATAATTTTGCTGAAACCAGCACAGAACATCATAGAATGTTGAGCTAGAAGGGACTTCAGAAAAATAAGGTCTAACTCCTTCACATTAATTTTAAGTAAGCTGTAAGCCAAGCCATGAAGGGACAACCAGAATTCATGAGCAGACTGGAAGCTGGGCCACCCCAATCGTCCCCTTCCTGTTCCATGTGGAAATGCTAGCCCAGTGCCTACCCTGTTATAACAATCCCATAATCAGAGCCATGGCTACTGCCAATTATTAAAATCAAGGTGTAAGTTTCTGAATTCCATTCAGATAATCCAGAAAGTTTCATTAAGTACAAGTTCTCTTACATAATTGTGTCTAGTCACCCCTCTGTACCCTCAGCATGCTTGGCTAGAGCTGGCCAAGTGTGGCCTCACGTCCTGCAAACAACTAATTGCTTTGCACAGACATTTCTGCCACCCCCATAATCCCTCCTGGACCCAGGCCTAATCTGCCTCCATGTAACATACTCAGTGCTCAAGCCCGACTCCTTTGCTTTTTATTTTTAATTTAAGAGGTATTCTTCTTGAAGAGGTAATAGAGCATCTGTAGAAAGTTACCAGCCTCCCGTGATCCCATCACCCTAACCCAGCAGTGCTCAGCTCTGGCTACGCATTGAACTCACTTGTGAAACTATAAAAATACTGATGATTGGGTACCTCAACCAGAGAAGAGGACCATTGGTCTGAGGTATGACCTGGACATAGGATTTAGAAAGAAAATAACAAACCTGAGGCTGTTTTAATACGCAGGCAGGACTGAGAACTACTCGCTTAAACCAAGGCCCCTCAGATGTTTGGGTCCTTGTAAGAAGCACTGGACCTGCTGCCTGCAGGCCCAGACCATGTGCTGATTTTGTGAGGATGTTTTTTGCTTATTTGTAGCATTGGATAGCTCAAAAGGCATGCGTGGACTTTTTTTGCTAGTCAGCTTTCTTTAGAGTTTGTGTACTTGATGTGTGGGCTAAGACAACTCATAGTCTTCTAATGTGCAAAAGAGGGAATAAAGGGGTTGGATGCCTAGACTTAGAACATAAGCCACAAGAGTAAGTGGGAAGGACAGAAAGGAGCTGGGCTGCTGCCTTCCAGAGTGCACATGTGTCCCTAGACTGCAGCTGTGCTGGGCCCAATGCAAACACCTGTAATCGTGTTCTATGCGTGGGCCAGTGGTGAGCAGTGGGCTGTGGGGAGCTGCAGGGGAAGCCAGGCACCCAGGTAATCCACAGACATGCAGTACAGTTTTTAGTAACTTAAACTTGATTCCAGATGCTTTCATACATGGTATTAAGGGCTACAAACAGAACTCTCAGTGGCCTTGCTTTGCACCACCATTTGCTTCATGTTTATTCCTCCCCTTGTCCTTTTAAAAATCTTTTACTGTCCTTAGCATCAGCTTTGAAAGTGGGAAAAGAGAAATGAGACAACCGTTTCTTCCACCTGACCAACTAGAACTCACTGCCGCTATGCGTGTAATGTTACCATCTCGGACCCTGCACTCCCTGCCCTCGGCCCCTGCCACTGCACGGACTGTGCGGGAGCACTCATGGCGGCACGGGAGGCTCTGGGGACTGGACCCAGGCCTGTCTCCCTTTCCCTTGTGAAGCGTGGAGTCTTGGAGAGATACAAATACTTATGAACTACAACCAAAAATGGCTATGAGTAAGCCAGGATTAGCTTATTCCAAACTGTAACTACATGTCACAAAGCTACAGTCAGCCAGTGCTTTAGGTCAGTCGGGCTGAAATTTAGCTGGAATGGGCCATCTGCCCTTGAGCCTGGAAGTGAGTGAAAGCTTGCCTTGCTTGGTGTTTCTTCTAAGCCTCCCAGCAGCCTGTTTTTCACTTCCCCACATTGGCTGATGTCTGAAAACTGGAAGGGCCATGGACAGAAGAGTAAGGAAGAGATTAAATGTGGGAACTGCAGAGAGGAGGAAACTGTACCTTTCAGAGCCACCTGAGGGCCTTCCTGACCTCGGAGCTGCTGCTGAGATTGGGGGTATTCATAGGTTCCCAGAATAAGAGGGAACTGAGATTATTCGTTCTAGAGTATTGACATTGACTTGAGTCTGTTCCTTTGGAGGAACTCTGAAGACGCTGCTCTTTCTGTGAAATGCCATGTTGGGTGAGTCCCCAGTCCTCACGGGCTGAATGCAGGTGGCATCTTCTTCCCACTTCACTGCTAATTACAACTGGGGAGACGCGTTAGCAGCTGCCAAGAGAAGGCTGGCAGGTACCAAGAATTTTTCTCCATATAATTTTTGGAAATGACTCTTAATTGAAGCTTATTTGAAATAAACTTGAAAATTTGTTTCAGAAGAACCTAGAGCTTCTCACAACCCAGTTCCATGCTCCTTGCCAACCTTGTGACTGTGGTCCCTAAGCCCTTCTGGCCTAGCAGCTGATAAGTGTGTGACCTTAGCCATTGAGGGGGTTCCTGGAAAATGCAATAAATTTGCTTTGAATCCTATTTAGTAATAACCAAACCAAAGCAGAGACAAATGGGACCTATCTCACTGGCATTTAAGTCAGCTGGTGGAAAGAAGAATATTTTATTCTATCCTTTCCTAGAAAGATAGAGGGTGATAATCAGGAAATAAACCTGGCAGTAGTATCATAAGGAGAAAAGCTGCTTGCTTTTTGGCCTGCTAGCCTTTAAAGTCCCTCAAATGGATGGGAACAAAGTCCCTTAAAAATGGGAAACATGCCAGTCAATGTTGAAATAAATAAAGTATCTGCCCCATTAGTGTGGCCAAAATTCCTTTCTCATCCAGTAGAAAACTCAGTATCATCACTGCAGAGGGTGCCAAAAAAAAAAAAACAGGCAAACCCCTTCTTTCCAGCTGCTTCTTGAAGCATGAGACCCCAAAATCCCAAATGAAAGACAACCCCTCTTCCTACCTGTGCCCCCATGCAAGCTCCTGGTGCCTCCCCTGCAGTGCTCGGCGGTTACCTGTGGCAGGGACCGGCGGCTCCCACATCCTCGGTGCTCCTGGTGCCTCCCCCGCAGTGCTCGGCTGTTACCTGTGGCAGGGACCGGCGGCTCCCACATCTCCGGTGCTGTCTTCTGAACAGGGTGTGTGACCTATGAGATTTCCTGAGGGTGAGGAAAAGTATCTGAAGGGGAAGCTTCCAGGCCAGTAGCCCTGATCTCAGGCAACCCTGCCTGGCCTTGTCGCTCAAGTGCATCTGAGCAGGCCTTGCGACCAGTGCGCATCCCAGAGCCGATGTGTGGTCATTAGGGAACCTGCTCCCTAGCTACCACCCCAGGCTGCAGAGAAGCAGCTAGAGAAACAAGCTCACTAGGTGCCAGCGCCCTCCAGTTAACCTGGGAGCCTGTGGCATTGTCAGGCCAGCACTCCAGACCAGTGACAGAGCAGCGCCAGGGCTAAGAGAAGAAAGGAGGAAGCCAGAAATGAGGATTTGCAGGCCTCTCGGCCAACTCTGCCCTTTATCCTGATTCCTCAAAGCTGGCAACCTGCTGGCGGCCGCACTTAGACATTAAAATTCAGGGACGTCTTTGCTGCAGTTTAGGTAGGTAGGGTTGCAGCTTGACTCCTCAGAGCCTCTTGTAAACCCTGTGGTGTTAGGGTCTGCAGACACTCATCCCATAAATGTTTTCTGAGCACTTAATATAATGGACACAGAGTGGGCAGCCTGACCTCCATGCGGCTCACCCTGCAGATGGAGGAGGGTGATGAATGCTAAGAAAAAGGCAGGAAGCTCAGGAGAGCTGGAGAGAAAAGGAGCCCCGGGGCTTAAATAGGGCCAGGGCGGCCTTCTGAGAAAGTAACATCTGAGGAAAGACTTGAAGGAGACGAGGAGTGAGCCACATGGGGGGTGCAGAGGGGCTGAGGAGGGCGCCTCCCTGGCACGTGAGAGGGACTGAGGGGCTCCATGTGGGTAGAGCTGAGGGAGCAGAGCCCCTCCTCCCAAGGAGGGGCAGTGAGAGCGACCTTGTAGGCTGAGGGCACGGCCTTGGCTGTTACTTTGGTGAGATGAGCCACTGTCAGCGGGCATTAGGCACTGGCGTGTTGTGACGTGACTTTCACTTAAAAAGGCCACTCTGGCTTCAGTGGGGAGTGTACGCTGTAGGGTGAGGATGTGTTAGATGACACTGTGTCTGCCATGTGTCCCCATCACCGGGCACACCACAGGCTTGTAGCACATGCCTGGCAAATACACAGAGGTGTCCCTCCTAAGCATTCCTTCAGGGCCCTTGGATGGCCTGCATGATGCCCCCACCCCCGTGCCACAGAGCACAGCCCATGAGGGGCTGCCCAGGGACAGGGAGCTCAGTGACACCCCCCCCCAATCCACATGGCACAAGAAAGGGAGAAGGTGGGCAGAGCTTTAACCTCAGCTACATGTGTCCCCCTAGCCCCTGCCTCATCCTTGAGACCCCACAAACTCACACAGGATGTGGTTGTGAGCACATGGATATGAAGAGTCACACAGACAGAAATTACTTCACGAGACTGCAGATGACCCGGTGATCCAGAAGAGCTGGGATGTGGTCTCTAGAACAATCTGTGAAGAGCTAGGATGTGGTCTCTAGAACAATCTGTGAAGAGCTAGGATGTGGTCTCTAGAACAATCTGTGA
>NW_003852531.1:2360764-2376182 GCF_000181295.1 Otolemur garnettii | reverse complement strand
GATGTGGTCTCTAGAACAATCTGTGAAGAGCTAGGATGTGGTCTCTAGAACAATCTGTGAAGAGCTAGGATGTGGTCTCTAGAACAATCTGTGAATGGTAGCCACTCTTCACCTGCGTGCAGACGAGTACACATGGCCCCACAGTGCACCTCAGGCGGGGCAGATCCATCTCTCTGACAGCTGAGGGACTGAGGAGGGTTATTTTTTCCATCATCAGGTGGTGACCATCTCAAGACCAGAGTTCAAGCACGTAAGTTCTTGTGTCCCAGGTAGAATGCTTTGTCACCCCCACCCCCACCGCAAGCCCTCCTGCTGCCATTCAGTTCCTGCTGTGGGAAATTGGACCAAAATTGCTTTCTTGATGTCTAAAGAAAGCAGGACAGTTTTTTATCAGTGAAAATGCCGGATAGTTCCATTGCTTCTATAAAGTTTCCTTACCTGGAACTCCTTGTCCTCTCCCAAGTCACCACAGACTTAACTGCTATATTTTCTTGAGCCTTGATTACTAGGAAATTTTTTAAAATAGTCCATTGTGGTACACACAATCCCAGTGTGTCCTGGGGCAAATCAAGTGTGATCCCACCTCACCACTCGAGCCCTTATGAGCAGTTAAGAGACAGATACATTCAAGTCAGAATAAACGTGAGAGGCAGCCCTGTAGGGAAAGGTGAGGCACCAGAAAGTAGCCTCCTGCTCAGGTGTGGCCCTGTTGGCTTGAGGGTCCAGGTGCCCCTAGGGAATTTTTTTTCCCTCTAAATCTCAGAGCCCTCTCCGTTGTGTCACTTTGGGAATGGTGGGAGCGTTTGTGCAACCCACACCAAGTTCTTTCTCTTCTATTCTGCATGTTTTTGTCTTGTTTTTTTTAAGAGGCAGAGTTTCCCTCATCACCCAGGCTAGAATGCAGTGAAATGATTGTGGCTCACAAACTCCTGGCCTCAAGCGATCCTTCTGCCTCAGCCTCCCAAAGTGCTAGGATTACAAGTGTGAGCTACTATACCCAGTGATTTTGCCATTTTTAACAACAGCTTTATTGAGATAGAAGTCACATATCATATAATTCATCCATTTAAAATGTACAACTTAAATTTTTTATTATATTCACAAGGCCGTGCCAGCCACCATTACCACAGTCTGGTCAGTCCCCATTCACCCCACCTACCCCACCTACCCCCAGCCCTAAGCAGCCATTAATCTGCACTCCATCTCTACAGGGGGCCTATTCTGGACATTTTATGTCCGTAGATTCACAGCACGTGAATGCTGACTGACTTTTTCCCTTAGGATGTTCTTAGGGCAAATATCAGTATTTTATTTCCTTTTATGGCCAAATAATATTCCATTGTAAGGACAGACGCAACTTGTTTGTCCGTCCTTCAGCTGATGCGGCCTTGGCCTTTTCCACTTCTCAGCTGTTCTGAATTTCGCACCATGAACGTTCCTGTGCTGTTTTGCCATTTACTGATGTGAATTCATTCTGGTGAAATGAACACCTCGACCAAGAAGCAACTGCAGTCTTGGTATTCGTGTTCAGTGAGATAGTGAGCAGGCTTGGAGACCTTTTTCAGGCTGGCCTAACGAGAAAGCTCACAGCAAGATCTTAGTTTTAAATTTGCAGTTTGACAGCGTAGTTTAATATAGTCATAGATCCATAGGCACCCACTCTAGCTGTGGAAGGGAAAGAGGAAGATGCCAGGAACGCCTTTTCACGGGTGTTCCCCTGTGCACTTAGCCCCTGCACAGGCATGTGTGCGCGTAGGCACACTGTACGCGCAGGCGCTCTCCTTCCCTCTCCCTCATGTCCTGTTGGTCCAGCTGCCCTTGCTCTCTGCTTCAGAACCAGAGTTGATGGGCAAGACCAATAACCAGGAAGAGCAAGCCAAGCCCAGAGCTAGGGCCGAGGCCAGGACACAGCCACTGCTGCTGGATGGGAAATACTGGAAGCCATCCTTGGGACATTTGGAGATGTTAATTAGGCTGGCTGATTCCCACTGGTCTGGGGTTGCCAGTGTTGAGTGTGTAGGCTTACCCCGTCCACTGCCTGCACCTGTTCCCTTCCTCAGAGCCATTCCAAGGGGTCTGAATAGCCCAGACAGCTCTCTGATCTCCCCCGCTCTGTCCGCCTTCCTGCTGGTAGGATATTTAGCACCCGCCTAAAGCTGGAACCCTAGTCCACTGTTTCTCTCCCTCATCCATGCCAGCTCTCAAAATCATTCTCTTTCCTAATTATCCTGAACCAGTTAATCATTTTCCACACTGACTGCTTGGTAACAAGGATCCGGGGAGAGGCAGCTACTTTTCTTGTCTGGCCCTGCCCAGCATCCTCCCAGGTGGCAGCCCTGGATGGCAGCCGTTCCTCGGAGATAAGAAGCTTGCTTCAAACCCTTGCTCTTTTGCTACCCCAGTGAGGACAGCTGGAGAAAACATGTTGTAAAAAGACCCACCAACCCCCACAAACCCTCCACAAGGCAGAGCTGTGGAGCACGCTGTGCATCTCCAAACTGCCTATTGTTGCCTCTGCGTTTTTCAAAATCCCTGTTGATTCCAGAGTATCAAGAAAGTCACATGAGGCCAAAGAAGACATCTTTCTTTAAAAGTGACTTCTGGCTTCTCCAGATTCAAACTCTGTATCCCAGCCACCAATTGGCCACAGTTGGGTCTTCTGGTGTCTGAGTTGAACTGTTAAGGGCACTCCCTGAGGAACCTTGCTCACTGTTCTTAGAAGGAACGTGGCTGACTCTCCATTCCCAGGACCACTGATACATAAAAATAACTGCAAATTTAAGATGCATATTACCCTATGACCCCATGTCTCTTTTTTTTTTTTGGTGAGGGGAGACAGTCTCACTTTTCTTGCCCCTGGTAGAGTGCCATGGCATCATAGCTCACAGCAACCTCAAACTCTTGGGCTCAATCAATTCTCTTGCCTCTGCCTCCCAAGTAGCTGCAACTACAGGTGCCCACCACTATGCCTGGCTTTTTTTTAGAGATGGGGTTTTGCTGTTGCTCAGGCTGGTCTCAAATTCCTTAGCTCAGGCAGTTCACCTGCCTCAGCCTCCCAGGGTGCTGGGATTACAGGCGCAAGCCACCACACCCGGTAACCCCATGTCTCTTAACCTTTTTTCCATTATCTCCCCACCATGGAGTCTTTTTTTTTTTTTTTTTTTTGAGACAGAGTCTCAAGCTATCCCCTTGGGTAGAGTGTCGTGGCATCACAGCTCACAGGAACCTCCAACTCCTGGGCTCAAGCGAGTCTCTTGCCTCAGCCTCCCAAGTAGCTGGGACCACAGGCATCCGCCACAATGCCTGGCTATTTTTTGGTTGCAGCCATCATTGTTGTTTTGGCAGGCCTGGGCTGGATTTGAACCCACCACCTTAGGTGTATGTGGCTGGCGCCTTAGCCACTTGAGCTGGCCACAGGTGCTGAGCCGGAGTCTTTTAAGGCCTTTTTATTTCCTAATTTATCCCCTCCCCTGACACATCACAGTACTGTATATCTGTTCATTTGCCAATATCTGTGCTTTATACACATACAGAGTAAGATACTTTTGACCCCAAAGGGTGATGTTGCCTCACTAGCCAGCACGTGTAACTTCTTCCCCAAAGCCTCCAAAGGCAGTGGTTTTGTCCATTCACTGGCATGACTCAGAGCCTGGTACCTGGCGCACATCTGATGCCCAGTTGATAGAAGGATAAAGTAATTACACTTTGTGTCTTCCCTGGTCCCCCAGGCATCACATGCCTCTTAGGCTCTTCTCAGACCATCTCTAAGCACAGTGTTCCCTTCTGGTGCCTTCCAATACTGCCTAAGTCAGTGGACACCTCAGGCCTCCCCACAGGGTGCACTCCTGTCCCAGTGATCAGGACCCCACCCTTTGGGAGCACTGCCTGTGTGTCAAGGGCAAGTAACACGTGAGCCCCATGGAATAATCAAGGCAGCCCCACTGTCTCCATCTCTGCATCTCCTGAACCAACCATGGGTTGGCAGTTACTGAGACTTTCTTTGTGGTCCAGTGCACCACACCAGGCTGCGTCTGGGGACGCCCAGGAGAGGAGCCGACCAGCGCTCATCAGCAAGTACAAACAAGCCCTCCATTGTCAGTCGCACCATCTGCTTTCTTGCTTCCTACCAATCGGGTGCCTGTGCACACAGCACACCCCTGGCTGCAGGGATGCAGGGAGTGAGATCAAGGAGCCCTTCATAGAGGGGCCCTTTGCTCACACTGAGAGTCCGCAACCTGGTGCTCTGAGTGGAGCCTCAGCCCCAGGAAGACCCACAGAGAGGCCCTGTATCTGCTGTCTTCCATGAGAGGAGGTGCTGACTAACTGCGTTATCCATGGAAAACATTCTCAGCTGTTGCCAACTATTGAAAGCCCAGAACCGCTCATGTCTGAGGAGTGCAGCAGGCTTGTGGGGAAGCAGTGGGGTTAAAGGTGGGAAGTCAGGCTGAGCGGGCTGGAGAAAGCTGTCCATCACCAAGTGTGATCAGTTACTGGTCCCAAAACTCCTAACCCCAAATAATTTTCCTTTTGGATGGGGCTACTTTTCATTCTCTGTCTTCACGGAAGTACACCTTTCTTCCAGAGGGCCCAGCTGAGAGAATGTCAGTGGTCCTTCTTCCAGTGGCATCCTGAGCCACTGTCTTAGAAACCGACCCTGGTCACTGTGCCAACGTTGGCAGATGGGGTCAGCAGAAAATTCAAGTTTGTAACTGTCGTGCAGACACTGTGGTCCATGTCGCTGATGAATGTCTTTTGTCCAGATCCAGTGGTGGTCTAGTGGCACTGCATTCAGGAGCATTGGGAGAGTTGTGGGGCTCAGGGTGGCAAACTGCTGCCTGGCTCAGGAAGAGGCTCACATAGGAAATAGGACCATGTAGAGGGGGCAGGGCGATTGGAAGAGCCTGTTACCAAGTGTGGAAAGAATAAGCCGCCCCTTATCCTGTGTGCCCACAGCCCTGCAGCCCGGTGGGACAGAGTGAGCTGTGGTCTGATTCTGCCGCCACAGGATCCCCTCCTGAGCCTCCGTCTGGACAGCAGGCTGTGTGCTCTCTCCCTGGGGACTGTCACATTGCAGGTGACATAAGTACTGAATTAACACAGTGTACAACTCAGAAACCTGTAAAATAAAACGTGGAGACGTAAACTTGCACACCTGGGGGTTTCAGTTATGTTTTTCAGGCTATCCATTGAATTCCAGATGCTTACTTGAAAAATCTTTTATCTCTAATTGTATTTTAGGCCAAGTCAGGAAAATTTGGACACGGGAGAAGGAGACAGCTGTCAGTACTGGCCAATGCCTGCGGCCTCCTCACAAGAGCTGCACTCATATGTCCTAGGAGTTTCAATGTCTCTCTCAGTTCCCATTTGTAAATGTGGCACCAGCTAGTATTTTGTTTATTGAGTAGAATTTTCAAGTGGATTTTCAGTTCTTCCTCATCTGCAGTGCTGGGAGCCTGCGCCCGCAGCTCAGGGAGACATGCGCTGTCAGTGCCGTGTTGATCATCAAGCTGGAGCCTTGAGGGTGCTGTGCGCATATTCACTCCATTTTATGTTCTTTCCCTTCAGATTAAAATACTCAGAGGTCTCGTCACAACATCTGAGCAAGGTAAGGCTGGCAGCCCTGATTCACCAAACCACCCTGATTTGGGGGAGGAGATGTTGGAATTTCTAACAGGCCTCCTCCATAGCTGACATTGTTGCGGTGACCCTCACTGCCTGGGCCTGTGCTGCCCCTACCGTCCCTCCCGAGGGGAGCCCTATGGAGCTCCTGCCCCTGCATGTCTCTGCTGCTGCTGCCCAGGGAAGCCCAGCCTTGCCTTTCTTCTGCCCTGCAAAACTCCAGGCGGAATCCGACACCAACACCTGCCATCCCCGGAAATGTCTTTGTTGCCCGCCCTTTTGTGTGGAGGGCGGCAGGGAGCTGGTGGACACTGGCCGCCCCCTTTTTTGTTGCCTGAGTCTGAAGGAGCAGGGTCTTGAGATGGGCTGATAAGATGTGGCACGTGCTGGGCCCGCCTTTGACCAGCATCCTTAATGGAGGCCTCCCGGGCCTCCAGGCGGGGAGGGCAGGTTGTCGAGGCCCCTGCTGAATGGAGCAGCTGGGGGAGGAAAAGCAGACAGAAGCTGGAGAGCGCGGAGGGCGGGAACCTGGGAGCTGGCTGTGGTCTAGGACCCGGAGGGCAGATGGGTGGTGGCAGGTGTGACCTCCCCAGCCTTGCCTTTCTAGCCTGGGTCTGAGATCCAGGCCCTGCCCAGAGCACACTGGGGGACAGCGGGCACACTGTCAGGGCTGGCCTAAACTCCTCCCATGTGGCCTGGCTCCCAAGTCACAGGTGGAAAGAGAACAGTTAGTGATTCTGCTAGAGGAGAAAGCGAGGACGGAGCTGTCATTATCAGCCCTGTCACCCACAGTGGCGTCCACAGCACAGATGTCAGGGCCAGATTTGTTGGTTTATCCAAAAAATCCGCTGTCCCAGCAGGCTGGAGCTGTTACACCTGCAGGTCCAATGAGCAACAGAACCCCAGCCAGCCGATGCTCTGGCCGTTTACCCTTTCTTGTCCCCTAAGCCATCACTTTAGCCCAAAAGGGCCTCATATCACCCCCCCACACACACACACACAGGTGATAGTGCTGCAGTACCCACATTGGGATGGGGGAGATCAGGGCTTTCCACCCTCTCCCTGCAGAAGTTTTTATTTGCTAAGCCCCTCACATCCACGCATGCCCCCCTATTCCTACCACTCAAGTGGTGAGATGGGGCTCAAGTGCCCTTTGAACAGACCTTGGCTTGTGTCACCAGGAACAGGCCATACAAGTGGAGCCATTGCCTGCACCTTGAGAGTGGGGCTCCCACATGGTGGAGACGGCCCGCCCTCCCTGCTCACTCTGCCACTGCTGCCTTGCCATCAACCTCAGGCTATGACAGGCACAACAGGAGCCATAACAGGAGGGTGACGTGACAATAGAAAGTTGGGGACTGTGGGAGTGCATGGGGGACCATAGCACTGGCTTGCAGCCACCCCCAGGTCAGGCCTTGCCCTTTGCTGTGGCCACCAGGGTCCCTGCTCTCAGACACTCATCTGCCCTTCACTGTAGAGTTTCACACCACTTGCTCAGGGCCACTCAGGGGCCAAGGCTGGCTTTATTCTGCTCATCCTCATGGCTGCAGGGACTCCGGATGAACCCCTCCTTCCCTCCCTGACCCCCCGGGAGCCTGTGCAGCATGGAGGGGCTGCAGTAGTTTTGTTCTCATCCAGAATTAGTAGTGGCTGGCTTTTTTGCTTAGCATCTTTGAACATCCCTTTATAGCTTTCATTCACTTGCTTTAAAATTTTTTTTGCTTCCTTTTCCCAGTTGATATGATTATAGTGGTGGGTGGGGTGGTGTTTCCAACTGGAATATTATGTGGGATTAAAGCAGGTCTGTTCCCCCTGAGTTAAATACTGTTGTCTAGCACCAATTCCAAGGGTGAAGAGATGTCTTTTAACAGTCCCCCCTCTGTCATGGGTGATAGTCTAGCCCTGCTGCTTTGTCAAGGCAGCCTATTTTTAAATACAAAAATATTAGGCGAGAGGCCCAGGACATCTTCTCTCTCTGCCTCTGCCCATTCTTACTGAACCTGGAAGAAATCCGTAGCCCCTGGAGTCTGAAAGGGCAAATTTCAGAACACACCAGACCGGGCTGCCTCACAGGTCTGAGTATGTCTGCAAGTACTGATTTCAGAAACTCTTCCTAGAGATAGTCAGATAAATTCAGTGAAAAAATGCAATGAATAAAATAAACTACTTAAATTAATTTCAAATGCCAATAATAATAATATCAAAGGCCACAGTCCTGGACCAAAGCATGTGGGGAGGAAGACAGAGACACTCTGCCTTGGAGGTTTTGTTCCCAGCAGAGATCACACGGGGAAACTTGGGTTGTAATACAACAGGGTTTAAAAATACATTACGAGGGGAAGGGTGATGAAATGAGCCTCCTGTTCACAGAGCAGTCCTGCGGGACGCCAAACTTGCTGGCAACAATGGCTGGGTATTGCAACAGGCATTCCTGTGCTCCTCTGAGCGCCGAGAGCCACCCTGGGGAAGGACGGGTGCAGATAGCAGGTTTTAATTTTATTCCTTTTTCCCTCCAGTGCTGAACAGCTGTATGCTCATCTGGACTCACGCAGATGAGCAGTTTAGTCCTGACCTCTAGTCCTAGACCCTTTGGGGCGTAATTGAATTGTAACTCACTGTGTGAAATATCAATATGTGAACATGTGGAGATTCCAGGGACACCAGAAGGGAGGGCTCCACAGCTTCCCAGGACGGCTCACGGGCAGGCCTTCCTCAGCCTGTCCTCTCTCCTACTAAAGTCAGATCCTTTTATCTTCATTCTTTACTTATAGATTGGACAGTATGTCTGAATTAATTTTTAAAAGAGTCATAGCTTCTTTTATGCTGCAGAAAAGGTCAGGAGGAAAGACATTCATTTGTTTATTTATTCAACATGCGTCTTTGCGGCTGTAGCACAGGATCAGATCATCAGGCCCTGTTCCTGGCGATGTGGCTCCATTTCTTCTGAATGCCACACACCTTCCCTTAAATCAGTGGCCACGGAGCATCAGCTGACTCCATGACGTAGCCATTCTCTGCTGCCTTTGCAGGGACCCCGGCCTCAGCCTGAGTGCCCACCCTGAGGAGCCCCTGGGTGAGGAGGCGACAGATCAGACCCTCCTGCCCCTGCCCCGACCCGTAAACCCGAGACTCCAGGAGACTTCTTAGCTGCGCTGGTGCCCTCAGCAAGATGAATCCCACTGAAGTGCTGTGGAGGAAACTTCCAGACCTTGTCCTGAAACATCCCACACCTTCAGCTTCCAAAGAAAATAGAAAACGTTACCAGTAACCAGAGACAAACCCACTATCACATGGGCACTCGTGGGACTCTCCCCAGCAGAAGATTCTGAGCTTTCAGGGAAGCAGAGGGGAGTTGATTTCTGTACCCCAAGTTGTCTTTTCTTGTTTATACATCTAAGCATGATTCACAGAGAGGCTGGCAAACAACTGCTTGATTTTTTTTTAGAATTTGCTCTGCATTGATTTTCCTACTTATTCTCTAATGTTAGGGTTATTGGTTTACTCAAAAATTTCATCATCATGGAAATTGGCCTTCCCTAGGGTCTCCTGCCCCGGAGAAGCTGCAGTTCAGATGTTGAGTGTTTCCCACCTGCTGCCTGACGCCCACGGAGAAGGGCTTCTCCTGACCACCCAGAGGTCCTGTGGGGCAAAACAGTGACAGTCCCATCCCAGAACACCCAGACGATTCTAGAAAACAAGGTCCTGGCCTTACAAGAGTTCTTGCAGGACAAGAAGTATCCCCAAGGCTCAACAGCACCACCATGACATGAAGGGCGTGCCCTAGACTCAGCCACGGGGCTGCAGTGGACACCCCAGGAAGCCTTACGCCTCCAGAAGCTTCACCCTGCAATTTTGGTCCCAGCTATTGCTCAGAGAGGGCCAGAACAAAACATTTCCTGTCACAGAGCTTGAGGGAAACAATTCCACACAAGGGATTTGATCCTTATTTTTTACCCATTTTACTCCAAGGAAGGTACATTTGGGCGTGTTTTTTTAAAAATAAGAAGATTATGACAAGCTCTGGGTTTTGTCTGGCCTCGCCTATCTCCCTTTGCTGCGGTTTCTGGGTGGACTCTACCTGCCTAGCCGCAGAGAGATCAGCCATCTGGGAAGGGCTGTTTGGTACAGACTGTCTGCTTCTCTCCTGGCCCCTGCTTGGTCTCAAAGCTGGAGGTCTGCTCACTCCCAGCTGCACCTCAGAGGGAAACCCAGGAAGCTCACCAGAGCCCATCCCCACTGCACAGTCTTTGTTCTGTGAGACCATTTCTAGCACACGTGTCCTGAGAACAGGGAACAGCATATAAAACAAAGGCACTAGCTACCGCTTATGCTGAGAGGCCTTCCCGCCTCCCTCTGCCCCCTGCCCTTGCACACACTGCATGTTACCCCAGCCCACATGGCCACTGAGGGCCTGGAGAAGACCCCTGAGCCTGTCCATCCCACTGAGCAGCCGTGTTCATTGTGGAGCCAGTTTGCTCTGTCAGCCTCTGATTTGGTCTGGCAAGTGACTGGCCTTAACTGAAAAGGACTGAGACAGCCATTCCTATCAGAGGGTAGACTTTTGAATTCTAGAGAGAATTTATTTTCTGCTTTCGGAGGTTTTACAGGTAGGGTTCAAGGCGCACTGGACAGAAGCAGCTTAAGAACTGTGAGCCTAAGAGAATGAGGGGTGTTCTGAAGCAGAACTGAGCTCCATCACTTTGGGCTGTTTTGTGTGGGGTCCCATGTACTCTCTTACTGGGGTTAATGGTAATATAAAGAGTTACTGTGAGTTGTGGCATTTTCTGTCGTGTCAGCAAATGCTATGATTCTTCTCTCCGCCCCTCCTTAATGATTTGAGCTCTCTGGTCATGCTTTGGCCAGTGTCACACATACTCCAGGCAGGTCTTGAGCTGCTTCAGTTATGTTTGCAAAGTACCCAGAGCCTCATTTCTGCAGGAAGGCACATAGCATGTCCTGGGCTCCAGAGTCCCCTGGAGGTCTCTGGCAGCAAGTAGCTTCTGGGAGAATGACATCTTCAGGATTATCCCTGCTACAGAATTCCTGGCTTTAGCAGAAGAGACGTGTTAGGATGAGGAGGTCACATTTAACTCTCATGGATTTCTGCTCCATGAGTTCATTTTGCCTCCATGAACCAACGATGCTGCCTTTGGAGTGGGGCATTCAATCACAGGTAGCAAATACTCTGCCTTCACGTAATCCCTGATAACTTTAGCAACCCGTGACCCCAGATCACAGCCAACAGTTTTTGACTGAGGTTGTTTTTTGAGTCCCCAGTTCTCTGGAGATCCAGAAGGGGCAGCAGGGAACCTGGCAGCCACATTTGCCTGAGATGCATGGACTTGAGTCATTTTTGTTATTTGGGGTGGAAAATTGAAATGATTAAGTTTTTTCTTAGAAAAGCAAATATGTGTTTTTGGAATAAATGCCTTTCAGCAAAATTGTGGGGGGTCATTGGTCCAGTAGGGACCCACCTTAGGTGCCCTGCTGACTCATCAGGTTGGTATCACTAGGTCAGCCATCTGTAAATCAAAGTGGCCTAATTGCCCCAAATGTGATAAGACTCACTGGCCTCGGGCAGGGCCAGGCCAGTTCCCTACGTCTCTACACAGGGTTTCTAGATTTCCATGCTGATGTTTATACGCTCCACTGAGTAGGTTTTTATATTTAAAAAATTAGTAATTTCACAAAGCAATGACTTTTTAAAAACAGTCAAGGCTTCAGCAAACAAAAAAATTCAGCCTGGGTGAATGACTGTCACCAGAGTCTTCAGTTACGTGTCTGCAGCCCCAGAGCGCCAGGTTGCGAGGTATGGGAGTGACCCTTGACTTTGTGATGTGAGTCTTTGCTCGGACCCTCAGCCTTACAGATGAGATCGCGCAGATCCACAGAGCCACGTGGTCCGGTCATCCGACCCTCCTCAGCCGCCTGTGCTGCGTTGACTGTGCCATGTGCAATGTGACAAGCCCGTCACACTTACTGTGACGTCTACATGTAACCGCGTCTACCCAAGGGGAGTGTTCACATCAGAAGGGAAGCTCGACATGAAACAGCCATCATTTCAGTTGCACTCATATCTGTCTGTGGCATAAACCTCAAGTAAATGTTATGTTTTCAGGTCTAGTACATGTTTAGTACATGTAAATAAGGAGAAAATTGATGAATATGGTAAATTAAGTTATAGTGTGTCATTTGATTCTTATGTTGCTGTCTCTTATTTAATTTTCCTAAAATCAGGAAATTCTCCCCATCTAGGTTCGTTCTTGGGTGGTAGAGCCCTAATCCCCTCCGCAGGTGTGTGTGCTGTGCACCAAGGCACAGACAGCCGCACCAGGAGAGCTCACAGCTCCACTCAGGCCACCCGGCTCTCTGCTCAACTGTCCTCTCCTCTAACTCTGACTTACTGTGATGACGTAATAAAGTGGAGACACAGCACTGAGGTGGTGTATGTTTCCTTCATTCTCACTATAGTTGGTAGGAAAATAAAGTATATCCTGGCATCTAATAAAAAGGTGGTTTGCATTTTTATTGCACAAAGTTGTTCAAAAGCGTTTTTTAACCAAAGCCTAAAAATGTATCCAAAATGGTAGCTATTGCCAATCCTGAGAAGTTTACAAAGCTGTTTGTATAAAATAGACCTCTCAGGTCCTCATGTGGAGTGCTCAGATCCAGTCACAGGAGGATGTGCGTCCAAGCATCATCCTTCTCTACTGAAGTCCATTGCTGCCTGCCTCACTGGGCTGTGCCCCTTCACCTTCCCCCCGGGCAGCCAGTATACCAGCCGCCCTTCTGGTGGTCTGTAGTCCCTGTGCCCCATGAGCAGGAGGCAGCCTGCAGGTTTGTCTTTATGAATAAGTGGCAGGCAAAATGGAATAGTGGCCAACACCAGGTGGATGGCCCAGCCTCATACTATAGCTGTCACATGATGGCTTGCCCAGGTGGCTCTGCCAGTGTCCTGGGCTACTGCCAGGTGCTGGACAGCGGTGGGCTCTCAGGGCATTGCATAGCTAAGTCTGTAGGACTCACCTATTTGCCCATTTAGCAACTAATGTGTTGACTACCTGTTATTTGAGCAGTCAATGGCCTCAGAAGGGGCCTACATACTTTACTAGAGTGTCAAGTAGAGCCTGAATTGATTTAGCCTTTTTTTTTCTTTTTTAGCTTTTGACTAATAGCAAGAACTTGCTTAAAGCTGTGTCTTTTGTGTGTGTGTGTGAGTCGGTCTCAAGCTATCACCCTGTGGCTTCATAGCTCACAGCAACCTCCAACTCTTGGGCTCAAGCAGTCCTCTTGCCCTGGGTTTTCTTTTTTTTTTTTTTTTGCAGTTTTTGGCCGGGGCTGGGTTTGAACCTGCCAACTATGGGGCTGGTCCTTTGAGCCACAGGCACCACCCTCCCAGTTATTCTATTTTTAGTAGAGGCAGGGGTCTTACTTTTGCTCAAGTTGTTCTCGAACTCCTGAGCTCAAGCAATCTACCCCCTTGGCCTCCCAGAGTACTAGGATTACAGCCATGAGCCACCACAGCCAGCCTGTGTCATGCTTTTAATATTTGGCTCCTCTTAGACTGAAGCTTGAGGAGGAGGTTTAGAGCTTTACAGCCTAGAAGCCGTGGTCTCTGCCTCGTGCATCAGTGTCATGCAGGAAGCTCTCTAAGGAAGATGCAGATACCTCACTCCTAGATTCTGGTCCACCAGGTCTTGGGTAGAACCTCGGCACTTGGATTTCTTAAAGCCACCCAAAGGATTCTGACCAGCAGATAGGTTTGGAGCTTGGGCTGTCCCCATCAGTGATGCTCTGGGAAGCCCTTATCCCTGTCACCCCCCACACCCACCCTGCATGTGTTCCATGGAGGGAGCCTCAGAGCCCCCTTCCCAGACAGCAGCTTGTTCCTTAGACCTGTGCTCCTACCCTTCATGTTTCAACTGGATATGCATAGCCCTAGAGGTGTTCCCCAGGTAGTTTGGGGATACTTTTCAGATCTGGAAATGAGTATTTGAAATTCAAGGATATTGTTATGAAAGTCTCAAAACACAGTTTTGTTTTATTTTATTTTACTGAGAAGGGATCTTGCTACGTTGTCCAGGCTGCTCTTGAACTGCTGGGCTCACGTGATTCTCTTGCCTCAGGCTACCTCCTTATGGCAAAAAGATGGGAGGGTGGAGAGCCATTCGAAGCCATCGTACTTCCTGTAAGTTAGTTTCTTTCATCAAGTTTCTTGATGAGGTTATCGTCAAGAAATCGTCGTCAAATCTTAGGCCATATCATGCAGGACCTTCAGAAAAAATCCACTTCCACTTCTGTTATCATAGATCTCTCTTGGGTTTAAATGCCAGAATTTAAAGGAAGAATATTCTGAAAGGTACACTCTAATCATAGTATAATTCTGTAAGTATTCCAGGGAAAAAAAATGCCAGAATTATTTATGTTTCTTACAATAAACAGTATCTCCCAGCAAGAAGACTCAGACTTTTGTGTTTGTTCACTTCTGTACACTTGAGCTGGCATTACGGTGCTGGCTATGTGTGTAAACTAAAGTGACGCCAGGATTGATTTTTTTTTTTGTTCTTCTTTCTGTAAATGGAAATAGTGTTAGCTGCATTTCATTTTTCAAACTAAAAAGTAAAGATCATTGAAATAGAACCTAAAGTCAACTTATCTCTGCACATTTTGGTTTTCCAAAGACAGATGTACAATGAAAGGTCCCCTCCATGCTCCCACCACACAGGTTCCACACAGCGGGAAAGTAGGGCTTCAGGCAGGAGCTGAGTTTCCCAGTCCCCACTTCTTAATGACACCCGCTTAAGCAGCAGTCGTCGTTTTTAACCAGAGCACGGACTGTTGTTGAAAACAGCAGTTTCCATGTGCCTTTGGCCACGGTAAAGGTGTCCCTAATGCTCAGTCTGAGGCCTTCCTGACTCTACTCTCCTACAGGCCAGGGTCTTGGCAGTGTCAACCTGTTTTAATAGGAGACTCTCACCAACTGGCCCTCTATGTGGAGAACGAAAAACAGACTTTGAAATGAAGGACCTGGAGCAAAAGCTGGCTTTGAGCGCTTGTCGGGTGATACCCAGGCCAGTCTGCCACACTCCAGAAGGTTGCTGTCTGCTCTGCACCCAGATCCACACGTTTGTTAAGCACTCGCCACAGTTTGGGCAAAACTGTTTATTGTCTCCTGAAAGAAACTTTTGTGTTTTCAGGAGTTTCAAAGACGATTAAGACATGTCAATGTCCTTATATGCCACAGGAACCACCCTGGAGTGGAGAGGAAAGAGACTGGCTTCCAAAACCCAGGTCAGAGGCTGTCGGGTGCCGGTGTTTTCACCCTCAGAGAACATGAGGGGGGCAACTGCCAGCCCAGGGGCAAGGGGCGTTTCAGGCAATAGCCCCAAATGTGTTCAGATGTGCCCTCCAGATCACACAGTCAAACAAATTACAGGAACAGGAGGAACTCTGAAAGGACACTGTCAGAGTAATAGAAAAGAATGTGCTGGAAACGAGATTGCTTCCTTCTTGTCACTGTTAGAATTTTAAATTAAAAATACTTTGTATACTTAAGTCTCCCCTGTCCTGAGTCAAGTTGTATGAGATGAAGGGGCTATAACAGTCAGTTGTGTTAAGAAGGATTTGGAAGATCCTGCCTTTTACAGAACGGAGGGAGGAGGAACCAGGACGCCCCAGCAGCATCCTCCCTCCGCACCATGTCACACACGAGCAGCGCCAGATTTTTTTCCTATTCACATCAAAATATTCCTGCCTTGGCTCGGCGCCTATAGCTCAACCGGCTAAGGCGCCAGCCACG
>NW_003852531.1:2332988-2360457 GCF_000181295.1 Otolemur garnettii | reverse complement strand
AAAAAAAAAAAAAAAAATTCCTGCCTTATGAGAGAACATAATGTACATGCTTGCAAATTCTATTTCAAACATTATTTTGGAAATGAAAGAATAAATGTGTAAATTATCTCTGGGACAAGAAGGCCCTTCCCTTTGTGCCCAGGGGTAATTTTTAACCTTCGGTGTGTCTCCCCCTCTCCCTGCCAAGATGAGTTTGGCACAGAATATTTTACATGAAGAAGTCCTGCTCGTCAGCTTCCTCCTCGGCTTGGGGCCCGAGGAGCCTGAAAATTGGAGTGTGCTTCTCACCGAGGGTGTGAAGTGGTAAGGGGGTTGCTATTATAGATCCTGAAAGGATCTTTTTGACTTCAGAAAATAGCCTGGCAAAGAAAAGCTTTTTCTGTGAATGCTCAGGGGCTGCATTACGCCCCTCAGATGACAGAGGAGAGTACTCTGGATCAATATTCCCTAAGAAATGGCCACTGGGCTAAGTGCAAGCCGAGGGCCTCACTAACAGGTCTCCCCCCTCCGACCTGCAGCGCCTCCCGGCAAATCTCTCCCAATAGTCTGAACCAGCGATGGCTGCGCGTTAATGGCATCATCTTCTCCTGTTAAAAAATGTCACCCTATTCTGTCTTTTATACTGAAGGCTGATGACAGGCCCACAGCTTCCTTCAGGGAGACCTGGCATCTTCACTCCAGGCACCAAGTGAACCCCTGGAACTGTTTAGACCCAAAGGCAAGAGCAGAGCGCCAAAGGCAGCTCGAGACGGGAGCTTCTCTTAGTCAACGAAGGGTTGGTTATTTCCCAATTATCCAGCTTTTAATGAAATGGCCAGAGGACAGATTTGGACGTTACACCAGGTATTCTATACTTTTTTTCTTCTAAAAATGATTTCCCCCAGTTTCAGTCCCACTCCCTTCCAGACTAACGCAAAGACACAAGAAGACGCAGGGTTTGCTTTTCTACAAAAGTAGCGCCCTATTAATATACGTTATTCTACGACTTCCTTTTAAAACTTTACAGTATGTCACGGCCACCCCTCCCTCTAATTTATCGTTTTTGGCAGTTGCATGTGATTCCTCGATATAGATGTATCTTAATTCTCTCAGCCCATCTGTGGACATTGAGGTGGTTTCCAGTGTTTTTATAACAAGCACAACCTTATAAACACCATCACACCCATATCCTGATGTACTGTTGTTTTATTTCTGTAAGATAAAATCCCCCAAAATAAAATTGCAGAGCCGAGAGCATGTGTGATCATCATGGACTGAATGTGCGTGTTGCCCCAGAATCCACATGTTGAAGCTCTGAGCCTCAGTGTGATAGCCTTGGGAGCAGCGGCCCTTGGGAGGCGGAGATAGTGGAGGTTGGGAGAGTGAGGCCCCAGGATGGGGTTAGTGCCCTGCTGAGAACACGGAGGCCAGAGGCTCGCTCTCTGCCCTGTGGGGACACGGGGAGAAGGCAGCCGTCTGGCAGCCAGGAAGCAGCCCTCCCTGGAGAACCTACTCAGCCTGTGCCTTGATCTTGAACTTCCCAGACTCCAGAACTGTGGGGAGTAAATTCCTGTTGTCGAAACCACCCAGTCTGTGGTATTTTGTTACAGCAGCTCGAGAGATAGAAATTTTAGCCCTAATAGATTTTTGATCACTTCAGAATTCTGTAAAGTCAGTTTTGGAGTTATATAACAAAATGAAGCTAAGATTCCTATCTCCCCATACTTACATAAGAGAACTTATTCCATTACTCACCAGCTTGAGAAAAAGCGTGATTTCAGCCCTGATAAAGTGAGGCACTTAGTGACCAGAGAGAGTGAGGGCTCCTGCTCTGTTTCCTCCTGCATGTTCCATGATAATATTCTTTTTTTTTTTCCTGAGACAGAGCCTCAAGCTGTCACCCTGGGTAGAGTGCCATAGCATTACAGCTCACAGCAACCTCCAACTCCTGGGCTCAAGCGAGTCTCCTGCCTCAGCCTCCCAAGTAGCTGGGACTACAGGCACCCGCCACAATGCCCGGCTATTTTTTGGTTGCAGCCATCATTGTTGTTTGGTGGGCCCGGGCTGGATTCGAACCTGCCACCTTTGGTGTATGTGGCTGGTGCCTTAGCCTCTTGAGCCACAGGTGCCGAGCCTCCATGATAATATTCTAAAGAATTTCTTGACTTTTAAAGAAATTACTGAAAATATTAATACTAACATAAATGCATCAAAGTACACCATAAATTCACCTCTTACTAAAGATTGGACCTGGGAATTAGATAGTACTGGCTTCAAATTCCAGCCGCACACTCACTGCATGGCCCTGAGCTCTTGCATCCCAGCCATCCTGATGCTTGTCCCCCACACTCCCGCCCCGGGATGTAGGGTAGTAACACTGACTACGGTAACCAGCCTCAGAGACTCGGCAGAGTCTGCGTGGCCTTCTCAGACCTCGCCTCAGAGTCACCCAGTGTCCCTCCCACCGCACTTCCCTTGGGGAAGCAGCCTTCACAGCCTGCTCTGCTCTGGGAGCGGGGCACACAGACTCCACCTCACAGTGGGGTGTGTCAGAGACTCGTAGAAATGTTTAAACCTGCACCAGGTGGCAGGAATGATATGTAGCATTTAAAATCAGTGTTCTCTTATATCCGTGCATGGGTCAGATGGACATCAAAATACCAAAGATAATGAGTGAGTTCTCACCTGCACTTGACCTGATAACTCATTTAATCTTAACGACAGCCCTGGAAGGTACTGGGTTACTAACAGCCACCGCCACTTTACCAGCTGAAAGAGAAAAATAATTTATTAAAGGCTCTTGGCTACTTTACTTTTGTCCAGGAAGGCCACACAATTAGGCTATGAGGTTAAAAGGTGCAGAAAAACACTCAAATTACCCTGCCAGACCCAAAGGCAGCTCACCTCATGATGCTGGGCCATCACTAGTCAGCCTAAGAGACCAAACGCCTCTCCACACCCCGTGCCAGTGCCCCTGGTGCCACCTCCTTTATGTCTGTCCTCTGGAACCATGTCGAGTAGGTGAGTTTGACTAGAGGTGAGGCGCCTCTGACCTGAACCACGAGGGCAACTTCATCCTCTCTGTCAGACACTGACCTTAAGCCCAGCACACTTGTCCTTCTCTTACAGGACAGCTTTACTGCAAGGGCAGCTGGAAACCAAGTTTCCAGATTCTACTGGGAGGCAGGACTCACAGATGGGAAACTACCGGGGCACAGGAAGAGTGTTCAAATCACACTACCTCCCTAGACTCAACCAGCAAGAGAGAGAACTCCTGAGCCTTCTGGGCTTGGGGGCTCACACCCGTAATCCTAGCATTCTGGGAGGCCAACGTGGCAGGAGCGCTTGAGGTTAGGAGTTAGAGACCAGCCTAAGCAAGAGTGAGACCCCATCCCTACTAAAAATAGAAGTGGCTCATTGCCTGTAGCTCACGGGGCTAAAGCGCCAGGCATATAACACCAGAGCTGGTGGGTTCAAATCCAGCCCCGGCCCGCCAAACAACAATGACAACTACAACCCAAAAAATAGCTGGGCGTTGTGGCGGGCACCTGTAATCCACAGCGCTCTACCCAGGGCAACAGCTTGAGACTCTGTCTCAAAAAAAATTAATTCAAAAAATAGAAAAATTAGCTGCACATGGTGGCAGGCACCTTTAGTCCCTGGGTCCTAGCTACCTGGGAGGCTGAAGCCAGAGGATCATGTGAGCCCAGGAGTTTCAGGCTGAAGTGACCTAGGCTGAAGCCATGGTACTCTAGCCTGGGCAACAGAGTGAGACTTTGTCTCAAAAAAAAAAAAAAAAAAAACCTCCCAAATCAACCAATATCGAGTGCTGAAATTGAAGCAACAATAAAGAAAATTTCCAACCAAAAAAATCCCACACCAGATGGCTTCACATCAGAATTCTACCAGACTTTCAAAGAAGAACTTATACCTATATTCCAAACACTATTCTGTAACACTGAGAAGGAAGGAACCCCCAAAACTCATTCTGTGAAGCAATGTCACCTTGATACCAAAGCCAGGGGAGGACGTAAAAAAGAAAACTATAGACCAACCTCTTTAATGAACACAGACACAAAAGTTCTCCCTAAAATCTTAGCAAACAAAGAGTGTTCAGAGGCATGTGGCAAGAGTAACACTGGAGGTGGGTATTCCTCTTTCCTCATTTTGTCAATGAGAAAACAGCAGAGAGAGGATGGATTATTAAACTGTGGCATATGTACCCTAAGTAATACTACTCAGCCACAAAAAAGATGGAGACTTTGTATCTTTCATATTTACCTGGAAGGACTTGGAAAACATTCTCCTAAGGATCACAAGAATGGAAAATCAAGCCATCCCATGTACTCAATACTAAGTTGAAACTAACAGATTAACAACTCAGGTCCACATGAAAGAAAAATTAAATTCAAGAAGGGAGGAGGGAAAGAGGAGGTTCTGTAAGTTCCCACCTCAGGGGTACAGTGCATACCCAGATGGCACCCTTCCTGGGTGAAGGACTCAAGTACAACTTGGATTTCATCTTACAAATGCAAAAACAATGTAACCTAATCGCATTATCGTCGTATTAATCCCAAAGAACAGAAAGAAAGAGAGAGAGAGCCTAAGGCCACATAGCTTTTAAATGGTGAGAACAAGCTGGTGCAAGCAGACACAGCTCCAAACCCCCAGCCACGGTGTGCTGGAGAGGGAGCCGGGTCCCACGTGAGCATGTGAGAATCCACCACTGTGGGTGAGGGAGGGAACGACCTTCTAGGATTATCAAAACCTATTCCTTGGAGAAGCCACCACATTGGAACTCTCTTTGAGGTATACAATTAAACTTATTATTAGCGCATTTTCTTAAATGTTATTAGACTGTGAGAATCCGAGTTGGGGATCGGGTTTGGCACACTTGCTAACCCTCCCCACCCTTTAGGCTGAAGGTGGCAGGGATTGCCTAGGGCCCTGTGCTCAGGGATATTTCCTTCCCTCACTCAAGCTGGTCACCGTGGTGCTGGGGGGCCTTTAACATGCTTGCAGGTGTAGAATAGTAATTTCCACAGCCGTGTGCTTTTAGAACCAAGTGGAGGGCAGAGAACTTGGAGGGAGGTGGCCATGTGAGCCAGCACTCAGTGACATTCTCCCGGTTGCTTAGGGCACCCCCGTGCACAAGGAGTGAGTTTCTTTCTGTCTTACGGTTGCATCTAGGAAGTTAAAGCAAGCAGAAAGTGATGCAGGATCTATGAATTTGGCACAACAAACATACCACTGGGAGAGCCTTAGTTACAATCAGGGAGTGCTGAACTTATCTGATTTTCTCACGAGTACTGGTTATTTGTGTTTGCAGGTTGCAGAAATAGGTTTTTGGTCAGTCATGGTGGCTTATGCCTATAATCCCAGCACTTTGGGAGGCCAAGGCAATCACTGGAGGCCAGGAGTTTGAGACCAGCATGGGCAAATGAGATCCCTGTCTCTATAAAAAATTAGCTGCATGTGCCTGTAGTCCCAGGAGGCTGAGGCAGGAGAATCATTTGAGCCCAGGAGTTGGAGGCTCATACCAGTGTACTGCAGCCTGGGTAACAGAGTAAGATCCTGTCAAAGGGAAGGGGGAGGAGGGAAGGGAGGACGGAAGGGAAGGGAGGAGGAGAATAGAGTTTCTCCAATATATATCACAGGAGATAACTTGGAATGATGATATATTTAGCTCATCTGTCTCTCATCCAGGTGGGATTTTCACACTGTTATTTTGTCCAGAACAGAGCTCTGCTGTTCCCGTGATTTGGGATGAGAACAGAACATGTTCTCAGGCTACCATTGTGCCCCAGGCTACATTAGCCCCTTGACAAGAAGATGGAATCAAGTCCTTTGTGTATTTCACTATCCATTTGATTTCTCCTTCAGTGGAATATGGTTTCTATGAACCAGTTTCCTTCTTGATCTTAACTAAATTTCCCTACTCACAAGCCATGTCGCCTCTTAGGGCCATCCATTTCTTCATCTGTCACACAGGGATAATGATTAATACCCCCTCCTAGAGTGACTGTGAGAACTCAGCGAGTAATTTATAGGAAGGCTTCAGACAAGGCAAATAATATGAGCTTTAGCTGTTAGTATTATTACAAGGCCATGATTAGTTGGGGTTAGTGGTCTCTGGTTAAGGCTGTTCGAGGCCAAACTAAACTTTCCAGGCAACAACTGGGATAACTCAGTCTGTGACCAGGACCCCAAACTTTAAACCAGTGCACATTAAACATCAAAGAGCACAGATTAAACACGAATTCCCTGAGTGTCTTGTTAAAACACAGACTAGACTCTGATTTAGTAGGTGCGAAGTGGGGCCTGTGATTCTGTTTTCCTCACCAGCTCCCAGGTGAGACTCATGCGGCGCAGGGTCCACATCTTGTGAACCAAGGAAGGACAGCACATTGTCCACTATTGTTGCTGTAACTAATACACGTGCGAGACTGGGTCAGAAACCCATTTCAGAACAAAATTGCTCGTAATGACTGGGGACCTCTAATTGGAGCAGAGGTCCCGCTGTTGGACATTGGCCTATGTTCCCTAAATGCTCAAATGTTTGCACAATTAAAAGAAGTCAGCAGTTGCCAGGAAGATGTTTATTGCTATTGAATTAATGCTATTTTTAAGCAAATCAATGCTGAGTTAAAGTTATCTTCTGTCTTTTTTTTTTTTGCGATAGCTGGGTTTGAACCTGCCACCTCCGGCATATGGGGCTGGCACCCTACCCTTTTGAGCCACAGGTGCTGCCCCAAGTTATCTTCTGTCTTTAACTCAATTTTTAAGCCAATGGTGACCAAAAACTCTTGAAATGTTGCATTGAACTCTATAAAATTGTTGGTATGAAACTTATTTTTGCTTATAAAAAGAGCAATTTCTGGGTGGCGCCTGTGGCTCAGTGAGTAGGGCGCCAACCCCATATACTGAGGGTGGCAGGTTCGAACCCTGTGCCAGCCACACTGCAACAAAAATTAGCCGGGCGTTGTGGCGGGCACCTGTGGTCCTGGCTGCTCAAGAGGCTGAGGCAAGAGAATCACCTAAACCCAAGAGCTGGAGGTTGCTGTGAGCTGTGATGCCACGGCACTCTACCAAGGGCAACAGAGTGAGACTCTGTCTCAAAAAAAAGCAATTGCTTATGGTGCAGCATAAAAGTTGTGATTCCATTTGATAAATAAAAATCATGACAGTGAGAAAACACCCGTCAAACCAGGAGACAAATTTCCCCTTCTGTGATATCTGTGCAGATGAGTGGACAGGTTGGAGTTTGTATGTACTACCTGAGGGTCCCTGTGACTGACAGGACACCCAAAGCAGAAGGAATAAATCTATCTTGGAGGCAGTTTCCTACTTCCAGAAAACTAGTAAATTTTCTCATTTAAACAATTATGTTAAAAACTGTGGTACCTGAGGCGGTGACACCTGAAAAAAGAGGTACTAAATCTTGCAATTTTCAAGACTTATGTGTGCTGAGTTGTTGAGTTTGGGACACTCACACACAACTGAGCAAAGCATGGTTATCATAGGGACCAAGTTTCCATCTAATCAAGGGCAGGATGTGGGAGTCACCGCACCATTTTATTGTCTACTGCCTGATAATAGCTGGGAAACTTTCCCTGTAAAGGGCCAGATAGTAAATATTTTAGGCTTTGTGGGCCATGGAGTCTCTATCATAATTATTAAACTTTGTAGCTATAGTATGAAAACAGCCATAGGCACTAAGTAAATGGGGGTGGCTATGTTTCAATAAAACTTTATTTACAAAAACAGGCTCATGGCCAGATTTTGCCCATGGACCTGACTTTACCAACCCCTGGTCCATCCTTTTCTATTAGAGATGTAGGTGGTAATAATTCTGGAATCTCATTATAATCTTGGAATGTCTAAGCTCATAGTTACTACTACAAATAAATCAAGGTAAGTATAATATGCACTTAATTTGTTTTAGTCCTTTTTAATCTGAATTACCAAATTTAAAAACATGGATTTCTTTGTGGTTCACAGAGCAAAAAGTCTGATACAAATCCAAAATCTTAATTGTATAACTGTTTTATTAAAATGATTTGAAATTGTAAATGGTGATTTATTGAGATAGTCGTGTGAAAACCCTTAGGAAGGTGTTAAGGATAGAATTCTGTTTTAAAAGATGCAAGGAAGATATTCTATTCAAAGACATGAGGGGAAAAGCAATGTGTTCTTTTGCAGAGTAAAATATTTGAAGAAACCTAAGATTATTATGTCCAAATGTGGGCACCCAGAGACTGTGGCTTGGTTCATCTCCCTCTGTCCCTGACAGGCCTGAGTTTGATTATTTTCATATACACTATTCCTATCAGCTTCTGCCCATCTCCTAATAACCACCTCTTGGTACCTGTATTCTAGACCGGCAAAGCGTCACTCTATACACTGGAGTAGATGGCAATAGGAAAGGACTGTGATCTATTGATGTTACAAGCTTTAAATGGCAATGCTGGACGCATGCTTTCCAGCCTAAGTTCCTCATCCTTTTCTGTTCTTTGTGCTGGGAGGAAATTGTAGCCTAGTGTTTTTTCCTCCTGTAGAAAGAGCCCATCACTGAAACCCCCTCCCATGTACTAACACCTTCTTTGTGTCCTATCAGATTTGACACATAATAGCTACTTGGCTCACTCTGCCCATCCTCTCACCATCAGGTGTGACTGTCACCTGGCTCTGGTGTTTGAGAAGGGAGCCTGGCATCAGGGCCCTGGTCCTGCACACAGAGACAAAGCAGATGCTGCGTTCACATAAAAGGACTTCTTTGATGAGTGAAAGAAAAGAATAATGAATACCGGTTGAAGTTTCCGGCATTATTGTGAGTGCCTGGGTTCTGAGGAAGGGGAGGCGGGATGGGCAGAGTGATGTGCCGGCAGGCTCCTTACAAGCAGGGCTGACACTGCGGGGCGGGAAGGTGACTGCCTGAAACACCAGCTCTCAGTGATCACACCTTCCTTGTGTCCTCGTGGCAGGAGACATTCTGTAAGTCTCATCTCTATCTTGTGAATGTTTTAAGAAGAGTTTTTCCTGGTAGTGTGGGTTTATGTGATGACCTAAAGAAAACAACATCATTACTGATGTTTTATGCGGAAATACCACTGGGAAGACCACACAGTGTAGAAGGTTCAAACACGGCAACCACGAATGTGAGCATCCCACACCCTCTCTGCTCACCACGCCACTGCCAGAAGGAAGCGCGTATGTCTGGAATATTCTGCTTTCCAGATGTGACAGGGCAAGCCCACAAGTGTGTGGCAGACACATGATGATAGTTAGGGGTTAAGAGATGCAGGGTGTGTATTTGGGTTAGTGGAAACACACTGAGCGACTTCAAATCATATGCCTGAGTATATACTATGATTCTGAGAAGCACATGAGTCCTTCATAACCACGAAGACAGAGTTGTGGACGGTAAATTTGTAAGTCAAGGTGTTTCTCTTACCCAGCTTTGAGAAATCAATTCTTTTCATCACAAAGGTCCATCTGGCCACACTTCTCATTGGGCTCTATTACTTTCAAACCCAGCGTGGCCTGGTGGTCTGTTGTAATTTTCCCTGTAAGGAATGTACCCCAAGAAATAGGACTCATTTGTCTTCAGAAAATCCCCTCGTGGCTGGGAAGCTGCCTTGATAACACCAAAACCTGCAGCTGGGTATTTGCAAAAGAGGAGGGGATACTGAAAAGCATTGTTCTGTTTCCTTAGCAACCACAGAAGGAGGCAGTAGTTCCCTAGTTCTACTAGGAAAAAAAAAAGATTTCCCTATTCTTCAAAATCACTGGGCAGGTAGGTGCCTTCTGTCCTCTCTGCCCCTCTTCCTTTGGACCCAATACACCTCATCTTGCTTGGGAACCTTGGCTGATGAAGCTGCCAGGGGACAGGATAACTTGACAGCGGCCCATCAGGGAATGGTCTTCCAGTTCTGGGTGTTGTTGACCAGCTCTTCATCCCAGGGAGGCTGAGCAGAGACACTCGTGGGCCTGCCCCCAGGTCTCCTGAAGCCACCGGGCCAGCTCCCACTTCTGAGTGCTGAGGAGCCTGCTAGAGACAACTGCCATATCCGAACCCATGAGTATGGACTGTACTGGACTTTTCTATGAGTACTGGTCACTTAATGCCGTAGGTTGGTAATAAACAGTACGTTTCTTCGATGTATTAGGTAGGGGGCCCTGGAAGGTGCATTTGGTTTCTTTCTTATCCAGGTGGCATTTCCCAGCTACTACTTTCAGATCATGTTGCTAAAATACCTTTCAGATGTTTCCATGATTTCAGGTTAGAATCTACGCGTCTTTCAGCCCCAGATTGTGCCCCATACTTTGGTACTATGTTGGCGACCAAAGGGAATCAAGCCCCCCGTAAGTCACTGTTCTCCTGTTCCCTCAGGCAGGTGTGTTTTGCTACCTGTGGGCTTCAACAACTCATTTTCCTCCTCCATCTTCTCAAAATTCCACAGCTTATACCTGAAACTACCAAACAAGACAGGTTTTTCTAGCCTGGCCATCAGAAAACTCTAGTCCTTACCATGTACAAACTAACTGGGTGATTTATTTTACCCCATACACTAGGCTCTACATGCCAGAAAATTTCTCTACAAGACCCAAATGTCCCTTCTGCAAATAGATAGCAAATTTTGCACAAAGTAAGCCTGCCACAGGCCAGCGGGTTTACAAATAATCCCAAATGCCAGGGAACAGCACTCCCTGTAAATACGTTCTCCCCTGTCTATGTGAAGAATGGGGGTCCCGTGAGGTCTACTGCCTCTCCTCTCACAGTCTCAGGGATGCTCCCCAAAGTTCTCCCCAAGACTCACATATCTCCACAGGGAATCTGCCAGGGCGTATCTCTGGTTCACAGAGGAGTGATAGAGGTATATAGAAAGTCAAGTGACCCAACTTTTGAGAAAGCCCTGAGCTTGCTCCAAACCTTATTCCAGGCCTCTTGCAAGACAGTTGATACGTGAAGAAGTCTTGTAATGTCTCTATTTGTTTGGGTTGTTAAGAGACTCTTCTGCTTTGTTTTGTGTGAAGACTCTGTGGATGGCCATAGAATTAAATCCAATGGGATGGAACAGACCAGGAAACAGAAACTCGTGACAAGCAGAAGCAGGTGAGAGATGGTGCACCTTTGGCAGCCATGTCTGAGCACAGACAAGGGAGTGACATCCACCTGTGGCTGGCGCTGCCCTGTCCAACCTGGCCCACCCAGGTCTCTGCAGGGCCCCTCAACATGCCCACCAGCAGCTACTGGGCTATTGGAGTCCAGCCACACTCCTGGCTTCATTTCTGCTCTGCTCCATCTGGGTACCCCTTGATTGAACCCGGCCATGGGCTTGGCATCATCTGAAAGGCACAACCACCTGGACCGTGGCGCTACACAGAAGGAAGGAAGGGACTCCTCCACACCACGGGCCTCTGAGTAAACTCCCCACATCAGACCGTTCCCAGTGCCTGCTCCACTTCTAGCTCTGACACTGGTGAGAGGTCTGACTCCTCCAGGCCTCCAGGGGAGGGAAAGCCAGCAACAGAGGGAATAAGACATTGTCAGCCATAAAGAAAGGGGAAGGAAGCTGGAGGGTCTCCCAGCTACTTCAGCCCACGGCTCTCCTTGGAACCAGAGGAATGTTACATCACCTTCTTGTGCTTTTTATTCTACCACATTTATATGGAAGCAGAGCAGTGAGGAGGTGCTGTCAAAACCCAGATCCCTTCCTCTAACTTGTTCCCTCCGTTAGCCGCCCTCCTTACCTCTCCTGACCCCCTGACCTTTCACCTTCAATCCCTTGCTGCTGGAGTCTTGGACTGGTTCACTGAGGATGGTCCAAGCTTGCAGCCCCTGTGAGCACAGAGGACTTCCTCAGCATCCTTTGCATATTTGTAAGGAAAACGCCTGCGGTTCAACAGGTTGTTATAACAGGAACCCTGTAAACTTATTATCCAGGGAGGCATAAAAAGGGGAGAGAATTTGGTTTCCCTCCTGTAGAATATTCTGCTGGCTCCTACTGTTTTCCCTTGAAATAAATCAACCAGGTATTTTTTTTTTTTAAGAATCTTCACAGCCAGAAGGTCCATATATTTGAGTTTTTTTTCCTATTGGAGGTTTGTTATTTTCTTTCTTTTTCTTACTTATACATCTGTATATTAGGTTTCTACTTTTGCCTTCACAGAATTAAAAAGGCTAAATTTAATGACAATAACAATGTTTAACATAAGGACTGAGAACAAAAACCTCATAAAGAATGAATGAAGATAAATACATTCAGAAAAGAAATCAGACAATTGCTGCAATGAAATATAAGCAATAATAATAGTAGTAATGCAAAGAAAGTAACATTCACATTGACAGATAGGAGTATGTCTCTTATAGAATACTTTGATCAAAATACTTATTATTTTGTTTTTTCCAAGGTCTCAAAATAATAGACAACTAATATTTATAAACATAAGTAAAAGATAATTTAAAAAAAAAGATTATGCCAAATCTTATAGACAATAGAAAAAGAAATACTTCAAAATCATTCTTCTTAATCTGGATACACCTGATATTAAAATTGGAGAAAATATATTATTATAAAGGAGAAATTACAAACATATTTCACTTATAAATGAGGATGCAATATGATAAACAACATATTAACATTTTGAATTAAAAATTAATGTTTAAGGTAATGTACTTTGGTCAAAATTAAATACAATTTATGTGAGAATTAGTCACTATTTTCTTTCTTTTTTTTTTCTCCTTGCCCACAGCCGACTCCCTCCTTCTCTGTCTGGTCTCCCCTTCCCCCATGCCCCACTGTGCCATTGATTGTCATTAATTGTCTTCCTATCAAAGTTGAATACATGGGATTCTTACTTCTCCATTCCTGTGATGCCTCACTAAGAATAATGTGTTCCACCTCCATCTAGGTTAGTACAAATGCTGTAAAACCTCCATTATTTTGATGGCTGAATAATATTCCATGGTATACATATACCACGGCTTACCAATCCATTCCTGGGTTGAAGGACATTTAGGCTGTTTCCACATTTTAGCTATTGAAGCTTTTTTTAAAAAGTCACCTTCAACATACTCCATTTACCATAGTTTCATTTAATATTTCACATCAATTAAATTTGGGGTTCTGGTTTAGAAAAGGTGTATTTGGTCAATTGAAATAAATTTCCACAGGGGATGAAGGAGCACGTTTGTGAACAACCAAATTATATTTACCCTCATAAAGATGGATCTTAGATAAATTCATGTTTTATGATTATGGACAAGAAAAACAGCCTAACCCAGACGATAAGATACAATTCCTGTAGATTCTGGATTCATGTGTGGCCAGTCTTCAGGTTTTTAAGGAAACTTTATTGTCCTACACTTACATACATACGCTGACCTTCAATTTGAGGGATCTTTCAATGTATGGCATAGTTCAGTGAGATTTTTAAAGTACCCATAATATTTTTGCTGGGAGGAAAGAGGAGCCGCTATCATCCCACAAATTTGGGTTTTTCTTTGTTTCATTCAAAGTTTTGGGGATGGTATAAATGCTTTGTCTCTATACTTTTATATTGTATGGTAAGCTTTTGTCTTTTATTTTCTAAACTGTTAAAATATGTAGTCCTCAGTGACACTGTGCTGGAGGCAACTCACCTGTCACGGTTTCTCCATTGTTATTCTGAAAGCTGCTTCAGAGCCTCACAAAGGGAGGAATATTCAATGCTCCTGCTAGCTGAGCTTCTGACTAAACCCCCTCCCACAGAAAAACTTAGGCTCACAATCCGAAAATGATCGCTTTCAATAATTTTTCTGTCCAAGTTCCTCTTGGCCTTCCCACCCTCATCCCAGCTACTCTTTGGAGATGCAAATCCCTTCACTATACAAATTTCTAAAACCTCTTTGGCAGGCCAATATTAGATTTAGCCAGCCTCAAGAAAAAAGGAACGAAATACCCCAACGGAAGGGAATGCCCAACCATGATGTTCAGCACAGCTTCTTAATCAGACATTTCAAACAGACCCAAACAACTCAAAATATTCGCTGGTGAAAGTCAGAATTATTCTTCAAAGGGCTGAGTGACACATAACGGGAAACATTGTAATTACCTGTTATTAAATTTAATACTCTAGACAGATGGTGTTCCATTCCGCTCCCCCCCCCCACCAAATAGATTGCTCACCTGATTGGAAAATTATTTGAGCCCTTAACCCCACTTGCTGAACTTTCACTGCGTGCTGATGTCAATGGGTCTGCTTCTCTCACTTGGGGAATCTGACCACAGAGTCATTTCTACTTTCTTCTAGTCAATACTTAATGAGCAAACCCCACCCACTTTATTTATCTGAGCAATTGCTTTTACCCTGAGTCCTAACATGTCAGGAAATGAAGGATTTGCTAAATTGAAGTGCTATTCTCACATCCCCTCAGTGAAAAGGATGGATTCTTTTGAATACTTATCTAGATTTCTCTGAAAAGATGTCCGTGGCCTTCATAGAATGAAGGTTAGATAACTGCCTTCCAGCACACACAACCCCCAACAAGGCTTCTGTTCCAGTTAGCCAAGGCGCTACTCATGAACTGCCCTAAGGGCAGAATCTGGAAGTTTGGGTTCAACTCTGAAAGCTGACAGCCCTGGTGATGGCAGTGGTTTTCTTTTTCTTCATAAAAATATAAAGCTCACTTTTAAGAAATCATCAGAAACTGTATTTTAAATCTTTGTTGAAAGCATGTGATACAGGAATTGGTCCACAATATGTTGACTTTGAAAATATTTTATTTGAATAGTAAATAGTTATACAGTTGAAACAGTTCTATTGAAGCTTTCTATAAATAGCTAACAATTAAGAAAATAATGTATGTAGAAAAGAGATTGCATTTAAAATTAAGAGCTGTTGGTTGTATGGGGGGCCGGCCTTGCAGGCCTCTCCAAGCAGAATAAAATGGTAGGTTGCCTGTAATTCACTCAGACAGGTATAAAAGTTAAAACTTTTAGCAGATCCTTTTAGAAAAAGGCTCTCTTCTAAAATGCACAGTGAAATGTCAAGAGTGGCGGGGGGAAAGCACACCAAAAAAAAAAGACTTGCAATCAAATAATATCATAATCTTCATAATTAATATAAATAAATAAAGAATAAATAACAATTACTCATAAATCAACATATACATTTAGAGGGAACTCATATAGTCCCACCTCAACAAAGATAGATGATCAAAGCAAAAAGTGAAATATTGAGGCAGTTACTACAGCATCTTCTGAAAATTCCCTTCCCTCTCCCCAAAACAATCCCAAACAGACAGCAGTTCAAGGCATTTGTGGCTATACTAAAGAAAACTCTTTTTTTTAAGCAATTTGATTTGTTCACATACAAAAAGGTAAAGCCAGACTCCAGCAGTTCACAAGCCATAATAAAGCTAATCGTGTGGGAAGTTCAATTTACAGCCTGTGAAATATAAAGGCATTTATTCCTCAAGATTCACCCAAAACAACCCGTACGCTACATACATAGACAGCAGAGATTGGTAGGCGAGAACAAACCGCATTTCTAGACCATGGACACAGCGAATACTAGCAAGAAAAACAGCTTCTCCCCTGCAAGGGGAGGCTTCCAACCACGAGACAAACGCGTACAGCTTTTCTCCCTTGTACAGAAAGAGGTGGACTCCTGTTGCGCGATAGGGATTGGGGAGCCACAACGCAAAACGGGGGATCCGAAGGAGTCCCAACCAGAGGATCAGGGTTACCGTTACGCCACACCGAGGGAAGAGGAGACGACACTTGCATCCCGCAGCCCGGGGGCGCCCCGGTGCGGACACGGACTCGGGCGTGCACGGCGCGCTCTCTGCGTGGGTCTCCAAGCGAAGGCACAGTTCGGGCCGGGGCGGAGGGCGCGCTCTAGCAGGCCGGGCGCACCGGCACCTGCAGGAGGATCACTTGTCTGTTCTCGGACGGGTGGCACTTGTTGATGTGCCGCGTAAGGCCGGGCGAGCTGTAGAAGGTGGCCGGGCAGTACTTGCAGGGGAACACCTGGGCGGCGTGTAGCAGGCGCAGGTGGCGCTCCTGGGCGCCCTTGCTAGGGAACGTCTCCCCGCACACTGGGCACAGGTGGCACTCGGAGGACGCATTCAAGCCCAGGACGCCGGCCGCCTCGCCGTCGCTGGTCGCCTCCTGGGGCGCCTTCTCGTCGGGCCCCGGGTATAAGGCCAGTAGGTCCTCGGCCGGGGGCGCTGGCGGCGCGCCCTTGGCCTGCAGCGCCTGGTGGTGCGCCAGCAGGTGCTTGCGCAGATAGGCCTGGCGGCGGAACTTCTTGGCGCAGTGGTGGCACTCGTAGAGCCCATCCTCAGAACCCGACTCGGATACGCCGCCCGGGCTCGGAGTGTCCCGGTCGCTGCCGCCGCCCGTCGCCTCTGCCCTGGCGGCAGCTTCGGGCTCCGTCGCTCGGGAGGCTGCGGGCGCGGGCCGAGGTTTGTGCCAGCGGCGGTGCGAGGCCAGGTTGGCCGGGCAGCTGAAAACCTTGGCGCACTCGGGGCAGCGGTACTCCACGCGCACGATGCGCGAGCACTTGTGCTGCGCCAGCGCGAACGGGTCGGCGTATTCCTCCTTGCACAGCTGGCAGATGAACTCGCCCAGCGGTCGCGCTGCGCCTCCCGTGCGGCCCCGCGGCGCCTCCACCGGGCCCTCCTTGATCTTGAGCCCCAGCACTGGCGACGTGGTTACTTCGTCCTCGAAGTGCAGCTTGCGGATGGCCTTGGGCTTCTTGGCGCCCGAGGCCTTGGCTGCTTTGGCTGGCGGCTCCGCAGCGGCAGCGGCAGCGGCAGCAGCCGGGGGCGCTGGCCTCTTGCCTGGGGGCCGCAGGGCGGCGGCGGGGAGCAGCGGAGGACCCGGCCCCGGGCCGCGGGCCGCCTCGGCGCCCGCCGAGAATGCCGTGCCCATCTTTAGCTCCGCGGGCGCGAAGAGCAGCGCGTCGCCGCCGCAGGTGCCGCTGCCGCCCGCGCCGTTCGCGCCAGCGCCGCCGCCCCCTCCGAGCAGCGCGGCTGGCGTGGGGAAGGACTCGGCTGAGACCGGCGAGCCGAGGTTGAAGCTGCGCTCGAAGTACTTGTGCTTCTCGTGCTCGCGGCTCACCGGCCGCGTGGGGCTGTAGAGCGGCGCGGGGTGCGCGGCCTCGGGGTTACCGAAGTGCGCGGCCCGCGGGCCCGGAGGGGGTGGCGGCTGGCCGGGCGCGGCGGCGAGCGCCGCATGGGCGCGCTCCGCAGGCGGCGGTGGCGGCGGTAGCGGCAGCGGCCCCGGCCCGGGCCCGGGACTCGGAACCGGGGGCTCGGCGCGGGCGCCCCCGCAGCCCTGCGAGAGCAGCAGCGTTCGGTCGCCGTCCTCGCCGCCGCGGACCCGGTAAGACACGGGCGTGGACTTCTTGCTGCGCTTCACCAGGAAGCCGCGGGGCATGTTGGCGCGGCGCGAGGGCAAGGCACTGGCTCTGTCCCACCTCCGCGCTCGGCCCGGGCGGCCCTCAGTGACCCCGGCCCATGGCCCGGGCGCGGCGGCTGTGGGACTCGCGTGGCGCCGGTGGCAGCTCGGCCCGGCTGTGCGCCCTGCACGCGCGTCCCTGTCCCTTGGTCCGGCAGCCGCTCCCTTTTAACGGGGGGAGGGGGCCATTGTTCTCGCCTCCCGCTTCCCCCGGAGCCAATCAGCGCGCCCGCATTTCCTCTGCCTAGTAGGGTGGGAGGGCGACCGGGCGGCAAAAAAGGGGCCGGGACTCGGGGGTCGCCCGGTAGGTGCGGCAGATGTACCTGAGGGCGCGGGGCCCCCGCGCGCGCCCCTTCGCGGCCCCGCCCGGCGCCGCCGCCCCGCCTGGCCCAGGCACACGCCCGGCCCCGCCCCCCTTCACGGTCTGCTGCTCCTCTATGGGGAGGCGCACGTGCCTGGGCTTTGTGTCTCTCCTCCGGGGGGCGAGGAGCCGCCAAATGGGCCCGTCCATCAGCACGACAATGCACGCCCCCTCCCGCGCGGGGATTACCCGCGGGTCGCGAGCAAAATAGCAACAAAGGAGAAGAATAGCCCCAAATATGTCAGGAGGGTTCAATCCGCGAGCCGGAGCCGAGGGGGAAGTTGTGCGCGCTGATTGTGTGGGGGCGGGGCGAGCTAAAGCGGGAGCTCGGGGCCATCTGAGTGCTGCTGCTGGGGCGCAGGGCGTTCGGCAGGCGCTGAGCGCTGCGTGGTGTCGGTGAAATGAGAATAGCTGCAAAGTCCGGGCGGCCCAGAGCCACCGCCTGTATCTCGGATGGGTGGCCTGCGGGACCCAGGGTCCAAGAGAAAAATGGGACCCCGGAGTTTCGGGTATAGATAGAAGATTTGACCTTCGGGCTGCAGCCGAGGGCGATGTTGGTGCTTGGAGCCTCCGCGCGGCCGCTGGTCTCGGGAGGCTTCGCTGCAGTTTGAGGAGCAGTTGGCACAGTCTTCAGTCACCGACAGACGCAGGGCTGGAGTGTGGGGAGGGCTGGGCTGAGTTCCAAACAGAACTTGAATTTCTGAACTTTTCTTTTAAGTTCCTGGAGGCTGTGGGATTGGCATTTTTGGCCGCCCGGAGCCTCTGCGCCGCCCAGGGCTGGGTTATTCTGGGTCGAGCTGGCCAAAGCCCGAAACGCGGGATCAGCCTCGTGCGCCCCAGCGAAGTTGGTTTCCTCGCTTCTGGCGCGGCCTCATGCATTTTCATTCTGAGCGGGCATTTTGTTTGCGGGTTGACATCAGATGCTAAATCAAGGGCTCCAATCAAGGCGCCGCGGAATAAGGGGCCGCCTGTCTGGGCGCAGGCCCCCCCCGGAGCCGTGCCCCCTTCACCTCTGTGAAGGAAATTAACCTCCCGCTATTGAGCGCCGGTCGCGGCCAATCTGGACGCAAAAGAGACGCGTGCTGTCGGCTGGGGGGAGGGGGGGCAATCTGTGCTCGGAGGCAGGCTGCGGCCTCGGGGAGGACTAGCCGCCTGTCCTGTGCCACCAGGAAAGACAACAGCAAAGACCCCCTCCCCCAAACGCACACACCCCGCCGCCATCGCCGGGTTTGGACCCAGACCTGGCAGCCTCCATCCTCTCCCCAGCCCAGCCCGAAGAAAACACAAAAGCAGGTTCTTCGGGGGACAGAGGCAGAACCCCACGATTGAGTAGAGGTCCTGGTCGTCCGTCCCTGAAGAATAGCAAAAAGACAGATAAAACGTCATGCGTTGTGAGGAAAATGTCACTTTATTGAAAGACAAGGAAACGTCTCTCCGCAAAGTTCTGTACACCCAGGCAGATTTTGCTGAGTTGTGCCTAATTCCTCTGAAGGTATTTAATTGTTTTTGGGTTTTCCCTCTAAAAATACCCTGGCGTAGAAGTCAAACGGATTTTTAAATAGAGTCTACATGAGTTATTGCTTATTAGTTTCGAGAGGGAACAGTTGTTAAGTTAGTTAATTTAGGGGTGAATCAAGTTGGTTAATCAAGGAAAAGATACTTGGTGGTTTGTTTATAATATTTAAACCCACACGTTGAAAAGAGAAGAATACATACAATGGAATATAATTTGAGAGAGATAATCCTAGTTTAAAAAATGCTGACTGTGATGAATGCTAGTCCCCCTCAAAAGTAAAAATGTTAAAGTGACTTCATCTAAAATTTATAACTGTTCCTATCTAAAAGGGACTGACGTTATTTGCTTACCCCTTTGAGGACTGATTAATACTGCTGATGAAATTAGAAGTGGGAAAAGGATTCCGAGACAGCTTTGGCCAATTTTATTTTCTAATCAGGAATCCCATCTGGATTGTGAAATAATAAGGTGGAGGCGGGGGTACTAGGCCCTCCATCCCCCACTAACAGGCAGGAGGTTTGGTGTAGTTCTCCTTCCACTGATCAGAACCCGGAGACTCAGTCACCTCGTGAATCCTTAAGAACAACCACACCCATAATTGTAAATAAGGCATAGAGGGCAACACTACCTCCACTAAAAAAAAAAAAGAAAAAATCAAAACTCCTGCCTCAGTAAATTCAAACAGCTCTGAATTTAGCCAAGATACTCCACTGAACTCTGAGATACTGAGGTCCAGTGGATCAGTTTCTTTTTATTTGTGGTTTTTAATCTTGTCGACGGAGATGAAATCTGCTTTCAGACGCTAAAGTCAAAATAAATGGAAACTTGAAAGGTACAAAGTATTGGAAACTAATTTTATCACCCCCAGCTGGCGAGAATTAAGCTACACGCGCGCTTCCCGCACGCAGCAACTTGCAAGCAGGTGTATCGGAGCACCGGTTTGTGGGTCTCCTCAGCCTTCTGCGTGATTTTCTCAGAATCTGCGTGTCCGCCAGGATAGGGACATCGGATCGAGATTATTTGTCTTCCTCTGGGAAGAGCTAAGCGCCGCAACACTGCGCGCCTGTGGCCGGCCAGAATGCGCACTGCAATTCGCAACAGGGGCCGCGTGGAGTTAAGTTGGGAAAACACTGCGTGTGGATTTGACCCCCTCCGAGGGGGCTTCACTGCAGTCGGCGAGCAGGAAGATTCAGGGGAGGCATCAACGTGAGCTTTCTCGGCCCCAGGCCACATCTTTTCTCTCGGCCGCGCCCTGGCCAGCGCGTGGTAAAAATCCAGGGGGGCCGCTTGGCCTCTTGTCAGTTCAGAGCCAGCCCTTCGTGGGCTTTTCCGTCCACGGCTGCCGAGCTGGACCCCGCACACGCTGCCAAGTCCTTCTGTCCTGGTGTGCAGGGCCGCCGTCACGGGGTGCGCCGGGGATCACTGTGACACCCACCCACTCACCCCCAAACTAGGCTTCGAATGAAAGTCAAGATTCCAGGGAGATTCTAGGAGAGTCGCTTGGAAATGGACGCTAAAGCGGAAACTTTCGCGGAGGAATTGGCTCCTTGAGGTGTCCAAGGCGTACTCGAAGCCCCTGAACTCACGGGAGGGCCCGGGCGGGTCCGCCTTTCCACTCCTCGGCAGTTAGGGCGTTTGGGGAAACCGGGAGGGGAGTTGTCAGCGTCTCCCTTGTCCTTACTCTGCCGCCGACCTGGCTCCACAGAAGCCCCTACTCCCGGCCCTCGGTCCCTGCAAGCCACAACCCGGCAGGAGCCACGCGTTACAGCTACAGTGCCGGCCTCCAGGTCCCGGAGGGACGCCCCCCGACCCCCGCCTCCTTGCGCCTAGCGCGCCGGGCCGGAGTCCGGGAGAAGCTTTGTGTTTGCAGGAATGAGGGGTTGTTGTGTCAGTCCCAGGGGCACGCGAGAGACACGCGCAGCCAGCCTGCCCGGGTCCCGCCCCGCCCGGCCTGGCCTCCGGGCACCTTCCAGGCCCCCCGCCCGCGGCCCGCAGCCTTTGTTCGGTGCATTAGCATAAAGCTGCCCGGGATCTCGCGTTTAAATAATTCCACACAAAAGGAGAGCGCATGAAAGAGGGCGAACAAGGGGGATCCGCTAGGCTGCACCGAGCGCTGGGCGCGGGAGGGACCGCGCTCAAGTAGTTCCCTCCCCTCGAGTTTCGAGTGCCCCCTGGCAATCTGCTGCGCGCCCATTATTCGGCCTGGGGCCGACCGGGTGGCTGGCCGTCCCTTTTATCCCCCTGCGTGTGCCGTCGGGGCCACTGCACGCTCCTTGAAGTGCCCTCGGGGCTGTTTGTTTTTGCCTGGGTAGGACCGTCGGGGCCCGGGAGCTAAAGGGGGCAGAAGGACCAGGCTGGGCGTCGGGAAGAGCTGTCCTGGCGAAAGCAGGCCAAGGCGACTTGAGAGGACACTGAACCAACCAAAAATGACACATAACCAGAGGCGAGAGGAGCTCTGTTTCCACCTGTGCGGTGCCGGCGGTCTCTTGCTCGAGCGCCTCAGTCTCAGAAAACGAACCGAAACCCCGAGTGAAACAGGCCGGGCCGCAACGACCACGTCTTCCTGGTGCGCCCAGGCCTCACCTGCCCCGGGGGCCGGTAGGCAGCTGGGCTCGGGCCCCGGCGCAATTTCTGCCCCGGCTTGGGCTCCTGCTCTCGGGGTGGGCAGGGCGTCTTTCCCGCCACCGCCCTCGCTCCCTCCTCTTTCCATCCTCTTTCTCTGTCTCTCGGGGACTTTCCCTCCCTCCCTCCTCGTCTCTTCCCTTCTTTCTCCCCCTCCACTCTGGCTCCCCACCTGTTCCACCTCGCCCTCGAGTCTCTCCTCCCCCTCTTCCTGGCCCTCTCGGCTCCAGGTCTGCCCCTCCTGTCTTCTCTCCCAGTCCCTTCTCTCTCCCCCGCCTTCACTCTTCTCCCATTCTCTGCCTTTGCTCCCCCTCCCGCCTCCTCCCCACAAGCCAGCGTGTGTTATTTTATTTGTCTTGAGAGAGCCTATTTGTTCAGTGATGTGTGGCCTCCTGGTCGCCTGCTTTAATGGGGGACGCGGAGGCTTGGTTTCTGCGAGCATTAGCATACAGCTGCCGGGCTCCGTGCCCCGTTCCCGGCGCTTACTTTATCCCGGCCTTATCATCACTTCTTCTCTCAACCAGAAAACAATCGGCAGCCCTCGCACACTGCGACTTTCCAGCCCCTCTGCCTGTTTCTTGGCTCACGCTCGCTCGCCCGGCTGCGCGCGTCCGGCTCTCTCTCTCTGCCCCTCTTCGAAGGGTAAATATTGACTGGCCGGCTTTACACTTTATCCTCCATGCAGTGTTTCCATCCCGCACTCACTTCATCTTTTATTTCCCTTTGCCTTCCGTGATATTTGAGTGCAGTAAAACCACAAGGGGCCCTTTTTGGAAGGAAGAAGGCTACATTCCTCATTACAAGCTGACTTGGTAGGGAGATCATTAGGCGTCAGTAGGCAGGGGCGCTGCGTGTGATTGGGGAGAATAAAACTTTGGAAAATTAACTTTGGCATTTTTCTTGTCAATACCTGTGTTCTTTGCTTACAACCATTGAAGATTAGGCTTAGAGCCCAAGATGTCCCCAGCTCAACAGCAAATGCTGAAATATGTAGGACTTCAAGAATGCCTTAGTCTCAGCAGGGTTTACCGCTGGCGCACACCAAGTCCAAAACTGGATCTCTTGAAACCCTTTCTTTTGCTAAGCTTTATCATCAGCTTTATCTCCCAAAGCTCTTAATACAGCCACTATCAAGTGATGACCAACAACTCTTGAATTATTCTTTTATTCTTAGGTAGCTTGTTTTTCAGTGATAAAGCTCTTGCGTCTGGACAGATATGTTAAAATTCTTCAATTCTGGAAGTTATTTTGCATACCTGTTAAATTCCCCAGTTCAGGGAATTGCCCACTTTCTGAGTGTGACACAATATGCTTTGTAAACTAAGACATATTCTAAATATTTTCAAATCTGATGCTTTACCTATGGAGGTTCAAGACTACATTTTAAAAGGCAGCAGAGGACAACTGTTATTGTCAGATTTATGCATGATTTGGTGTTAAGGTTGACATTGTCATTTGGGGCCAGTTTTTTGTGACTGGAGGCTTTTTAATGCTAATGCTTGGTCACAGAAGTCATAACTGTTGATCCTCTGAGGTTGTTCTGTTAATCTTCATCTAAAGGTCCCAGGACCCGTCACAGAAATTCACTCCATTTGCTGATGAGTTTGATCCAGGTCCTCTCAGGGGAAGGTGACCAGGGAGTTGCACTTGAGCTGACTCATTCACCAGCCCCTGAAATATGGTTGCACGTGTGTTGGGTCTGAATTCTGAAGAGTGAACCAGTAGCTATCGTTCCCCATTCCTGTTACACAGTTTGTACCATATGGCCAGGGCCGAGTCCTCCCTTAAATGACCCATGCATTTGTGTAAAATGTATGTTTGTGTGAAGGAATTAGAGGTGTTTATTGCTTGCTTTTGCTAGGCTTGGAAAATCAGAGTCCAGTGTTTGGGAACAATTTTATTTTTGAGAAACGTCAAATGACTTTGCAGTTCCAAATAATTAAGGAGTTGGGAGCAGAGAGTTTGATAATGTGTGTATAATTCTGTAATGCCAACTCCGACTTTTCCTCTTAATAGCTGTGTAATCCTTGCAATTGTGCCAGTTTTTGTTAAATGTTAATGTAAATATAAAAAAGGAACAGAAACTGGAATTTTGTTTATGAAAACCAATTTTAACCCCTGCTGGCCAAAAATTGTGTCACACTGTCTATTAAGCGAGATACGACACAAATAAATAAAAATAATTTCTTATGTGTTGTTCCCACTATTTCCCGAATCTGTGTTTTGTAGTGGGCAACTTAATTTCTCTATTTATAAGAGAAAGACCTTCTGATCTGCATTACAGGCAGCTTGTACTAGAGGACCTGCCCCCCCAACCATGGTGTTAAGGGTCAGTGAAAATAAACTAGATTAATTTCCCATTATTAAGTTAAAACCTAGTATCTGTGTGTCAGTCCCTCGATCCTCCCGTTTTTCATATCTTTACAGCAGCCTCTTTCTAAAGGTCATGTAAGATTTCCTACACAACCAGAGCTCCTGATACTGGACGACAGATTTAATATCTCATCATCTGCTTTACTAATTTTTCACTCTGAGCAGTGATTGTCTTTTACCACCCACAAGTATTACTGAATAAACACGTGAAGAACTAACGAGGTTGGTGGCAGAAAAGTCAAGGAAATCGACACAGAATGATACCCAACGTAAAAAAGAAGTTTTCCACAGTATGATCTCATTTTATTGCTAAACTGGATTGATTATTCTGCACGGGAACATGCCTGCTATTTGCAAATCGTCCCTGCCCCACAGTAGCGACGCACGGCTGCGCGCCACCTACTGGAACAATAGCAAACTACAGGCGTAAATCGGGGTGGAAGAAGAAACCACAAAACCGTGGGGACCCTTGGCACTTGGTTGTCAAGCCAGGCTTCAGAGACCTTTTCTGTTTTCCACAGAGCACTTCCAGGAACTAAATGTATGAAAACAATAAAGTGGGGACCCGGGCCACAGCTAAATGATGCCTGGCCACGCGTACATGGGCAGGTGGTTATAGTTATAGTGCAAGTAGTCGAGGATGCTCCTCTCCACCAGGGGCTTGTAGATGGTTTCCTTGTAAACTCTTCTGAGGTACGCCCTGGGCTTCTCCTTCAGTCTTAAGTCTTCATCTTCGATCTGATGGGCCAACTGTTCTATGGAAGGAAGGGTTTCCTCCTGTAAAATAGAGAAATTACTTTAATTCTGCACAGTGACAGGGCAGTTTTGCTAAAAGTGGGCCAGGCGCGGTAGCTCACACCTGCAATCCCAGCACTTGGGAGGCTGAGGCGGGTGGATTGTCTGAGGTCACAAGTTCCAGACTAGCCTGAGCCAGAGCGAGACCCCCATCTCTAAAAACAGCTGGGTGTTGTGGTCGGGGCCGGTAGTCCCAGCAACTCAGGAGGCTGAGGCAAGAGAATCACTTGAGCCCAGGAGTTTGAGGTGGCTGTCAGCTGTGATGTCACAGCACTCTACCGAGGGCTACACAGTGCGACAAACACCCCCCAAATTCAAAAGGACAGTGCTCAGCTCCCCAAGGATGGTAACTTTTTTCCATCCAGCCTTTATATTAAAATAAGTTTTAAAGTGTGTGGCAATTATACATAACATGTAACATTACAACTTATTATTTTAACCACGTTTAAGTGTACAGTACTCAATGTACTGCTATAAGTAATTCACATTGTTGTGGATCATTGCCACCATTCATCTCCAGAACTTTTCCTGTCCTCCTCAGCCCAAACTCTGTCCCTGCGAATCAATAACTCTCCGTTTCCCCTCCCCTCAGTCCTAGCAAGCCCTATTCTAGTCTTGTCTCCATGATTTTGACTATGCTGATGCTTGTAGGAGTGGAGTCATATGGTGTTTGTCCTCTGTGACTGGCTTAGATCACTTACCAGAACGTCCTCAAGATTCGCCAGGGATTTAGTTATTTTATTATTATTATAATTTTTTTTTTTTTTTTTTGCCAGGGCCAGGTTTGAACCCACCACCTCTGGTATACGGGACCAGCACCCTACTCCTTTGAGCCACAGGCACCTACCAGGATTTAGTTATTTTAAGCCCTTGATTTTCAGACAGAAATAATCTGTAGATTACATTTGTTTTAAAAATAAGAAAAGAAGCAATTAAACATTTTTACTTGAAAACTCCTTTACTTGGTTTCAGTCACCAAGAAACAAAATTTAAATACCTTAGAATAAATTTATATTAAAGTCAAATTTCATTATTTTTTTTAAAGATACAGCTCAGAATAAAGTTATTTGAAGCTGAGAGTCATACGCTATGCATCATTATAATATTTAGGGATTTTCCCAGTATTTCATTCCAGACATTTTCAGACATAGAGACAAGCTGACAGAATTGTGCAGTGAACACCTGCACACACACACCCCATCCGGAATCTGCAGTCACCGTGTCATTCTATTTGAAATATCTCCCTGGGTCCTTGTAAAAAGTACTTCACCCAGGTTTGAGCTGTGTTCTTTTTAAAAAAAATACATAGAAACATATTTATTTATTTATTGATTGATTGATTTAGAGACAGAGTCTCACTCAGTTGCCCTGGGTAGAGTGCTGTAGAGCTCAAATTCTTGGCTCAAGTGCCTGCCTTGGCCTTCCAAGTAGCTGGGACTACAGGTATCTGCCACAACTCCTGGCTAGTTTTTCTATTTTTAGTAGAGACAGGGTCTCACTCTTGCTCAGGCTGGTCTCAAACTGCTGTGCTCAAACAATCTTCCCACCTTGGCCTCCCAGAGTGCTAGGATTGTAGGCATGAGTCACCATGCCTGGCCAAGCTATGTGATTTTTGAACAATGAGATCCTTGAACATCACCCTAAAGAAGTCCCATGGAATTTGTATACTTATTTTGACTTCCAATAGTTATTTTTATTATGAGCAGAAAGAAAAAGTGATTACTTGCAGGGTTTTTACTGGATCATTAATTTATTAATGGTAGGAATTAAAGAAAGAAAAATAGATTTACGCTATATGGAGACTTAATATGATTATCACTGGTTTTTTAAGCTAGACATGAGTAGATGTCAGAGATTATATACCCTAACATTTGGAAAAACAGTCAGTGGAGGTCCCAGGAATTTGGATTTAAAAGCGTCCCCAAAAGGCAGTGAGAGGGAGAAGCCAGCTGGTGCTTGCAGCTCCGTATTAGAGGCAGTGAAAACCGTGAGTGCCACCAACACACCCCCGTGGGTATATTCTGCAATGTATAGAGGTTTATTCTTTCTTAATTCTTTTGGGAGTCATATCAAACCAAAATAAAGCAATGAACTTAACTAAAGTTACAAAGACTCTGACTCATTGTACGATGAGGTTATGACGTCAGGGTAATTAGTGTAAGATCACAAAATGGGAATTTTAGTTTATCCAAGACAAACGCTGCTCTAGATTGTAAACAGATTTTTGGACATTTGCCTCTTGAAGTGTGACCTCTCACGGTATAACTACCTCCCCTCACAGTGTGACCTACTCCCCTCACAGTGTGACCACCTCCCCTCACAGTGTGACCTTCTCCCCTTTCAGTGTGACCTACTCCCCTCACAGTGTGACCA
>NW_003852531.1:2331217-2332753 GCF_000181295.1 Otolemur garnettii | reverse complement strand
CCCCTTTCAGTGTGACCTACTCCCCTCACAGTGTGACCACCTCCCCTCACAGTGTGACCTTCTCCCCTTTCAGTGTGACCTACTCCCCTCACAGTATGACCACCTCCCCTCACAGTGTGACCACCTCCCCTCACAGTGTGACCACTTCCCCCTCAGTGTGACCTCCTCCCCTCACAATGTGACCTCCCTCTCAGTGTGACCACCTCCCCTCACAGTACGACCACCTGCTCTTAGTGTGGCCTCCTCCCCTCTCAGTGTGACCACCTCCCCATTTCAGTGTGTCCTCCTCCCTCTCAGTGTGACCACCTCCCATCACAGTGCAACTCCCTCTCACTGTGACCACCTCCCCTCTCAGTGTGACCACCTCCCCTCTCAGTGTGACCACCTCCCCTCTCAGTGTGACCACGTCCCCTCACAGTGTGACCGCCTCCCCTCTCAGTGTGACCGCCTCCCCTCTCAGTGTGATCACCTCCCCTCTCAATGTGACCACGTCCCCTCACAGTACGACCACCTGCTCTTAGTGTGGCCTCCTCCCCATTTCAGTGTGTCCTCCTCCCTCTCAGTGTGACCTCCTCCCTTCACAGTGTGACTCCCTCTCAGTGTGACCACTTCCCCTCTCAGTGTGACCACGTCCCCTCACAGTGTGACCGCCTCCCCTCACAGTGTGACCACCTCCCCTCTCAGTGTGACCGCCTCCCCTCACAGTACAACCACCTGCTCTTAGTGTGGCCTCCTCCCCTCTCAGTGTGACCACCTCCCCATTTCAGTGTGACCGCCTCCCCTCTCAGTGTGACCACGTCCCCTCACAGTATGACCACCTCCCCTCTCAGTGTGACCATGTCCCCTCACAGTGTGACCGCCTCCCCTCTCAGTGTGACCACATTCCCTCACAGTGTGACTGCCTCCCCTCTCAGTATGACCACCTCCCCTCTCAGTGTGACCACGTCCCCTCACAGTGTGACTGCCTCCTCTCACAGTGTGACCACCTCCCCTCACACAGTGCTCATCTGTGATCAATTCAACTCTTATAATACATACAATATGTAACCTTTTTTGACTGGCTTCTTTCACTTAGCAAAATGTTTTGGTTTTTATAATCTTCTGTAAGTTTTTTCCTTTATTTTTTAAAAATATATTTTGAAAAGTGATCAATAATAATTTTGTATATGTATTTATAAGGTACAGTATGATTTATGATACATATAAATGTCATTGATTAAATGAGGCTAATTAACATCTATCACCTCTCATCCTTTCTTTGTGATGAGAACACCTAAAATCTACTCATTTAGCAATTTTTAAATATACAATACATTATTGTAATAACTTTAGGTACCCATCCTGTGTAGTAGGTCGCTAAACTTACTCCTCCTGTCTAACTGAAACTTTGTCCCCTTTGAACATCTCCCCTTTCTCCCTGTGCCTCCCAAGCCCTGTGCTTTGTTCACCACCACTCTGCCCTCTGTCTGTTCACCACCACTCTGCCCTCTGTTCACCACCACTCTGCCCTCTGTCTGTTCACCACCACTCTGCCCT
>NW_003852531.1:2272399-2329023 GCF_000181295.1 Otolemur garnettii | reverse complement strand
TTGTTCACCACCACTCTGCCCTCTGTTTGTATGAGTTCAACTTTCATTGATTCCACATGTAAATGTGATCATGCTGTATTTGTCTTTCTGTGCCTGGCTTATTTCATTTAGTGTAATTCCCTCTAGGTTCATCCTTGTTGAATGATAGCATTTCCTTCTCTTCATGCTAAACAGTATTCTATTCTGTACATGTACCACGTTTGCTTTATCATTCATCCATTTATGGATGGACCCCCCTTAGGATCGGCATTTCTGTAAAAAATGCTAAAGATTTTGATAAGATTACATTGCATCTGAAGATGGTTTTCAAATATGTGAACATAGATGTCTTTCCATTTATTATTTATTTGTTTATTTTTTTGAGACAGAGTCTCAGTATGTCACCCTGGTAGAGTACTGTGGAGTCATAGCTCACAGCAACCTCAAACTGTTGGACTTAAGCAATTCTCTTGCTTCAGCCTCCCAAGTAACTGGGACTACAGGCGCCTGCCACAATACCTGGCTTTTTTTTGTTGTAGTTGTTATTGCTGTTTAGCTGGCCCAGGCTGGGCTCGAATCCGCCAACCTTGGTGCATATGGCTGGCGCCGTAACCACTGTGCTATAGGTGCCAAGCCTCTTTCCGTTTATTTACATTGTCTTTAATTTCTTTCATAAATGTTTTGTAGTTTTCAGTGTACAAATCTTTGTACCACTTTGGATAAATTTACTCCCAAGTATTTTATTTGTTTTGATGCTATCATGAATATATTTTTTTCTTACTTTCATTTTCAGATAATTCATTGCTAATGTAGACAGCTGATTTTTGTGTGCTGATCTTATATCCTGCAACTTTGCTGACTTCTCATGAGTTATTTTGTGGATTTTTTAGAGTAACATCATTTGAGAATAGAGATAGTTTTACTTCTTCCTTTCCGGTGTGGATGCCTTTATTTCTTCTTGCCTGGTTGCTCTATTTAGGACTTCCAGTACCATGTGGAACATAAGTGGTGAAAACAGGTGTCTTTGTCTTGTTCCAGATTATTAGGGATAAAATTTCAGCTTTTAGTCATTCATCATCGAGTATGATGTTGCTGTGAGTTTTTTTTTTATAAACACCCTTTATCAGATTGGAGACATTCTCTTCTATTGCTAGTTTCTTATTAGTGTTTTAAACCATGAAAGTGTGTTTGATTTTGTCAAATGCTTTTTATGCATCATTTAAGATGACTGAGCTTCCTCTCCTTTTGTTCTATTAAAGTGGCATATTGGGGAGGCGCCTGTGGCTCAAAGGAGTAGGGCATCAGCCCCATATGCCAGAGGTGGCAGGTTCAAACCCAGCTCCCGCCAAAAACTGAAAAAAATAATAATAAAATAAATAAAGTGGCATATTACTCTGGTTCATTTCCACACACTGAACCACCCCTGCATGCCCTTGGTTATATGGTATACAGTCCTTTTACTATGATGCTGGATTTGGTTTGCTAATAATATTCTGCTGAAGATTTTTATATCTAAATTCTAAAGATATTGGGCTGTATTTTTCTTTTCTTGTAGTAGCTTTGTATGGCTTTAGTAGTAGGATGATGCAGCCTCATAGAACGGTTCTGTTTTTTGGAAGAGTTCAAAAGGATTGGTGTTAATCTTCTTTAAATGTTTGGTAGAATTGATCCTGGGCTTTCTTGGGAGGTTTTTTGATTCCTGATTCAATATCTTTACTTGTTATAGGTCTGTTGAGATTTTCTATTTCTTCTCAAGTCAGGTTTTAAATTCTTTGCTTCTAGGAATATGTCCTTTTCATCTAGGTTATCTAATTGGTTGGCATATAATTATTACTTATATTCTCTTCTGGTCCTTTTTTGTTTGTGTAAGGTTGATAATTGTATTCCCACTTCCATTTATGATTTTAATAATTTGAGTCTTTTTTCTTAGTCTAATTAATGTTTTGTCAGTTTTGCCCTTATTTTCAAAGAACTAACTTTTCTTTTCATTGATTTTCTGTATTTTTCTGTTCTTCATTTCATTTCTCTCGGCTCTAATCTGCAGACATTGAGTGTAGTTTGGTTTTCTTTCTCCAGCTCCTTAAGGTGGAAAGTTAGGTTACTGATTTTAGAGCTTTTTTTATATAGGCACTTACAGCTATAATTCCTCTGAAAATTGAGTTCTTTGCATACCTAATTTTTTGTATGTTGTATTTTAGTTTTCATTTTTAAGTGTTCCAGATAAGCCTTATGTTTTCTTCTTTGACCTACTGATTACTTAAGAGTGTGTTACATGATTTCCATACATTTGTGCATTTTCCAATTTTCCTTTTCTTACTGATTTCCAGTTCATTCTGTTGTGCTTGGAGAATAGACTCCGTCTTATTTAAATCTTTTAAAATTTATTAACACTTGCTCTGTGGCCTGTCCTAGAGAATGTTCCATGTGCACTTGAGAAGAACGTGCGTTCTCCTGCGGAGTGCGGCATCCTGCGAGTTGGTTAGGTCCGGTGGGTTTGTAGTGCTGGTGGAATCCTCCTCCCTTACTTATCTTCTATCTGGTCGTTCTGTCCATTATCAAAAGGGTATATTGAAGTTTCCAGTTATCATCTCAGAGCTATCTATTTCTTCCTTCAATACTCTCAACTTTGTTTTGTATATTTAGGGGTCCTGTGGCTGAGTATATAATTGGTTATAATTCTATAATGGTTATACTTGTTACATCTTGCTTACAGGATTTTGAAGGATCATTTTGACTACACAAAATTTCACCCAGGTCCGTGACTCACTCGCCTTTCAGCTCAATGCAGTGACAGAATTTATAATCTGTCCCTCTCTTTACTTTCACAAAAAGATTTGGGATGTCTTATAATGAGCTATTTAGGAAAGTAAATGAAATATAGATTTCACATGATTTCTAATAACAGAGAACACAATAATTTTTTCTCTTTTCCTCACATGTGAAGGGAGGGAAAAATCGATATACTAAACTCTAGGACAGTGGTTCTCAACCTTCTTAATGCCACCACCCTTTAACACAGTTCCTCATGTTGTGGTGACCCCCAACCGGTTGTGCGGGTCACCACAACATGAGGAACTGTATTAAAGGGTCACAGCACTAGGAAGGTTGAGAACCACTGCTCAAGGATATCATAGTTAATGGGACTGATCGTCTGTACTTCCCTGAAGACAAGGTAGAAAGTGAAATGAGTTGTATCATTTCAGTGTCTCAGAAATGAAATTACTACTACGCTTTATGAGGCTATCCAGTTCACTTCCCTACCTCCAGACTCTTAAATTCCAACATGTCTGTGTAGATGGCTGTCACTTCTGCAATCAGCTCCTGCCCGTCTCCACTGTAACTGTCACCTCCATGGCTGCTCATGGTGTCCAGCACTTACTGGGCCATCCTCTCACGCTGGGTGCTCTCTGACAGCCCTCAGAGGGGAAACAGCTGGCCCCTGTTCCACAGGAATAAGAGGACCTGCCTAGGCCTGGCCGAGTAGTCCAGCTGAGTTAGCGGCAGACATCACCTGTGCCTCTTCCCGTGGCCTTTCCCATTTGACAAATGGAAATACTAGAAACAGCAGAGTCCCCACTGGAGGTTTTTCTTCCAGAGGTTTCATTTTCTGGAAATCTAGGAAATCCACAAGAATGGCTGGGAGCCCTGGGTGGTTTTTTTTGCAAATGTCCATGGCCACTTCTGGTCTCCTGACTGGGCCTGCTGTCCACACTGAGTTCTTTCATAGCAAACTGGTCCACAGCAAATGTCAGGTGGTGGAGAAAAGTTTGGGGATATGTCGGTGAGTACCACAAAGAGTGATGGCTGGGGCTCGGCGCCTATAGCTCAACCAGCTAAGGCGCCAGCCACGTACACCTAAGGTGGCGGGTTCGAATCCCCAGCCCGGACCCGCCAAACAACAATGACGGCTGCAACCAAAAAATAGCCGGGCGTTGTGGCGGGCGCCTGTGGTCCCAGCTACTTGGGAGGCGGAGGCAGGAGACTCGCTTGAGCCCAGGAGTTGGAGGTTGCTGTGAGCTGTAATGCCATGGCACTCTATCCAGGGGGACAGCTTGAGGCTCTGTCTCAAAAAAAAAAAAAAGAGTGATGGCTGGACTGTGTACTTGAAGAGGTGAAGGGAAAACTCCCCTGTAAGCTTGGCACCTAAAACTCCTTGGCTCCTTGCAGAATGTTAACTGAGAATGTTTGGAAGCCAGGCACGGTGGCACATATCTACAGTCTCAGCAACTCAGGAGGCTGGGGTGGGAGGTTGCTTGACCCCAGAAGTTCAAGATCAGCCTGCCAGTGTAGCAAGACTCTGTCTTTAAAAATAATAATAATATTAAAACAAGAAAGAGTTTTGATGGGATAACAAGAAAACAGGGACATCTTTACTGTGGGGGCATCGGTACACTGCAGGTTACATTCTGGGAGGAAGGAGCTGTTTGAGGCATTGAGCAGAGTTCAGTAAGCACCAGACTTACAGCTCAGGTTTAGATTTCAACCTGAGGTCACCTCACCGCCCAGGATGAAGTGCAGGGACCCTTCCGACCTTTGGCGTCTTTAACTCATACCTGCATTTCCACACAGACGGCTTTAGCATCTGACCTCAGCGTCTGGACATTGTGCCCCCTCCTCCCTCATTACGTTCACCTGCTTGGGTCCTAGAGACATTTCAGTTTGCTTTAGATGTTCCCTAATCTGAACCTACTTCATATTAGCAAATACTCACATTTCCCAGTGGGACCCAAGGAGTAAAAGTTAGAGTGGGGCCAGTTGGAGGTTCTTGGACAGGCAGGTAGGCCCTGTTTGGGTCTCCATGCCCAGTTTGGGGTGAGAGACCCTTGAGTTTGAAGCTTGCTGGCCGCTGACTAGCCGTGTCAGCATGGAGGATATTTAAAATCTCTCAGCTTCACCTTCATTACTGGTAAAGGGAAGATGATAACATTAGCACCCACCCACCTTACGGGTTCTTGTCATGACTCAGAGAGGTGACACGTGCTGCCTGCTGGAATGTAGCAGGAACTTGGCCTGTGATCTCTAGCTGTGCTGTCCAATAGGGTAGCTCACACCATGGGAACCTGCCAGGCTGATGGGTGCTCTCACGTGGAAGTGACAATGGAGATGTGGGGATTGCCCATTTAGAAGGCAAAACAATGTGGAAACTGATCCAGGTCCCGGCCCTTGTCTGCTGGGTCTAGGATGGATACTCAACCACTCTCTGAGCTCAGGTGTTAACCCTCCACAACGCTGCTAGGACTCTAGTAGTGAAAGACGTAATTTAACGTGAAGTTTCACAAACACCATGCTGTTTACACTGACAGTCAAATGTCTTGCTGAGTTTAGAGCTGTTGAGTATGTAGACTAGCTTCCAGTTAATACTGCATCACCTTGAAAAAGAAGTTTCAATTGTAAGAAGAGTGCGTCATGACATCTGGATGGCGTCTCTTTACATCTTTAAAATGGTACATATATAAATGGTCACAATGTCTGGCAAACACAGACAGAAACCAAAGGAATGCCATCTTCATTCATTGAGGCACCTGACTATAACTCACATCCAGTTATCAGCCAGCATTCTTAGCTGATAATAAAAACACAGTTAAAGGGAAAAGAAATTTGTCCTCTGTAAAAGGATTTAAATAAAATCACTTTCCCTGAAATGTCACTGTCTGTGCTTACAGACGCCATAGTTTGTTTATAGGAAATACAATTGGTTTAAAAAGCAAAACCTCAAAATAGGAACGTAGGAAAAACTCCAAATGATCAACGACTATCAACTGCTTATAATTTGCTAGGAATAATCCACATATCCATTAATCACTCCTTACCTCTTTGGAAGCTAAGATTTGGCGTAACTCTTTCCTGAGATCAATAAAACGATCGTGGAACAGGGCCATGCACCACGACTCCGTGAAGTAGCTAGTGAGGAAAAGCGAGATTCAGTGAGCTGGCAACCCTCCTATTACCGCTAATAAAGTATTTACCTGCTTTTTTGCCTTTCTAAATTACAGCTCTGGCCCCATTGCAATCGTTTGCTCATGAAATGCCCCGTGGAACAGCCGGGCCAATCAATTTTTTAAATGGATGTTCCTGCTGGAAGGCCAGCTCCCATAATTACATTTAAAGTGGTTTAATTCAGAGCTGGGGCAAGACCCAGTGAAGAATCCTGATTTTATCAGAATTTAAAAGCCTGAAGACTTGTAAAGAACGGTGTCTCCATTATCTGCCCTCGTTTGAGAAAAACAGATTGCAAGATTAACTGAACTGCTGCATAAACAGATTAAATTTGGGTAGACGGTAACGCAAGTGTTGTTCATCATGAAGGTTTCTGGATTAATAATGACCAGAAAACCAGCCGCTGTGGTGCTGCAACGTGGTCTCCACACAGTCGGCTGATGGTTAATTGAATCTCCTACCGGAGAGCCGCTCTTTGAGTGTTTATATTTGCTTAACTTTTCACTGAAAAAAATGGAATGAATGCTTTGTGACACGAGAACAATATGGCCGTTCTGATTACAGGTGATTACTAAAAATTTGATGGATTCCTAGAATAACCACAAACATTTATTGGTATTTTAAACTCTTCCATTTTAATTCTAAGTATTTTGGAACAGGACCCTCAACTCCTCTTAGGGTCAAAGCCATGTTGATTGTGTGGGTTTTGTTTTCCTCTGGTTATGAACTTGTTCCTGCGATTGTTAATAGAGGTCGTGTGTGTGCCCAGGGGAGCAAGAACTCGGTGCCCGTGTAGATGAGCATCTTCTGTTTTCCGAGACTTAAAAGTTCTTAGAGATGGAAGTGAAGAGCCAGGAGCTGCTGAGGCATTAGAAGACACACTGAGCTGGGTGGGGCTCAGCCTGCGACCAGCACTCTGGGAGGCAGAGGCGGGTGGATTGCTTGAGCTCACGAGTTGGAGACCAGCCTGACCAAAAGCGAGACCCTGTCTCAAAAAATAGCCAGATTTTGTGGTGGGCCCCTGTAGTTGCAGCTACTTGGGAGGCTGAGGCAAGAGAATTGCTTGAGCCCAAGAGTTTGAGGTTGCTGTGAGCTGTGACACCACAGCACTCTACCCAGGGTAGAGACTCTGTCTCAAAGAAAAAGAAGACCCAACATCACGGGGCTGGATCAGGACAAGCACGGCACTTGGCTGCATCAGTCGTACCCAACAGCTGCTCACGGGACCAGAATGTGACACAAAACCCTGCCGAGTCGCCTACTTTGTGTTCACTGCATGAATCTGTCCAACTGTTAACACACTGTCTTTCCTCAGTTGCTGAAATCCCCGTGTTTGCTTCCGTGGTACCATCAGAAGTTTGGGGACCTGCAGCCACATCGTCCAGGTGGCCACAGCCTCTTCCTCTCTGCTCCCTTCTCCTTAGCTAGGCCCTGTTGCAGGGCCCCGGCGCTGTTGGGTGGTCCTCCGCCCCACACCCCACAACTCTGCAGCTCCTGGCGCTGTGCTGCCCACTGTGACGTCATTCCCTGCTTCAGAGGGGGAGCCTAGGGACCTTCCATTCCCTCTGGAGTACACGGCCGATGCCCCCGAGCTCTGGCCCTCTGTCTGAGTGTCCACGTGCCCACGGCTTCTGTCCCACAGAATGAGTCTCGCTGCTCTAAAAACCCTCCATGCTCTGCCTGTCTTCCCTTCCCTCCATCCCTCCCTCTGAACCTCTGGGGAATTAACGTTTATTAGAGAAAAGGGGGCCATGTGACAAGGTCTATAAAATAGTTTTAAAATCCTATAGTGGTCCAGTACTTATTTCAGAAACAGAGTAATGAGCCTGGTGTGGTTCCGTCCTGTGGCTGCTCGTTGGAGCAGTAGTCATTCTCTCCGTCTGCCTTCTCTCCCCCCAAATGTGTGCCACCACCTCATGGAGGATTGGTGGACATGGACACGAGCCCCTGGAGGCCTCAGAACTATTTTTTCAATTGTGAACTAAGGGCCGACAAAGATTATCCCTCGAAGGTGGATAATGATGAAAATGGGCGCCAGTTATCTTTAAGAACGGTCCGTGTAGGGGCCGCTGCAAAGGCTGAGTTGCACCTTGTGGAAGCAGAGGCAGTGAGCTGGGAAGGCGGTCTGGGTAAAGTCACACTGGAGACTTTGAACATGTCTGGACAGCCAACCGTTTCTCCTGGGGGCTTTGAAATAACACCACCTGTGGTTTAGGGCCTGAGCGTGTCAGCGGGCAGCACTTAGTAGCTGTGGGAAAAGATGCAGAGGAGGGATGGGAAAGTCTTAAGTATGTCTGGAAAGCAATCCACCCCTGGAGGTGGTAGCAAAGTTCCACAGAAAAAAGTAAAACTTGCTGCTGCTGAAGATGAAAATGATGATGAAGAGGATGATGATGACGAAGAAAAAGCTCCAGTGAAGAGATCTGGGTGAGGGCAGCACCTGTGGCTCAAAGGAATAGGGCACTGGCCCCCTATGCTGAAGGTGGTGGGTTCTAACCAAGTCCCGGCCAAAAACTGCAAAAACAAACAAACAAACAAAAAAGAAATCTGGGTGAGACACTCCAGCCAAAATGCAGAAAAATCAAACCAGAATGGAAAGGATTCAAAACCATCAACACCAAGATCAAAAGGTCAAGAGTCCTTCCAAAAACTGGGAAAAACTCCTAAAACACCAAAAGGACCTAGTTCTGTAGAAGACATTAGGCAAAAATGCAAAAGCGAGTATAGAAAAAGGTGGGTCTCTTCCCACAGCGGAGCCAAGTTCATCCAGTGTGTGAAGAGTTGCTTCCGATGACCAACCAGGAGGCCGTTCAAGGTCTCTGGCAATGCAGGAAGTCTGTAAGAAAATACTTTAAACAGTTTGTTAAAATTTTCCATCTTATTTCATTTCTGTAACAGCTGATATCTGGCTGTCCATTTTATAATGCAGAGTGAGAACTTTCCCTACCATGTTTGATAAATGTTGTCCAGGTTCCATTGTCAAGAATGTATTGTCCAAAATGCCTGTTTGTTTTTTGAGACAGAGTTTCACTTTGTTGCCCTCTGTAGAGTACGTGGCATCATAGCTCACAACAACCTCCAACTCCTGGGCTTAAGCGATTCTCTTGCCTCAGCCTCCCTAGTAGCTGGGACTACAGGCGCCCGCCACAGTGCCTCCTTTTTTTAATTGCTGTTTTAGCTGGCCAGGGCCGGGTTCAAAGCTCCAACCCTCGGTATATGGGGCCTGTGTCCTACCCACTGAGCCACAGGTGCCACTCACCTGTTTAGTTTTGAAAGATGGAACTCCAGCCTTCACTTGGTCTTAAGTATGTATGGGATGTTATGATAGGACATTAGTAGTAGTGGTGGTCAGACATAGAAATGGTGGGGAGACAAAAATATACATGTGAAATAAACTCAGTATTTTAATAAAGTAACAAAAGAAAAAGAAATAGTGTTCTCTCAATAATAAAACATGGTGCCAGTCAAACTTGCCAGCAGCACCTAAGATGAATGGACACGTGGGTGGCATGAGGCGGGGAGCTCTGGGTGCCCACAGTGGCTGGTCCGGGTCTGGGAGAGACCTGCTTGGTGAGGTCACAGCTCAGCCTCGGGCTGCCTTTCTCTCCTGTCTGAGGAAAGCTTCTGCACCAGCTACAGCCACTAGGTGAGGGTGGGAGAGAGGGGTCTCCTCCTCTGTACACTGGGTGCCCTCCGGGCCCCGCTTTCCTCCCTTCTCCGTAGAAGGGAGAGGAGCACCCCATATTCTCACAGAGCTGAGGGCAGGTTTCTGTACCAGAGGCTGCTGAGTGCTCTGACATGATCAACATCAGCCATAAGCTTTTGGGAAATTTGTATTTCTGTCAATATTGTGAATTTATAAAGTAACAAAACATTGACTTCTTTTCTAATTCATTTTCAAAAAAGACGCTTAATAGGAGCCACTACGTAACCTATGTTGCTGGTTGTCTAGAAATCTTCAGGAGAGAGCTGGGAACATAGACCACGAGGGCGGGAACTTCTGGTGGAACCAAGCATGGGGGGTTCCAGCCCTGAGGAAGGACTGTGTGTGGGCAGTTGCTTTATAAGCAGCCATGTGCACGTCAGCACCGGTCCCACCACTGTCATTTCTGTACAGCTGCGAGGAAAAGGCCACGGAAAGTCTCTAGGACCTAAAGGGAAGAGACTGCTATCTCCCTGCATTTTGCCAGTGGCTGGCCTGGCTTATCTGGGAGGACATAAACTCTTTATCACTTTTGCAAATAATACACTTTTCTTAGAAGCCCCAGGAAATGTCGACTCGTGGAAGTGAATTAACTTTTTCTGGTCAATATGGACCAATCGTTAAGCAATTGATTAGACTTCTCCAGAGACTGCCCTACCCTCGTCACCCAGGCTGTTTTATCGACAGACCCATGCAGACCGGGTGGGATCTGGGCGGCAGCTCAAAGCCGCTCGGCACAGCACCCTGGAAGAAGCTACAGGAAAAAGCACGACACACATGTCGGGGCAAAGAGGTGGCTGGAGGGTGTCCTTTAAAGGCCTGGATCTTAACTGCAAGGTCAAGGCTTGTCTGACAGAGGAGCAGGCAGGGAGAGGTGTGGAAGCCAGATTCCCCGGCCTCTGAATGGCTCCGCTGGCACCTGGCAAGCTGCAACAGTTAGCAAAAAGGAGGTGGGCAGGCAGAGAAGAAACATTTTTCTTTTTCTAAGATTTTTGTTTTAATGAAAAGCATTCTAATGTTCTCTTGGTATAATAGTAGCCAGTTTTTCTTTTAGAGCTGTTAAGAGGATTCCCCATCTGCCACTGACACTGCAGAGTTCTGCTCGCCCTGAAACTCAGAGTCGCCTTTTCTCCAGGAGGGGAGAGCAGCTAGGGTGGCCCGTGGGCTTCCCTGACAGTGGTGCAATGTGCTTTCCGGGACAGACAGACCTTAGATTCCTGCAGAGGGCAGACAGTCTTCTCCTAAGATGCCTGGCTCAGTAATGAGTCTTAACCCAGTGACCCCGTGGGACGCAGTGCAGCTGCCGGGTGGGTGGGACCTCCTCCAGCAGCCTGCCACTTGTCTGTGCCATGTTTACATTTGCTACACAGAAGATGGGCAGTGACAATGTCATGACAACCCCAGGGCCAGGTATGACCTACAGACGTGTTTACTTTGGGCTTAACAAGTTTTGAAATCTGGATTTCAGGCCTTTCTTTAGAAAATTGATCAGGGGACACTGATTTGGGTCCTTGTGTAGCAGCAGTCAGGTTGGTTGCTGGAGACGCCCTCTGTGGTGCGTTCTTGTTATGCCAGCGGCCTGCCAGCGGCTGGGGGTGCCCTGCCTGGCTGAGAGGTTTGGGTGACAAACCTCAAGTTTGCAGCTGAAAAACTAGTTCCGAGAGATTAAATAATTTGCCCAAGGTCACACAACTAAGGAGGGGATGAACTAAGTCTTACCCGTAGTTCCGCATGACCCACGCTGTTCAGACAACTGCAAAACCGCTTCTTATGCTCATTCTCAAGTCTTTCTAGAAACTTGCTTAATTACCCCAGTCTCCTTGATATCTCCTACATTAGCTAGGATTAGGTTTGATTATAATTAGAGAAGGTTTCAAAGTAACTATAGCTTTAAAAAGGTAGAGGTGTACTTTTTTACGTGAAGAGACACTAGCTGGATACTCCAGGGGTGGCCTGGTAGATCCATGGACATCAGAGCATTTACCATTTACAGGGGCTTTGGCTTCATGTTACAAAGTGGCTGCTGAGCTCCTGCCATCATGTACACATTCTGGAGTGCAGAAAAGGAAAAAGAGGGCCCTTCCATTTTTTTTTCTCCCTAAAGAAAGTTCCTAGAAGTTTCACAAAGTACTTCTATTTCTCTCTTACTGGCCAACATTTGGTCATATGACTTCCTTGGATGTGGAGGGTGGGGCTGGGAATTACTTATTTTAGGTCTGATGTACTGTCCTATAAATCAGGATTCTGTTTTTGAAGAAGAAAGAGAGAATGGATGTTGTATCTTCTGAGATACCTGGTAGGATTGATAATATGTAAGTTTAATAAAAATCTTTTCTTAAAGTTAAGTTGATGAAAATTGGGAGTGATAGATGTGTTCTATTAGTTTTCAGTTGAAGTTCCCAGAGCCAGAATATGTCTATCACTCTAGATTTCAACCTATCCCAAAATTAAATATTCTGGGGAAAAAAATATAAAATATTTTCCATATGTGACTGCTACCTCCAAGCCAGTGTCCTCAGAGTTCCCGTGCCCTCATCTGGCCTGAGCTGGCTTATATGCAGAGAGCAGGGAGCTCTCTGGGTTCACCCTGTAAGACTGTGTTATGCTCAGTTTACTCTGCCCATAAAGTGGACTTGTGCATTGTACTAACATTGTACTAAAAGTAAGAATAGGAACAAAAATGTATTCCTCGTCAGCGTTTGGTTTGCTTGGAAATCAAATCCCATGTTGCTGGGCCAGTCGAGTGTACGTGGGGATGCCGCGTCATGCGGCACCACATGAGTGAACACGATCCCGACACCCCATGACAAAGACTCTAAAACCAAAACAGAAGTTTGACTGTAAACATTTCTTTTTTTTGAGACAGAGCCTCAAGCTGTCGCTCTGGGTAGAGTGCTGTGGCATCACAGCTCACAGCAACCTCCAACTCCTGGGCTCAAGGGATTCTCCTGCCTCAGCCTCCCGAGTAGCTGGGACTACAGGCACCCACCACAACACCTGGCTATTTTTTGGTTGCAGCCGTCATTGTTGTTTGGCGGGCCTGGGCTGGATTTGAACCCACCAGCTCAGGTGTATGTGGCTGACGCCCCAGCCGCTTGAGCCACAGGCACTGAGCCATGTAAACATTTTCTTGAGCTCGTCATAAATTTGCCAGAATGTGTATCTAGTCTTTTTTTTTTTTATTGCTTTGAGGTAGATCTAGAAAGATAAGATTAATGATTTTGAAATCAAAACCAACTTGTTATTTGAAAACCGATTGTAACTGTCACCTGCCCAGGCCTATATAAGAAAAAAACAAGTGCCCTCGGACTAGAATGTAGCTGTGGTTTCATGGTCACAAAATCGACGGGACTTGGATGTTTGCTCCTGTGTAGAAATGGTGCACGATGCAAATTAGACCAAAATTCTCACCTTTGGCAGAGAAGCTCTCTTTTGAATGGGTTATAAACATTTTCTCCCTTAATGTGACAGAAGGGGATCTTGGCTTATTACCCTGGTTTACCTGGGAGCCCAGAAGCTAACACTTCTTTCTTTTCTTTTCTTTCTTTCTTTTTTTCCCCCTATAGACAGAGTCTCATTCTGTTGCCCAAGCGAAAATGCTGTGGTGTCAGCCTAGCTCACAGCAACCTCAAACTCATGGGTTCCAGGGATCCTCCTGAGTACTCACTAGGTACAGGCGCCAGCCAGGATGCCTAATTTTTTATTTTTAGTAGAGACAGGGGTCTCACTCTTGCTCAAGCTGGTCTCAAACTCCTGAGCTGAAGTGATCCTGCCTCCCAGAGTGCTAGGATTACAGGTGTGAGCCCCCGCGCCTGGCCACAAGCTAACATTTCTTAAAGCCAGGGTCTCACATCACGGCCCCCAGTCTGCTGGCGCTGGCGCTGGGAGGTGCTGCTGTGCACAATGCTTCCTGCTCCAGATTCGCGGGCTGCTGTCTGTTGCAGGACATGGGAGTGGGTGGCATTAACATGTCTGTGAGCTGAACACTCCCAGACCGTCCCTGAGGAACATCCTGAGCAGTCCATACGCCCCTCGGCCCCCCATGCAGGGAGGGAGGCTGTGCTCTTTCCTTTAGGTTCCTTGGTATCTATAAGAACATGGAACCCCAACCTTCTGTGCCTTTGAGAGCACATTTGTTGGGAACCACTAACTCCCTAACACCCCTGCAACCAGAGTCTTAGTTGTCAGAAATAATATTCTTGGGGAATAATCTAAAAACTGTGTCGCTGTCCAGTTGTTTTTCTGAATCCCGGATACTCAGACTGCACTTCCCCCGAGATGAGGCAGCACGTTAAGGCATGGCCTTATGATAACCATTCCCTCTGGCTTTGACCTCTAGGAGCTCAGTGCCACATGTGTGGGCTGATGTGACGATCCGTTCTCACAGTATGAACGAGGTCTCTCCTCCTCAGCTCAGCTCTGGCCTGGCCTCAGAGCCCCATTTACTTAAGTCTTTTTCCTTTTCCTCCAGCTCTGCCACTTGTCAGCTTGTGCATCCTTGGGCTAGTTAGCTTTAAACCTCTCCTGGCTCAGTCTTCTTAGCCATAAAATGGGATAAGGATGGTCCTTCTTTCAAAGAGTTCACGAGACACTCCAGGTGAAAGATCTGCCTTTACGCCTGGCACGGGGGAGAGGGGCACCAAGCAAACTGCCATCCTTGCTGTTCTCACTTACCCGGTGACGCGTTCCTGCAGGCGGACTCTAATCCTGTCTGCTGGGAAGGAGAGACTAACAAATAAGTGACGGAAGTGAACATGTTTTGTTTGCTGCTTCGTTGAGAGAAGTCTTTGGCAGAACTGCAGCTTCCTCCTCTGGGACCGCTTGTCCTCCATTCAAGGGTGTCTGCAGAAATTAATTTACCTGCAGTTTCACACATCGAGGTAAGAGGAACATCATAGCAAGCCATGAAGTTTTGTCCTGCAAAAAAGAGTTATGTGGAAATAAATACAAATTACGTGGAAATTGTTAAATTTAGGCCTTGATTAATTTTTTGGTCTGAGTTGAAAGTTAATACAAACTCTTCACATGGCGTCATTTCTTCGCATTTCTGCTCACTTCGTTGGGTGAGCCGGTCAAATCCAAACGGTTAAATCAGTTCTTCACAGACAGTACTAGATGGCAGGCAGGAAAAAGGGGCCAGGAGAAGGGCTGGGACTAAGGGCCAAGCGTTCTAGAGCCCAGTCAGGCCAGATTTTCTCCTGACCTGTCCGAGTTTTGACCTGATTGGCCAGCACGAAGCAGTTTTCTTGTAGAAATAGCGTGTTGTTTATGCACTTAGGAGTTTTGTTTCTGTAAGTTTACCTTCATGCATGGTGCAAAGCAGGGTCGCTGTGCCCCGCCGCACCTGTGGCCCCGCTGGGACGAGACTGGGACTGCGGCGCCTGGGTCTCCCTTCCCTTCACTCCATCTGCAGCATTTCTTTGCACGTCTCTGGCTGATTAGGGGCTGCATTAATTGAATTTGTACAATAAATCCAGTCTCTGGAAGTTGTCTGGCTATTTACATTGATTTGTTCTATAAGTTCAGGACTAATAGAATGAGGCGAGGTCAGCATTTAATTCTGCAGATAAAGGGAAGCTCTCAGGGCTCGGCCTCCCTTCCTGTGCTCCTCTCCTCTTCTGCTCCTCTCTTCAGAGAAAGCACGACCATTTTTCTTTAATTAGGTTGCAGAGAGCCGGGGCTAGCATTAGGCCCCGCGGCCTCTCAGCTTCCCTCAGGGCCATGCCCATTTCCTATCTATTTTCTGCAGGAAAAGAAAAGAAGTCCGTAGATGCGCATAAACCCCCAAGAGTGTGAGGGACACAAAGGCGCCAGCTGGAATTGTCATCTGTGAGGCAGAGGCTACGTGAACCCCAAGCCCCATCAAGCAAGATATTTGACTGCTTTATTAATCCTCTAGTTAAATTAGTTGCTCTTTAAATTAAAGGAAAAAAGGTTGAGTAGAAATATCATTTCCCAGTACAGAACTGACACACCATGTTTAATACATATTTAAAATAATTTTTAAAATAACTGTATGTTTAAAACAATTCCCTTTTATAATAGGCTTTTCTAAATAAGGTGGCCACATTTTTTACTGAAGCTTTTACGGAGATAATGAGAAGCTACAAACTGTCTTTGTTTGTCGCTCTGATGGTTTCAGGTTTGTAGTTCCAAGCATCAAGCATGAAACGTAACTATTATATTCCTAGTTAGTACTTCTGCGAAATACAGTCAATGAGGCTAATGGATTATAACCCATGACATAGTCTGAGAATCTATAAGTCTACACCGATACAAATAAAGGAATAAACAAATACGTGGAGGGGAAGGCACGATTCCTCCCTATAGTAGAGTGCTGAATGATGACGGCCCAATGATGGAATTAGAAAAATTACTGTTTGCCAAACAACACAGTAACAATTGTTTCAGGCAAGATCAGTGGGAAAGGATGATGAGAAGTATTTACATGGCCTCAAAGTGGTATATTTCCTGGGGAAGGGCTGCAGCCTCCACTCCAGCCAAGTGACCACAGCTTGCAACATCGTGGGCCTCCTGACATGATGCGCCGGGGAGGACACGTGTCACAGGTCGCTGCCAAAGTGCATAACCTGAAATGGATAAGGAGGAAAAGGAGACAAACCCAAATTCCTGGACATTTACAGAATAGCTGGCCTGCATGTTTCAAAAGTGATGGTCATAGAAGAAAAAGGCTGTGGAGCTGTCCTAGGATGGAGAAGACAGAGGAGATGGCAGTTAGTTGCAATATGGGTTCTGGATTGGATTTTAGGGAGGAGAAGGACATCAGTGGGACAGTTAGCAAAACTTGAATTAACCGAAGATTCAAATCTGTTAATCTGGATTAGTAATATTGACTATCCAATGGGTTTGCAAGAATGCCATTATTCTCAGGAAATGCTTAGTGAAATATTTAGTGGTAAAGGGGTATTGTGTTTCCAACTTAAAACCTCAGGAAAAATATTATCATATCTGCCTATCTATTGAGAGAGTATGGGGGGGAGAGAGAGAGAATAAATAATAAACTGCTTATATTTAGGGAATCTAGTTGAAGGGCATACTGCTATTTTTTTTTTTGAGACAAAGTCTCACTATGTCGCCCTTGGTAGAGTGCCGTGATGTCACAGCTCACAGCAACCTCTAACTCTTGGGCTTAAGTGATTCTCTTGCCTCTGCCTTCCAAGTAGCTGGGACTATAGGCGACCACCACAATGCTCAGCTATTTTTGTTGTTGTTGTTGCAGTTGTCATTGTTTTATCTGGCCTGGGCCGGGTTCAAGCCCGCCAGCCATGGTGTATGTGGCCAGCACCCTACCCACTGAGCTACAAGTGCTGCCCATACTGCTAATTTTTGTTCTATTTTTGTAAACTGCATGGAAGGATAAAATTATTTTGAAATAAAAAGTTAAGGTCAGGCATAGTGGCTAACACTTGGAATCCTAGCACTCCTAGAGGCCAAGGTGGGCTAGGAGTTCAAAACCACCCTGAGTTTCATGTCTTAAGTTTAAATCTTTTATCCAGTGAGAATCAATTTTTGTTAATGGTGAAAGGTGAGGGTCCAGTTTCAGTCTTCTACACATCGCCAGCCAATTCACCCAGCAACATTCATTAAATAGGGAATCTTTCCCCCAATTTATGTTTTTGATAGGCTTATCAAAGACCAAATGATGATAAGCATCTGGGTTCATCTCTTGGTTCTCTGTTCTGTTCCATACACCAACCTCTCTAGTTCTGTGCCAGTTTTGATCACTGTAGATTTATAGTATAGCCTGAAGTCTGGTAGCATTATTCCTCCTGCTTTGTTTTTATTTCTGAGTAATTTCTTGGCCATTTGAGATTTTTTTCTGGTTCCATATACAATGAAGTACTATTTTTTCCCAGATCTTTAAAGTGTAACAGTGGTGCTTTAATAGGGATTGCATTACATCTGTATATTGCTTTGGGAAGTATGGACATTTTAACAATGTTGGTTCTTCCCAGCCATGAGCATGGTGTGTTTTTCCATTTGTTCACATCTTTAGCTACTTCCTCTCTATGTCCCTTCTGGAAAGAAGTTTGGGGAACACTTAGGGAACTAAAGTAGACCTGCTGTTCGATCCTACAATTCCTCTACTAGGTATATATCCAGATGACCAAAAATCATTTCACAACAGAGACATTTGCACAAGAATGTTTATTGCAGCCCAATTCATAATTGCCAAGTTGTGGAAGCAGCCCAAGTGCCCATTGACCCATGAATGTATACCATGGAATATTATGCAGCCATAAAAAGATGGAGACTTTACCTCTTTTATGTTTACCTGGATGGATCGTATTCTTCTTAGTAAAGTATCTCAAAAATAGAAGAAAAAGCATCCAGTGTACTCAGTACGAAACCAATATATATAATCACCTACACTTTCATATAAATGATAAAACACAATTATAGCCCAGAAAGAAGGTGAGAAGAGGAGGGCGAGGGGAGGGCAAGGGGGTGGCTGGCTAGAGGGAGGGTAATTGGTGGGACCTCACCTATTGTGCATAATGCAAAGGTACATGTCAAATGTATTAAGATTAGCCCACGTCACAAAATCCCCAAACCAGAGATGCTGGTGTGGATGTGGAGAAAAGGGAACACTTCTACACTGCTGGTGGGAATGCAAACTAATACGTTCCTTTTGGAAAGATGTTTGGAGAACACTTAGAGAACTAAAAATAGACCTGCCATTTGATCCTACAATTCCTCTACTAGGTATATTTCCAGAAGACCAAAAATCACATTATAGCAAAGATATATGTGCCAGAATGTTTATTGCAGCACAATTCCTAATTGCTAAGTCATAGAAGAAGCCCAAGTGCCCATCAACCCATAAATGGATCAATAATTGTGGTATATGTACCCCATGGAATATTATGCAGCCTTAAAGAAAGATGGAGACTTTACCTCTTAACATGTTTACATGGATGGAGCTGGAAAATATTCTTCTTGGCAAAGTATCTCAAGAATGGAAGAAAAAGTATCCAATGTACTCAGTCTTACTATGAAAACAATTTATAGCTTTCTATGAAGGCTATAACCCAATTATAGCCAAGAAGTAGGGGATATGGGAGAGGGAGGGGAGGGGAGGGGAGGGGGGAAAATGGGTGGGGGGAAGTAGTTAGTGGGACCACACCTATGGTACATCTTACAAGGGGACATGTGAAATTTACTAGGTGTGGAATATACATGTCTACCACAATAACTAAGAAAATGCCGTGAAAGCTATGTTGACCAGTTTGATGAAAGCATTTCGGATTGTGTGTAAAACTAGCACATTGTACCCCATGATTGCATTAATGTACACAGCTATGATTTAATAAAAAAAAAAAGTAGCATATAAATGTCTTAACACAATAAATAATTAAGTGAGGTGAAGGCTATGTTAACCAGTTTGATGTAAGCATTCCAAATTGTATATAAAATCAGCACATTGTACCCCATAAATGCAGTAATGTACACAGCTATGATTTAATTTTTAAAAAAGATCCCAAAACCATCCTAAGCAGAAGCAAGACCCTGTCTCTACAAAAAGTAGAAAAATTAGTCAGGAATCGAAGCATACACTTGTAGTCCTAGCTACTTGGGAGCCTGAGGCAGGAGGATCAGTTGAGCAGTCAGAAGTTGCAGTGAGCTGTGATGATGCCACTGCACCATAGCCCAGGTGACAGAGCGAGACCCTGTCTCAACAAAAAAAAGGTAAGTCATCACTGAATTTTTAGTCTTTATGTTGTATTATTCTAAGTGAAAAAGTGGCCATAGAGTTACATTTTTATATTTGTGCCCACAGGATGTTTGAGGGCAGACCATGTGTGTGTGGGCTTCAGCGGGGACACTGTGAACACAAGCCTGGGAGTGGCCGGGTCCAGCCCGTCAGCTGGACGAGGGACAGGCACTCCTCACTTGGAGAGAGGTCATTCTCTTCAACATTCTCTTCAATTCTTCAGGAAATGTAGACTTTTTTTTTTAAGAACTGGAAGGGATAAAAGATTACAGACCTTGGAGATTATTTTGTTTTATAGGTAAGTTCTAGAACAGCAACTGCCAAACCTCATGTGTCCAGTGTGGGAGCCTCATGTCACCAGGGCCCCCCAGGGTACTCAAAATATGGCCGGTCCAAAGGGGGATTTTCCTCAAGTCCTGAATGCTAGATTTTGAAGACTTAATACAAAAAATAGTAAAATAGCTTTGAATACTTTTATATTGACTGTGTTGATAAGTTACTACTTTTTGATATACAGACAGTGCCAAAAATGTAGACACATTTTAAGAAAGAAAAAAAATTGTGTTAAAATTGTAATACTCAACATATGCCAATAACATTTGTTATATATTGAATCTTGTATCACTTGTAATTGCAGAAGTCAAATGTGACTTGAGTATTAAAATTTTACTTCAGCTTTTCTTTTCTCAAAATATATGTAGACTTTTTGGGCATACTTAGTATACTAGACTAATAAATACATGGTATTTTCCCGTGTATGATACACACTCACATTTTTGGGCCAAACTTTCAGGAAAAAAATCTTTCATTTTATTTTTTTTTAATTCAAATTCAAAGCTTAAAGCTTGCAGTGTGTGAAAACTGTTTCAACATTTTCCAAGGATTTCCCAATAATTTTTGTAAGAATATCAGCTAGCTTGCTAGCTCCTGGCTAAAGTGTATGGAAAAATACGTCACTCTTATGGCCGAAAATACTTTCACTGCAAGTCTGTTACAAGTCCAACAAAACCAATCGCCATATTCCCGGGTATTATTTTGCATATAGATACTGTTATTGCTTTCTAGAGTTACACTTTTAATGCATAAATAAGAGAATTAAAAGCATTTATACAAATATGGAATTAGCGCTGCCCATGTGTAATGTGCATTCCTATTTTCTTCCTCAGAAATTTGGGCAAAGAGTGCATATTATACACGGCAAAACACAGATATTAAATTCATTCCATCTGTTTCTTCTTATGCTTTTGATGTGACCACTACATAAATTAACATTTTATATGCAGCTTGTGTTACATTTCTATTCGACAGCAGTTGTCTCGATACAAAGGGAGGAAACGAAGCATTTGCTGAATGTCCCTGTGAGCAGCATTTCCAAGGCAGAGATGAATACACGGTGAACCAAACGTCCAGACAGACACTTGGCCACAACCACAGCGCCCGTGATGGCAGAAGCTCGGTCCATCCCCACAGGGAGCTGAGGAAGACCCCTTCTCGGCAGCCAAGGGCCTACCAGGCCCGTGCAGGCGGGCGTGCTGGGAGCCCGGCTGGGGTCTGCTCCAGGTCCCTTTGGAGGTGAGGTGGCAGGCTGTGGGTGGGATTGGCCTCTCAGCGCTTGTCTGTGGGGGCTGCACTTCTTTTCCTAAGTGACGCAGAGTCACGGCAAGGCCTTAAATAAGCGAGTGCTGTGACACCGTATTTTTGTTTTAGAACAGATGCTGTGGACGCAGTGTGGAGATGGATGAAACCAGAAGTGGGGCAAGGCCAGAAGCAAAGGGACCCGCCAGATGCAGCTGCAGGGGTGTGGGAGATCCCCCTGGGGGCCGAGGCGTCGGCAAGAGGAGGCCTGTCCCTACTCCCAGGTTCCTGGCTCCAGAGCGGGGAAGGAGAGCAGGAGAGCAGAGTAAGGACGGAGCAGTGGAACGGGAGAAAAGGAGCAGGAGTGAGTCCATTCCTTTCCAAAAATGAGGTAGAGACAGGAGGGCCTACAGAAGACCAGAGTAGAAATGTCCAGCTAGCCTGATGGTAACACAGATGGCCCCGAAGGAGGCAAAACTAGGGGACCCCAATACTTCAGAGAGTTGTTGGAGTAACAGGGCAGAGGGGAACACTTGAGCTGAGTGTCATCAGAAGAAGGGACTCAGAGTCCAGGGAGACATCAGAGAGGGACCTGATGATTCCTGCCACATGAAGACCTCCAGGTAAAGCAAAGTCAGGTTTACTCAGCTCACTGCAGCAGGGAGGGCAGGGCTCCCAGGGGGGTCTTGAGGAGGAGTTGAGAGGGGCTTCTCCCAGGATTTGGGCTTGTGTCCAACCTGCCCTTGTTAGAGAACAGCCATCCTCTCAGGTGTGGCGTGATACGCATCATGGTTTGGATTTTCGTGTCCCTGACGACTCATGATCGATGTTGAACACCTTTCTGTATACCTGCTGGCCTTTCATAAGTTTTTTCCAGAAAAGTTGTCTATTCAGGCTCTTTGTCCATTTTTTTTTTTTTTTTTGAGACAGGAGCCTCAAGCTGTCCCCCTGGGTGGAGTGCCGTGGCATCACAGCTCACAGCAACCTCCATCCAACTCCTGGGCTGAAGTGAGTCTCCTGCCTCAGCCTCCCGAGTAGCTGGGACCACAGGCGCCTGCCACAATGCCTGGCTATTTTTTGGTTGCAGCTGTCATTGTTGTTTGGCGGGCTTGGGCTGGATTCGAACCCGCCACCTTGGGTGTACATGGCTGGCGCCTTAGCCACTTGAGCCACAGGCACCGAGCCTCTTTGTCCATTTTTTAACTGGGTTATTTGGGATGTTTTGCTACTGAGTTATCTGAATTCCTTACATGCTTTGCATATTAACCCCTTATCAGATATATGGTCCAAAATACTTTTCCCATTTCATAGGTTGTCTTTTCATTGTACTGAAACGGTTCTTTTTGCTGTGAAGAAGGTTTTTAGGCTACTACTGACCTACTCGTTTATTTTTTCTTTTCTTGCCTGTGCTTTGGTTGTCAAATCCAAAAAGTCGTTGGTCAGACCAATGTCAAGGGATGTCTTCCCTCTGTTTTCTTCTGGGAATTTTGTGATTTCAGTTCTTACATTTAAGTCTTTAGTCTGTTTTCAGTTACTTTTTGGGGCATTATGTGAAATAGGTTCCAATCTGATTCTTTTGCAGATAGATGTCTAGTTTTCCCAACAGGATTTACTGAGGAGACCATCTTTTCCCGACTGTGTATTCTGGGGTCCTTGTCAGACATTAGTTGATTGTGTATGTTGAGATTTATTTCTAGGCTCCCATCGGTCAGGGTCTGTTCTCAGCAGTCCCCATGCCGTTTTCTCACTACATCTTTGCACAGTTGAGATCAGGAAGCGGGTGCTGCCCGCTTTGTTCTTTGTTCTTTCTCAAGATTGCTTTGGCTATTCAGGCTCTTTTGTGGTTCTGTGTGAATTTGGGGATTGGTTTTTCTATTTCTGTGAAAAATGCCTTTGTAATTTTGAGGGGTATTGCATTGAATGTACAGATTACTTTGGGTAGTACAGACATTTGAATAGTACTAATTTTTCTAGGCCATGAACTTGGACGTAGCAAGTGACTGAGGGAGGGAGGGCTCTCCGAGGGCAGTGAAGGGGCAGGGGGAGAGCAGGGCAGGGTGACACAGCCACAGCTGCGTATGGCTTCAGCTCACTCTCATGGTGTGTTCTGGAGTGTGAACTGCACCAGAGTTCATCTGACCTCGAGACAGGGACCAGCCTTCTGTAGCCCATATTGGCTGTGGAATTTCCAGAGCAGCACGGAGAGTCACCTCCTGGGCAAGGTGGCTCCTTGCTTGTTACATCAAGGATGCAGCTGTGAATCCAAGCCAGAATTCACCTGCTGCGGAGGGCAACATAGGGAGATGTCCACTACAAAGTGGGGAAGCCCAAGTTGTTTGGTCATGTCAAGTCTGAGGGTCAGGTAAACAGCTGGAGATAGGCAGACCTTAGAGCAAGGCTGTGCACACGTCTCACATCTGCCCGCTTCAACTACATCTCTAGTCCAAACTACCGTTCCTCGTCTGGGATGACAGCTGAAGCCTCCCACAGATACTTCAGTCTGTCCTCCACACGGCAGCCACAGTGAACGTTCACAGCATGAACTGGCGGGTTGCTCCGAGACAAAGATCCAAAGTCCAGGCCAAGACCCACAAGGCTGCATGACCCGGCTCCTCTGGCCTCCTAGCCACTCTCCAAGGCTGCATGACCCGGCTCCTCTGGCCTCCATCCGCTCTGCTTTTGCCACACTGGGGTTCTTTTTGTCACTCAAATACCATTCTTTCTTACTTCTGAGAGAGAAGAAGCAGTGGGCCCCGTCTGCACCTGTTGGTACGACCTGGCTTCAGTGTGGATTCCCTGGAGAGATGGGCCGTGCCTCAGAGCAAGTGGGATGACTGCCGGGCTGTGAGTGGTAACCCAGGGCAGATGAGACCTGAAATCACTATGATGACCGCCCAGCAATTGTGTTACACTTAGATATGATCTATCAGGAAGCTTCATGAGAAATCCTGGTGATGGGGACCTTCATACCCATCTCTTCTGCTTTCTACATTGGGATGAAATTTAGTAACTCAGCCATTTCTCTCTTATTCCACGCATTTACCTTCTCTAGGATTGGACAGATAGCTCCGGTTCCTCTTTAGAGAAGGTCTTGAGTATGTTGTAACATAAATATAACTAAATAATGTTTCTTACCTAAATCCTAAGGAAATGTCAGTCCAAAGATAGAAACAGGTGACCTCAGCCACAGAGAGAGTCTCTTACAACCAAGATAGAACTCAAGCCAGTCATTTTGGAAACGCACCATTATGTAAAGTGAGGCACACCTATATGTTGTAGGGATATTTCAATTTTCTTTTCTTTTTTTTTTTTAGACAGAGTCTCACCATGTCGCCCTAAACTCTTGGGCAAAAATGATTCTCTTGCCTCAGCCTCCCAAGTAGCTGGGACTACAGGCGCCTGCCACAATGCACCGCGCTTTTTTTTGTTGTAGTTATCATTGTTGTTTAGCAGGCCTGGGCTGGGTTGGAACCCACCAGCCCCCGTGTATGCAACTGGGGCACCAAGCCCCAGGTTAATTTTTCTGAGGGAAAAGAAGTAATGAGAAGGCACCTTGATGTTATTTGACCCCAGTTCATGAAATACACACTAGCCTTTGAAGTCCTTGCTTTAGTTCCTCTGTAAGAAGGTTGTGTGTTCATTGTCTCTTTTCCATAAAAGGCAAGAATAGGACCAGAGTGGGTCCTTTCTCCACTGCTCTTTATCACTGTGCTCAGGATTCTAGGCCATTCAATCACACAAGGAGAGTAAACAGGAACTGTAGGGACTGGGCGGGGCGGGGGGAGGGTGCTGTTATATTCAACTGATGGTTATCTGCTAAAAACTCCAAAGTTATTTAATAAAATACATTTAAACACACAAGAGATTTCAACACAAGGAGCAGGCCACGAAACCTAACATCTTCCCCAACGACTACTACTTTTTAAAAACCAGAAACTGAAAAAAAATATCAGAAACTGTAATGGAACAAAACATCCCATCTCCAGTAGTAGCAAAACTGTGAACAATACTAAAATAAACCTAAATGTAAGTGTGCAAGCTCTATGGGGGGGGGGGGGTGGAATAAAGGCTATCAGCATTCACCAGAGAAAGTAAAGAAGACCTGAATGTATAATATTCAATTTTATAAATATACCCCCAATGTATAACTTCAACTCCAACTCAGTTAATATCTTCCAAAATAATTTTCATAATACTAGACATGATAATTCATTTGGAAAAGTATAAGAATAGCTGAGAATACTGTATATCAAACACATCAAATAAACTTGTGATGTACAGTAATCAAAACAGCATAAAAGCTCAAAAATAGACAAAATGAACAGACAGAAAATTCATAAATTCACTTATCTGTATAAAAGATTCTTGGCTCCACTTATAATAATGGCATTTCAATTAAGTAGAAAAATGGACTCTAATTAAAAATGGCAATATAAAACAAAACTACAAAAATGATTGGAGGAAGTAGAATATTTTATAACTTTCAGGTGCCTAAGTAGGGGGCCAAATTCAGAAAGAAAAATTGTGTTATTATTCTTTGTTAAAGAAGATTTGATTATGTAAAAATTAAAACTTTTATATGAAATAAGTTATTAAAAACACATGATAAGAGAATAGAAAGACAAGTAGAAACTGTGAGAAAATCTTCACAAATGTCTGATAAAGAAATAGTATCCACAATATACAAAGAACTCTTAAAATTCAACAGTAAGAAAACAACCCCATTTAAAAAACAGGCTTATGATGTGAACAGACACCTCACTAAAGAAGATACACAGATTGCAAACAAGTATTACAGGTGCACAGAAGAATGCACCTGTAATCCCAGCTCCCTGGGAGGATCTCTTGAGCCTAGGAATTCAAGACCAGCCTGGGCAACACAGCAAGACCCTGTGTCAAAAAGTAAGCATTTGAAATGTATTGATCCAAAATTGCTTAACATTAGGAAACTGCAAATTAAAAATGGCTTCTTAGAATGTCTAAAATCTAAAACACAAACACCACCAAATGCTGGTGGGGATGTGGAACAACAGGAACTCTCTTTCATTGTTATGGCCACATCGTTACCCTACAGTCCCAAAGCTGTGCCCCTTGGTATATTCCCAGCAGTGCCAAAAGCTTAAGTCCACACAGAAACCTGCGTGTGAATGTCTGCAGCAGCTTTACTAATAATTGGCGAAGCTTGGAAAGAACCAAGTTGTCCTTCATTCAGTGGAAGGATAAACAAACTGCAGATAAACAAGGGATAAACAGTTCTACAATGGAGTTCTATTCCGTGCCAAAAGGAAACCGACTATCAAGCCCCCAAAAGACAGGGAGGAGCTTAAAAGCATATTACTAAGTGAACGAAACTCATGTGAAAGGCTGTGATACTGCGTGATCCCAACATATGATATTCTGGAAAAGGTGAAGCTACGGGGGCAGTAGAAAGATCAGTTGTTGCCAGGAGTGTGGGGACAGAGAGGAGGGAGGGAGCCTGCACAGGGCAGGTTTTCACCAGCTGGAGTGCTCTGTTTGACACTGTAATGGCAGATTCATGTCATTGCACACTGTTGAGACAGCCGTACAACACCAAGAGTGAACCCTGAGGTAAACTACGGGCTTTAGTTAATAATAGTGTGTTGGTTTGGGCTCATTACTTGCATCAAATGTACCACACTAATTCAGGATATAAACAGCGTACATGGGGTGGAGTGGGGGAAGGCACGCGGGAACTTTGTACTTTTTTTTTTGAGACAGAGCTTCAACCTGCCCCCCTGGGTTAGGGTGACCAGACGTCCTGCTTTTGGCGGGACAGTCCCGATTTTTAACGATTTGTCCCGCTTCCCGCAGCGTTTTAAAAAAGTCCCAATTTTTGGAAAGAATGAATAAACAGGCAGGAAAACAGGAAGGGAATATACAGTTTTAGGCTGCCATGTGGCTATTTCGCCAGGATAGGAGTTTTATATTATTTTTGTTAATTTTATAATGTTAAACTGTAATAATAACTAATAATTGAGAAGTGATTATAGAGAACTGCTTATCAAAGTTTGCATTGTTGTCAGGCCCTGCCTTCGCCCCGCTCCCTGCCCCCACCCCCCCCAATGGTGTCCCGCTTCTGGTCACCCTACCCTGGGTAGAGTGCTGTGGCATCACAGCTCACAGCAACCTCCAATTCCTGGGCTCAAGCGAGTCTCCTGTCTCAGCCTCCCAAGTAGTTGGGACCATAGGCGCTGGCCACAATGCTGAGCTATTTTTTGGTTGCAGCATCATTGTTGCTTGGTAGACCGGGCTGGATTCAAACCCGCCACCTTAGGCGTATGTGGCTGGCACCTTAGTCACTTGAGCCACAGGCACCGAGCCTGGAACTTTGTACTTTATGATCACTCTTTCTACGAAACTAGAACTTCATCCCCCAAAGCCTATTAATTAAAAAAAAAAAAAAGAGTAGACTGAAAAATATTCACAACAATGAGGATTACTCGTTTTTTTTAAATCATAAACTCTCATAAATAAAGAAGAAATAGGCAACCCAATAAGAAATGGGCAAAAAAGAACAAGTAATTCACAAAAGAATAAATACAAATGGCTAATAAACCTATGAAAAGATACATATGACACTGAAGAAATACAAGTGGAAACTACAATGAAATATACTTTTTACACTTTCTTCCTCCTAGAGATTGACAAAAATATGAAGCAGAATATTCCCAGTGTGATGAGGGCACAGAGAAACAAGTTCTCTTAGATACTATTGGTGGAAATACACATTGGAGTAACCTTTTTTGACGATCATTTAAAATAATATCTTGATCAAAACTTAATGTATATTACCCATTAATTAGTCCAGAAATTCCACCACTCATGTACACAAAGACATATGTTCAATAGAAACATTACTTACAATAACAAGAAATAAATTGGAAATAACCTAAATGTTTATTAATAGGAAAATAGTTAAGTAAATTGGGCCTTAGCTATTCTATGAAATATAAAGAAGGGATTCAAAAAAGCAAGATCTGTAGTATGCTAGGGAAAGATATTCAATATTTATTAAGTGAAAAAAATCAAAGCAAATACATACAATATGGCTCGTTTGAGAGACATATTCACACATCAAGATTGGTGGTTGGCCCTAGGCTGGGGTGTAGGATTGAGAGAAGGCAGAAAAACTCCATGCGTGGTAGTAAATGCTTTTTTAACAGCCATGTAAAACACCGTATCTTTCCTGCTTAATTTTAAGCTCCATGAAGGAAAGGAACAAGTTTCGGAGAATGTGTTCCAAGTCCTGGCACATGGACATTCAATAACAATACATTGAATGAGTTAAGAGTTAATGATATTTAAAAAATTGTAATTGAATTCAGAGATATGCCAAAAAGATACATCATTAAGGATTTTTGTGACAGAGTCAATTATAAAAACAGAAAGTTAAAATCTGGTTAGTTAAGTAAGACATTAATGTAGTAGAACCTTATTCTGTCATTAAAAAATCCTACCATTAAAATGATTTTTTAGTGGGCGTGGTCCCTCAGGGCTGCAATCCCAGCGGGATCCCAGCGGGGCTGAGGCAGGAGGATCACTCGAGGCCAGGAGTTTGAGGCCAGTGTGGGCAACATAGCAAGAGCCTGTCTCTGCCAGAAAAGGTAAATAAAATAATAAAAGAAAATAAAGCAAAATAAAATGATATGCCAAGCAATGGGAAGATGTTCAGAATCTCCCGATAAGCCAAAACAGCAAGCTGTAAGTCAGCATGTGAAGTATTGCTTGTACATCAGGCACTATAGATGTGCAGTATCATGGACATATATATATATGATATGTAGAGAAAAAAGACACTGGCAGGGCTCACATACCAAAATACTAGCAATGATCATCTCTGGGTGGTCGCTTACGGGGAACTTGTGGTTTTTTCTTTGCAATTGTGTTTTATTCCCTACTCCCTTAGCTTCTGCAATGATCATATATTACTTTTGTAAATATAAAACCAAGTTTTGTGAAACATAACATCTCTGAAATACTGCTTGCTGGTTTAGATTGTGTTGCTTCTGGGAGCCTTCAGGAGCAGCTCTGGCTTTTGGATGTTGGCTCCGTGTGTGTGTTCAGCTGTAACAGCTTGCCTGCTCCTGTCTCAGCTATCGACACCCCTAAACCCCTTTCTGTCTACTGCGTTTGGAGATACTAAAGAACATTTTGAGCAATCACATTTTAACTCTGGGAAAGGAATTCCCTGATTTAGAGATTGGTTTACCACTTGGATCATGGGCATTTGAATTCCATACTTGTTTTCAGACACAAACTGTGTTTGAAAATGGGGAACTGCCTGCATTTCTTACCCTCTGTTTTAGTGCCTGATACAATGTTTGTCATCTTTTTTTCTAGGAAGGCTGATAACTTCTGGTAGTTCCTTTCATGCTTATGATTCATTTATTACTTGGAACCTTCCTCAGGCTAAAGGCGTGTCTTCAGTTTTCTGTCTTGGAGCTTTGAAGAAAGATAGAGCTAATCTGGAAAGTGACTGGCTCAGGCGAGAACGCCCTCGTCCCGAGGTTCCAGCCACCACAGCACGTGGAGTGGCAGAGTAGTTAAGGGTGTCGGGGCCAGGCCTCCGGGCAGGGGCGCTTTGTCTAAGGACAGTGATCACAGAGGTAGAGCTGCATAATCACATCATTAAGGGCCATCTGATATTATTGAAAACAAAGTCATTATTATGATACTTTAACAGTCTCAAGCCTGAAAACCACTCACAGGCTAATTCAATAAATCAGCTACTTAAGTATAGAAAGTCACAAGGAAGAACAGATTTTGTGTCATATTAGTAAATTTGATTTTCATTAATGCAAGATGAATGTTCTCTATGAAACACTTTCATATCATATTAATGACATGATAGCAAACAGCATTCACAGGTTGCCAGGCAACATGAGGACCCTCTAATGATCTCCTCTGTTCTCGAGAGGCCACTGAGGAAGATGCCGGAGCTCTGACGAGAGCCCCATTTCTTGGCAACTGTGTCTGCTGGAGGCCCACGGGGGGCCAGGAGGGAAACCCAGACCTCTTTGCTTTTACCTCCTTTTCGTTCCCTTACTGTGAGAAGTGGGTTCAAAGATGAGAGGTAGAGGGTCCTCAGTAGGGGTGTCCTTCCCTTTGCTGAGGCCAGGACAGGTGGTGGAGTGAGACCTTGAGGGTTGTTCGCCCAGCCTTAAGTTTGCTAGACTCAGCTCCATACCCTGCCATCCCTCCCTCCTTGGGGACAGGTTCCCTGCAGCCGTGCTGTGACTTCATAGTCCTGTGAAGCAGGAGAGTCACTTGACCCAAGCTTTCCAGCTGCACGTTAGGGTGCAACAGCACCCCACGACTGTGTGGCATGAAGCAGCAGCCATCTGATCTGCCCGGGGCAGTCCAGCCCTGCTCCTTGATCCAGGCTTCAGATGGAAGGATGATTGACGGGGGGCTGCAGCCAGCTGGAAGTTTCTCCACTCACAGGTCTGGCACCTGGTTTGGGCTGGGCTCAGCTGGGACCCTTGCTGGAGTGTCTGTGTGACCTTTCCACGTGGCTGGGACTTCCCCACAGCATATGGGCCTGAGAGTGGTTGGGTTTCTGATATAACAGGCCAGGAAAGGAAGAGTGGATGCTCTAGGAAACAGGAGGGACGCTGCACGGCCTCTGTCAGTCAGCCCACACATGGCCCCCCCTTTGCCAGACTCTCTTGGTAAAAGCAGTCACAAGCGTGCCCAGATTTGATGGTAGGGGATGCAGACCCACTCTGTCTCCAGGAGGAGGGCCGAATAATTTGCAGTCATAGTTTGAAACTGCCCCTGCCCCCATGCCAGTCAGTCACTCTCCAGGGAATCTGGAGTAGGACCGAGATGCATCTGGATAATTTCTGTGGGTTTTGGGGGACACACAACATGGGGAGCCACGGGGGCAAGGAGAGAAGGCCAGTCTGCAGAGAGGCAGCAGCTCCCGCCTGGTTGTCTGCCCTGTCCTCCTGACCACGGTCCCTTTCCAAGGCCCAGTCATATCTCTGCCCTTTGTCCTGTGACACAGAGCCACGAATCTTCACAATGGATTCTCCTTTTGACCTTCACAGCGTTGTTTGATTTTTGTTGCTTTCAACCACAGAGTCTGAAGTAACTCCGAGACTTTTCAAGTGACTGCTGATGTAAATATGACTCCTACATAAGGGATATAAATTCTTATTTATCAAGTTTAGGCATATTTATTGACTTCTGGTCATGGTGAATGAAATTTTATCTTTTTGAAAACAAACTCCTGCTTCTCCCTCTCCCGTTTCTCAGGTGTTTGTATCGCGGTTTGCGGTTTGCATTCTGATCGTGTTATTCTAACAGTGCAGACACTCCCCACGGTCCTGCTTTGTATAACTTTTTACCTTTCTTAGAATTAATAATGGCTCATTTTTCTTAGTTTTCAATATATCTAGCATAATTTTTTCAAAATGTTCCAGCAGCTCAGTAAATTCCCTTCAGTATTATTTTTCACATAAAAACATCAAATAATTCAAATAATTAATTGTTTTTGAAACACCTCCCTCCTTTCCGGCCTGGCTGTCAGTCTGGCTGCTGGAACACCCTCTGTGTCCTTAAGTGTCACAGCCGCTGCCTTACTCTTTCTTAGTTTAAAACTTTGTTTGCTTCTTAAAAGTACCTGTTTATTATGAGCATTTTAAATTACATGTAAATGCGAAGTGAACTGTAATCAGTTTCCCTCACCCATCACCCAGCTTCAGAAGCTGCTGACTCATGGCCACTCCTGTGACATCTACTCCTTGCCCTCCTGGGATTTTCTGGTTTTGTTCTTTAAAGCAAATCCTGGGACACTTCAGTATGTATCTCTAGCAGATAAAGATTCTGTTTTGAAAGATATATGTAACTGAAATACCATTTTCGCAGCTAAAAATTTTAATAATTACTCAACATTATCAATTGAGTTTCAAAGTTCCAGTTATTTCATGAAATGCGTAAGTATTTTACAGCTTATTGAATCAAGATCCAAACAGGTTGACATGTTTTTAAAACCAGTTCTGATCCGCAGGCTCCCCCACCTCCATTTCATTTCTGGCAATTTATTTGTTGGAGGAATCAGGCGTTTGCCCAGAGTCCCCACACTCTGAACTCCGCGCACTGAAGCTCAGGGGTGTTGTGGACATGATCCTCTGTCCTCTCTAAGTCCTATAAACTCGTGGCAGATCCACAGCCCTGGTCAGACTCAGGCTCAGCCTGGCTTGGTGGATTGCTTTTCACAAGTGGTGTGTTTTCCCATCAACAAGTGCGAACCATCTGGCTTCCCACAGCATCAGCCCAGACTCTATGCTTATGTCCAGGAATTCCTGAGGGAGTTTCAAATGGTGGGATTCTAATCATACCATTCCTTCTTCATTTATGAATAGCGACGATCCTATCCCATCCCATTGGTTTTTACTTGATGGATGGTCTTGGAATGATTGTTTGGAATTACAGTTGACCCCCAAGGGACTGTAACAAACTGGTCCACACATGGAGGTGGTCAACATAAGGCCTCCTGTACTGATACAGACACGTGGTGCATGTCCTGTACTGATACAGACACGTGGTGCATGTCCAGTCCATGAAAATTAGGTCAGCTGAAGGAGGTGGTTGGTGTAGGGAGGGGTCAGCTGTAGAAGTTCTACTGTATTTCCTTTCAGGATTTTGAAGACATTGTCTCATTGTCTCTTAGGTTCTGGGGTTGCTATCAAAAAATCTGATGCTGGTTTGATTCTAGTCCCTTTTTAAGTGATTATTGTTACTCACTGGCAGCTTTGTTGTTGTTATTGTTGCAGTTTGACTGGGGTTGAGTTTGAACTGGCCACCCTTGGTATATGGGGCTGCTGTCCTACTCACTGAGCCACAGGCACTGCCTGACTCACTGGTAGCTTTTAGGAGCTTTTCATTATCTCTGGTGTTCTGGAACGTTCTGATAGAGAGTTGCACTGTTGTTTAGTGTGTGGGGGGAGGCCTTGGTGTATTTCTCAAACTGAAGACTGATGTCTTTCCGTCCTAGGATTCTTTTCTTCTATCATGTCTTTTTTTTTTTTTTTTGAGACAGAGCCTCAAGCTATGCCCCTGGGTAGAGTGCCGTGGCATCACAGCTCACAGCAACCTCCAACTCCTGGGCTCAAGCGAGTCTACTGTCTCAGCCTCCCAAGTAGCTGGGACCACAGGTGCTCACCACAACGCCCGGCTATTTTTTGGTTGCAACTGTCATTGTTGTTTGGCGGGCCAGGGCTGGATTCGAACCCGCCACCTTAGGTGTATGTGGCTGGTGCCTTAGCCACTTGAGCCACAGGCACCAAGCCCTTCTATCATGTCTTTAACAGACCTCTGTAGTCCATTTTCTTTGCTCCCTCTTTCTGGAATTCCTATCAGTGAGATGGAGGGCCTCAGGCTCTATGTCAGGGAGCTTCCTTGGCTGTCTTCCCCTGTTTTGCTGCTGGCTGCTGCTGTTCTGGGGGCAGGGCAAGAGAAGGGGGCCAGGGACTCCACCAGGCAGTATTTGGACTTTCACTTAATCCCTTCTCTTTTCAGCTTCACATCTCACGCTTTTCCTCCTCTGGGCCCTAATGTGTGAATTCTCTCCAGCTCACCCTCCAGTGTCCTGTGAGGAGGTGATAGGGAAGAGCATTTGCTTGGCTATTGCAGAAAGGGTGAGGGTTGGGTTGTGGTGCCTGTGTGCTTTTAGTCATTCCCCTGATCTTGGCCTTCCACAATGACCTGCATCTCCTAGTGCCCCCCACAGACACCTAAATGGTGGTGCTCCCTGCTGTGCTGGGCCAGTTCTCTCATCCCCCACTGTCTCCTCCACAGTCTTCTTTCTCCTTACAGCAAAGTCTAGCATTTCCTTTTCTTGTTTTACTGTCATTTTATGGAGGATCTAAGAGGGAGTGGAGGTAAATTTGTGTGTTCAATCTGCCACATTTAATTAGAAGCCACTACATTATTTTCCAATACAATCTTAAATAATAAGTCTTCTCAGCAAACTCTGATCTAAATTTAGTCTCATGGAATCCTAATCCTGTGCAAGAATTTGTTACAACTGCCTCTTGATCAGCTTGAAATCTTTGTTCCCAAGAATTTGAGGATATTTGGTAAAATTAAAAACTGTGTTTGTGATTTTCATTCTTCTTGATATGAATGAAGCAGAGCCTGAGGCAAGGATTAAGTGTTAATGTTTTATTTGGGAAGTGCAATTTTGGACAGTTAAAGGAAAAGGAACTGAAGAGGAAAATGACGGGGAGCACCAGGGGATTATGCATGATGGCCTGGCTGCCGCTCCATGCTGAACACCCACTGAGCCATGGAGGGAGCCATGAGAAGGCTACATGAGAAGCTGGATCTTGGGATGGTCTATGGGAGGGAGGGAAAGACAGGTTTATCTTCTTTGGCTCCTTTCTATTCCCAGAGACTTGGGCCCTGCATTTCTGCATTGCATCATGCAGCCTCTTTGGCAGTGTCTGGGGAGTCAGATCACATGACCTGTAGTATAAGGTTTTGTCTGAGTCCAAAAGTGCGAGGAGGAGCCAGAGACATTCAGGGATACTGGGAGTAAGGCTGGGAGATTGTGGATATGCCTAGTGTGCACTGGATGTCCCAGGATTCCTCCTGGCCTCAGGGCTGAGATGTGGCCATGCTGATGGTCATAGGCAGGCACATTATGGGAGCCAAGCCATTCTAAGCCCTTCCCCATTTCTTTCCAAGTAGCAGAAGCCCCTCTATTCTCTTAATATTAAGCTCTGAGATGCATGAGCCTGAGGCCTCACATGACTTCTACCAAGGGAAGGCCCTTCAAAGAGAGGGAAGCAACAATGGTGTTTTAAATCCTAGCTCCAAGAGGCCCTAGCTTTAATGGACCCCTGCCGCTCCCCTGCACCTCACAAATAAATCATTAACACTCAATCCTTGCCTCTGGTTCTGCTTCCTAGGGAGAGTAGGGAACCCATTATTATAATAAGAATAGTGAAAATCACAAACATAGCTTTTAAATTTTACCAAACATCTTCAAATCTTTGGGAACAAAGATCTCAGTTTGATTTAGCAGAGTTTTCTAATAAATTTCTGCCCCAGAACTAGGATTCCATGAAATTCCATTATCAAACCTGTGAAACTCCAGGATCCTGATGTGACTGTGCTGGGCTCCTTTGAGTTTGGTGTGGAAGACATCGAAGTCTCCTCCAGGGTGTCCACTGGTTTGAACAAGGCTCATGTCATTTGCAGACAAAAATTCCTGACTAATGGCTATAACTCAGAAGAATACCAATGAAGCTTTTTGTTGTTGTTGTTAATCTTTTATCCAATAACATCTTGAAATGAATGAATTTTTAAAAAATATCTAAAATTAAAAATACTTCTCTGTTTCATATCTCTTCCTGCCTGGAGGACTGCAGGCCTAGGTTAGCACTGTAGGCCAGCGCAGAATTGGGAAAATCAGAGTATGGTCATATTAGGACACATATTAAAGTCTTGCCAGGACCCCAGAAGCCTTGGACCTACCCAGCATGAGATCCACTTGAAGATCTGTCCTGAGGGCAACAACTGACCCAAAGGAGGGATATCGTTCGTTTTGCAGGGGAGAGGGTTCAAGTTGGGGGCCTGAGAAGCCAGCAGATCACTGGCAGGGAGTCTGTGTTAATGTCCTGCACAAGTTTTAGCACTGTTCAGTTATCACATGCAGAAAACCACAGCTTGCAGGCGTCGTTTGTCAGCTGGGGCTGCTAGTGGCTGGGAACTAATCATTAAGCCTGCCAAGCAGCAGAGGCGCTCCTCCCAGCAGCCTTGTGGCCTCCAGCATGGTGTGTATTTTCCTATTTCTCTTGGATTTGCTCCTAATGATTGCACTATAGATTATTAACGCTGTGAAACTCCAGGATCCCAGCGTGACTGAGCTGGGCTCTATTCTGCCCTTGGAGCCTTCAGCACGTATCCGGACCTGGCAGCCAGTGCCCCAGCAGCTGTCAGAGCCACTGGGGCCAGGAGGGTACCGTGGGATCCAAAGAGTGGCTCCTATTAGCAGCTGCGAGGGCATCATTGGTGGCATTTGGTGCTCTCTTCTCCCCAAATTATCAGGTAGAGTGAATAAGTCACGAGATGCAGCTCAGGGTTTGCTGGGAGGGTGACAAAAAGTGTCTTTAAAGGAGAAGGAAAAGTGGCTGAGGACATGCTGGGGTGATGCCATCTGTCACTCTGCAGAGCTATCCTGCGCTGGCACTGAAACACGAGGCGCACACAGAGCCGGGTTCTGGAGTGCTGGGGACTGCAGTGGTGCCCCCCAGGCTGCAGGTGGGGAGAACGCAGCCCCCTGGGCAGCACGGAGCTGAAAACCTCTCCAGCATCAGTTTACTCAGTCGGCACAGCAGCCCCAGGAAGTTGCTACAAGCCTCCTTCACAGAGAGGCAGCCGAGAGGAAGAGAGAGACGGGCCTAGGACGGCGGCACTCGGTGGTCTGGGAGTCCCACCGCTGTGGTCTGGAATGGTGAGGGGGCCTGGGGGAGGCTCATGGGGACAGATTCCTCACTGGCTTGGTATCTTCTTTGTGGTAGGTAGTGAGTCGCTGCTCTGGAGAGACTGGGTTAGTTCTCATGGGAACGCATCAGCCCCCTCCAGTGTCCTGCTATAAAGCCAAGACACCCTCCAGTGCTCTCTCGTGACACTGGCTGCTCCCTTTTGACCTTCCTTTCCCCTGTCATGATGTGGCAGGGAAGCCCCCAGCAGAAGCCAGGGCTGTGCCCACCCAGCCTGCACAGCTGAATAGACTTTTTTCTTTTCTTAAATTTCATATTAATATGTGGGTACAGACGATTAGGTTACCTTGTTTACATTTGTTATGTAAAGGCCAAGTTGTAGTTGTGCCCCTCTTCCAGGGGCTGTGCCCTGTACCCCTACATTGTGTCTATCCGGTGAGAGCTCACCGGTCCTCCTCCCTGCGCCCCCATCCCCAGTCCCTCTTCCCCACTTCTCCCACTTGAGTTCAGTTTGGCTTTTCTCTCGTGTGGGTGTTCATCCACTAGTTTCACCGTAGTACTGAGAACGTATGAAGGATCAAGGGTGCTCGCTTGACATCCCTTCAAGTCGGGGAGTCTGCTGGGCTCTGCCAGGGCTCTGCCTCCCTGTGCGGTGGGAGGAGCAAACTCTGTCAAGGCAATAAGCTGGATCCATCCTAGGGCTCACCTTCATTTGTTTCTCATTTCTCAGAGATCGTTGTCGTCATCATCTCATGTCCATTACCGTAAAAAAAACTGTTTCTTACATTTAGAAAGGTTTTTAGTTGTGTCAGGGGAAATGGTAAGTCCTCCCCCCCCCCAAATTTGAAAAACAAATTTGAATTTTACAACATCCACTGGTAGGATTTGGGATAAGGACAAAGTTAATTCTTATTGATAACAGATGTAAATACAAATTTCAAATGGTTTTCTTGGCAGTTCTGCATTTTGAGAGGGGGTTGACTGGTGGTCCAGTTTGGTTAGTTAGCTCCGGGAGATATTGGAGACTGGTTCAGCCAGCCACACTCAAGACCCTCTGTAGCATGATTTGGGCAAAACCCCACAAGAGACGGAGTTTCCTGCAGAGAGTCAGCCTCAGGCAGGAATTGAAAGATGGACTGGAGGGTGTGAGATGGAGACTCTGCCTCACTGCACCTCCCTTTGCCCGGAGCCCGGCTACAGCAGGGTGTGGTGTCGGCTGCAGCAGAACCCCACGGGGGAATGCAGGAGGGCAGGGTGTCCATTTCCATTGTGTGGATTGTGGCAGAAACGTGTGGTCATGGAGATTCCCAGTTCCACAGATTCCCCTCTGTGGCAGAGATTGGCCAGGTCTGCAGAGCCATTTTCTGAATTTTTCCTGGAAGCCAGACTAAAGTCTGCTGCTTCAGCCTATTCAAGAAATTTTACAAACCACCCACAATTGGCAGTACATTGCTTTTGGTTTAAACAAGCCAGGGAGCATCCTGGTGTTTGCAATGGAACCCTCGCTGGTAGATCAGCCACTGTGCCCACTGCTAAGTTAGCTGACGGAGAGCTTCCCAGAGGATAGGAGGCAGGTTGGCGCTGCTATTCCTGGTTCACCTGTGCATGCTTTACCAGGGTTTTCGATCTGTAGTTTCTTTGCAGAAGTCTTTTAAGTGTTCTTGTCCATTTTGTGGAGGTTAGTTTAGTTAAAAGCAGAACTACACAAATAGTACAGGAGGCTCCCAGGTTAACAAATGAGGTTGATCTCTTTAAGCTGTGACATCCCCTCATGACCTTGGATACTTTGGGGCCACATGGAATGGACAAAATTTTCATCTGTCTACAGGTGCCAAATCCAACACCAGCCACTACAAGTACCATGAAAGCAACCACAGCAAATAACTTCGCATCGTGACAGAGACACTCTGCCCAGTGCTGCTGATGGGCAGCCACAAGCACAAGGACGGTGCCTAGTGTGACCAAGGAACTGAATTTCTAGTTTTATGTAATCATTATTAAAATAAACGTTTGTGGCAATTGGCAATCACAGTAGACAGTGTGGTGTTGAGTATTTATAATTACTGAAATGAATGAGATAATTTTTCAAAGCAACTCTTAAAACTACCTGATACTGGATTCTAGACATACTTCATAACTCACAATTTATAATTTCAAGTTCTCAATGATATTCAGACCTGTTTGGTTGTTTTGGGTACCCAGGGATTTGAAATGAAATCATCTTCAAGTCCAGCCTTACAGGAACATTCAATCCCTTTTGTTGCTATAGAGCACCCAGGTGGTCCATTCCGGACTCCAGTTTCAGTGTTTATTACTGTGAATGAAGCATTAGATTTCTCATTTATTTAATTCTTGCTGATGACTTCCCCCTAAGTAAATCTTTTTCTCAGAGCACAACTCTGGAAACAAGTGCATTAAATATCCTGTGTACCTTTCCATATAGACAATTAAAAAATAAGTTATGGTGGGCACATGCATTGATGTGATTTTACATATGTGCTCACTTAAATTATTAAAGGAAGCACTGTTTTACTAAACTGGTATTAATTTGGGAGGGAGAAGAATACTGTATAAATGGCTGAAAGTGTTTTTACCTCTCAGTAAAGGCTAATACTGACTTGTAGTAAGCGTGACACACTAGCTAAAGTAACTACAAAACTCTGCACTTGTGTAATCTTTTATATCACTTTTTAAAATCTTTACTTTCATATCATTATCTACTTTTATCCTGTGATGTGGGAAGACTTATCATAGATTCTTCATTCTATGGATGAAGATATTGGTGCTCAAGGAAGTGAACTGGCTTGTCCAAGTTCGCAACATTATTAAGGAACAACACAGGAATTTGAACCCTCTGTCCAACTTTGTCTACAGTTCTTTCCAGCCTAAGGAAGCGACAATTTCCTTTTACATACTGCAGGGGTTTCAAACCAAATTCTCTCAGGATATAAACCAAGAGCTCACAGGAGTACATGACAAAGATGGTGGCAAGAGTGGCAGCTGTGGAGACGGGGCTATCGATGACTTAGAGGCAGCCGCGGTGGTCTCACCATAAGGTATTTCTTCATAAAGCTTGGTGAAAATTTGAATTTTTAAGTTATGTTACAGATACATGTGTGAGTTACGTCTCACATGTGTGATTTGCCCCATGTATGGCTTACATTCCAGCTGTGACGTCCAGGATGCAGTCTTCTTCCCCAGGCACTGATACATGATTTGAATATATATATTTCCTTTCAAATCAGGAAAGCATAAATTTTCCTTTGTAGTTTGGAGAACACCAAGTTCCCTGTTTTAGGAGGTAATGGTCCCTCCTGGAAAGGGTGTCCTCAGGCCTGCAGGGGCTCACAGTGAACAAGGCTGGCAGGAGAGATGGGCACAGAGTCATCTGTCGGTGAACCCAGCTCCCTGCCCTTCCCTGCTGTGGACTGTGTTAACTGGTCCTGAACTTCCTTGCTCCTTCTTTATATCCTCACCAATGCAAGTTTTTAACAGAAAACAAAATCTGGCTGTTATATGAGATGCTCATTTTTCTTTCATTCATTCATGGTCACCATCATCCAGGCAAAAACTCTGGTGTCTGAAATAAGAAATTATATATTCCCAATACCCCAAAGCCTTCAAAAAAAATCTCAATCCAGACCTTTCTGATAAATCCTAACATGATATGCCAAGTGGTATTTTCATGACAAATAGGGTAAATTAAATTTTAAAAAAAACCTTTATACTTCATGCAGAACTCTCTGTGTTCACCACTTCTGATGTGCATTTCTGGCTATGTGAGTGGGCGCATTTGTTTTCCTTCTAAATCATAACCTTTGGTATGAATATCTGAAGAAATATGTGCTGGCTATAATTTCAGGGAATTTCAAAGCAATCTTGATTTTCATGCCAGGAAAGGTTAATTTCACACAGATGTCACAGTGGGAAGATGTGGGGGTAAGTGACATATACTAGAAAAAAACATAGTTCTTTTTAGGGTGTTCATCTCCCAAGTACAAGACATTTTGTTAAGTAGTCACCCTACTCTGCTATCAAACACTGGATTTATTTCTTCTAACTATATCTCTGTCCTTTGACCCACTTCTCTTTCTCCTTCCCTCTCCCTGTACTCAGCATGCCCAGCCTCTGGGATCTGTCATTCCACTATCTACCTCTAGGTGATTACATATTTTAGCTCCCAGATAGTAGAACATGCATGATTTGTCTGTCTCTACCTGGCTTATTTCACTTAGGATAATAGCCTCCAATTCTGTCCATGTTGCTGCAAATGACAGGATTTCATTCCTTTTTATGGCCAATAAAAATGTGGTACTAAGCCACCTTTTCTTTATCCATTCATGCTTTGAGGGGCACTTAGGTTGAGTCCACATCTTTGCTATTGTGCTGCAATAAACAGGCAAGTGCAGGTACTTCTTTGATGCATGGATTTCTTTCCCTTTGGGTAGATACCTGGTAGTAGGATTGCTAGATTGAACAGGATCCTATTTGTAGCTTTTTGAGAAATCTCCATAGTGTTTTCCACAGTGGCTGTACTAGTTTTAGTCCCACCAACAACAGAGTATGAGGTTCCCTTTTCTTTCACCAACATCTGCTATCTTTTTAATGATAGCCATTTTGACTGGGGTAAGATGATTTCTCACTGTGGTTTTGATTTGCATTTGCCTGATAGTGGTGTTGAGCAATTTTCCATATACCAGTTGGCCATTTGCATGTCTTTTTTTGAGGAGTGAATATTCATGCCTGTTGCCCACTTTTTAGTGGGATTCTTATTATTATTTTCCTATTGAGTTTGAGTTCCTTATGTATTCTAAGACCCCTAGTTTTTTTCTTCTTCTTGTCCTTATTCTTCTTTGGTTTTTTATTTTTATTTGTTCATTTTTTAGACAGAGTTTTACTCTGTCACCCTGGGTAGAGTGCCGAGGTGTCATCACAACAACCTCATACTCCTGGGTTCAAGTGATCCTCCTGCATCAGCCTCCAGAATAGCTAGAAATACATGCACTTGCCACAAAGCCCTGCTGGTTTTTCTATTTTTAGTAGAGACAAGGTCTCTTGGTCTTGCTTAGGCTAGTCTTGAACTTCTGAGCTCAAGCAATCTTTTCACCTTTGCCTCTCAGAGTGCTAGGATTACAAGTGTGGCCAGAGCCACTACACCTGGGCCGTCCAAGACCCCTAGTTTTTAATCAGAACAAGATTGCTAATAAAAGTGGACACATGGAAGAGTTTCCTCTTAAAGATGGAAGCCAGCTTTTGACAGAGGCTCCCATCCAGAGGGAGAGATAATGGAAAGAATGAACTTAATGAAGCTGAAAGTCAGGAGCTGAGCTAAGAAAGAAGATTGATAGTGCACATCATCCCTGCCCAGGCAAGCTGCAACTCCAAGGAAATAAATTATAGGTACAAAACCCATCACCAGAGGACGAGAGACCCCTCCCCTAAGAGAGTGGCTTGCTGTGTACTCTCTACAAGTGAGCAGTGTTCAGAAGACCTCTTATTTTACCCCATAAGAGAGAGCCACTAAACACTAGGACTCCTTCTCCAGAGAGGTCCCACCCGTGAGTCTAGGCATTCTCTTACCCAGCATAAAATTGGAAAAATATTTCTCTGCAATTATGAACTCCCAGTCCACCCTTTCCCACTCACCTGTCAGTCTGAAAACCTGTCCGCTGAAGAGCCCAGAATGTTTGGCAATTCCTTGAGAAATCTGGGCATTGTGTGGGCCACTGCATAACTGGGCTATAACAGTGACTCGAGTGGATGTTGGGGGCTGCAGGGAGAGAGAGGCAAGTGGGAGAGGGAGAAACCTGGCCGTAGAGGGGTTCATGCGTTGGATTAGATTTGGAGAAACACTTCTCATTTCTGTTGACCACTGGAGGGAGCTGGGCCTCAACTTCTGGGGTGCTAGAGGGGGAGCACAGCTGGGGCAGAGATGCACATTCTATGAGAGAGAAATATGCACTGCAATGGTACCTGCCCACAGACAGCGGTGATCACACCCTGTGACTGACTCTGGTGGAATACTCCCCAGATGCCATTGAGGACTGCAGGGAGCTGGATTTCTGCTCCTTAAGGTAGCCCCAGTGGCAGAGTGCAGAGTGGGAAGAGGCACTGACTCCCCTTTGACTCTGTAAGGCAAATATCCTAGGAGTGAGGCCATAGTCATGTGGGGTTACCAGTGGTGGGTTGAAGCTGCTGCATAAGGTGGGGAAGGAGGTACTAACCCCCCCTGGACTGGCTGTTTGGCTGGGCAGGCCTTCCTGACTCCATGGAGAACCAAAGAGAGCCACATTCTAGTCTCTCAGGTTTTCGGGATGGAGCTGCCTATGGATCCCTACCATCAGGTTGCTGGACACTGTTGGAACTCTCCCCGTTGAGCAGTGATTGTGCTGCCTGGAACAATTGCATTGGAACTCTCAACCTGGGCTGTCCACTCGGGGACCCTCAAAGGTTGAATGGTGGTTGTGTTGTAGTGGGAGGGACTGTGATTCCTCCTCCACTTGTCACTGGTGGGGGGGAGCAGGATGTCTCAGTTGCTCATGTCTCTCTGCAGCTGATGTTTCAGCCAAAATTTGTGACTCAATAGGATTAGATAGGGGCTGACTACAAGACAGAGCCAGCTAGCCCTATCACACCAATCAGGTCCTTAGTATCTCTGACTGCAGGTCTCAAAATGACCTTTGTAAAGCTGTAGGGGAAAAGCCATGCTCACCAGTCCCAGCTCTATGGTAAAGGACCGGTTAACTACAATTCCTGTGGCCCTCAATTCAATCTCACCCTACCAGTTTTACTAGTCAAACTGCGGAAAATAGTCATGGGAAGGAGAACTCTGGCAACATGAATAATCAGAGTAGATCAACTCTCCCAAAGAATAACAAAGGAGATATATTGGAACATGCCATTCATAAACAAATGTGTGAAATGTCAGAAATAGAATGTGGATGGCAAATAAAATGAATAGAATGGAGAAAAAGATGGAAATAGAAATCCAAAGAGTTGGGCAAAAGTTGTCTCAAGAAATTAATGAATTCAAAGACAAAATCACCAAGGATATGGACATAATGAGCAAAGAGATAGCAGAGCTATCTCAAGGAAATGAAAAAGTTATTTGAGGAGATCTAAAATATAGTAGAGCCCCTCAGTAATAGAGCTGATCAGGCAGAAGAAAGGATCTCTGAAATTAAAGACAAAGCTTTTGAATGTTCTCAAATGATCAAAAAGGCAGACAAATGGAGAGCAAAAACTGATCGTTCCCTGAGAGAGTTGTAGGACCACTCCAAAAGATCAAACATTCATCTCATAGGAATTCCTGAAGAAGAAGAGGATGTCCTAAAGACACAGATGCTCTATTCAAAGATATTTATGGAGTAGAATTTCCCATGCATTGCAAGAAATAATGAAATTCAGATAGTAGACAGTTTCAGAACCCCAGCAAGACTCAATCCAAATAAAGCATCTCCTAGAGACATTATAATTCACTTTGCCAAAGTTAATATGAAGGAGAAAATTCTGCAAGCAGCCAGGTGTAAGAAAAGTATTACCTACAAAGGGAGAAATATTAGAATGACCACAGATCTCTCAGCTAAAACCTTTCAAGCCAGAAGAGGATGGTCATAGACCTTCAGTCTCCTAAAATAAAACAACTTTTAGCTCAGGATCCTGTATCCACCTAAACTGAGTTTTATTTGTGGTGGAGAAATCAAATACTTAACTGACTTATACATGTTGAAGAAATTTGCCATAACTAAACCAGCTTTCCAGGATATTCTCAGACCCATCCTCCATAATGAACAGCATAATGGTCTACCATCAAAGTAAACTCATCCAGAAATTTTTGAATAAAACCTAACTTCCACAGTGGTGAAAGGATTAAAAATATCCACTGGACATTTGAAAAACATGACACCCAAAACACTACCAATTCTCTCAATTAAGGTGAATGGTTTAAATTGTCCTCTAAAGAGGCACAGGTTGGATGACTGGATAACTCAGACCAGATATCTGTTGTATACAAGAATATCATCTTGCCTTAAAGGATAAAAATAGACTCAGGGTGAAGGGGTGGATTTCTATAATATAGGCAAATGGAAATCAGAAAAAAGCAGGGGTTGCAATTTTATTTGCAGATAGAATTGGCTTTAATCCAACAAAGGTAAGGGAAGATAAGGATGGTCACTACATGTTTGTTAAGGGAAACACTCAGCATGAAGAGATTTAGATAATTAACATTTAGGTACCCTACCAGAATGCTCCTCATTTTATAAAGCAAACCCTAACAGATACAAACAATTTGATATCTTCTTGCACTATAATAGTTGGAGATTTTAACTCCCCTTTGATAGTTTTGGATAGATCCTCGAAGAAGAAACTAAATGAAGAAACAGTGAACTTAAACTTGACCCTAGAACAAATGGACTTAACTGACATCTATAGAACATTTCATCCTAATAAAACTGAATATGCATTCTTCTTATCAGCCCATGGATCATCCTTCAAAATTGATCATATCTTAGGACACAAGTCTAACCTCAGCAAATTTAAAGAATAGGAATTATTCTCTATATCTTCTCAGACCATCATGAAATAAAAGTTGAATTCAACAGCAACAGGAATCTTCATATTCATACAAAGTCATGGAAACTAAATAACCTTATGGTGAATGATAGCTGTGTCAAGACAAGATTAAGAAGGAAATCACCAAATGTTTGGAACAAAGTGATAGTGAAGACACAAATTGTCAAAACCGTGGGATACTGCAAAGGCAGTCCTAAGAGGGAAATTTATAATGTTGGAAGCATTCATTAAAAAAAAAAAGAGAGGAAATCAACAACTTAATGGGTCATCTCAAGCAACTGAGAAAGGAAGAACATTCTAACCCCAAACCCAGCAGAAGAAAAGAAATAAGCAAATTTAGAGCAGAATTAAATGAAATTGAAAACAAAAGAATCATTCAGAAAATCAACAAAACAAAAAGTTGGTTTTTTGAAAAGATTAATGAAATTCATAAACTTTTGGCTAACCTAACCAGAAACAGAGAAGTAAAATCTCTAATATTGTCAATCAGAAATGATAAAGGAGAAATAACAACAGACACTCCAGAAATTTAAAAACTCCTCACTGGTTACTTCAAAAAACTCTATTTGCAAAAATAGGAAAATCTGGAGGAAATGGACCAATACCTTGGAAGCATGCCACCTCCCTAGACTCAACCAGAAAGAATTAGAAAGTTTGAACAGACCTATATCAAGCACTGAAATAGCATCAACTATACAAAATCTCCCCAAAAAGAAAAGTCTGAGACCAGATGGTTTCACATCAGAATTCTACCAAATCTTTAAAGAAGAACTAGTACCTAAAATATATATATCAACTATATATTTTTCAACTATGATATATAGTTACATCAACTATATATTTTTCTAACTATGATATATTACACAACCTTTCCAAAACCTAGAAAAATAAGGAATACTTCCTAACACATTCTCTGAAGCAAGTATCACCCTGACCCCCAAGCCAGGAAAGAACCCAACAAATAAAGAAAATTATAGACCAATATCATTGAATATAGATGGAAAAATATTCAATAATTTCCTAGCAAACAGAATTCAACAACACATAAAAAAATTATACACCATACACCATGATCAAGTTGGTTTATTTATATGTAAATCTATAAATATAATACATCACATAAATAAAATAAAAAACAAAGACCATATGATTCTCTCAATTGATGCAGAAAAAGCTTTCGATAATATCCATCATCCTTTCATGATCAGAACACTTAAGAAAATAGACTTAGATGGGTCATTTCTTAAACCAATAGAGGCCATCTACAGCAAACCAACAGCCAGTATCATATTGAATGGAGTAAAACTGGAAACATTTCCACTCAGATCTGGAACTAGACAAGAATGCCCACTGTCTCCACTGCTTTTCAACATAGTAATGGAAGTCTTAGCCATAGAAACCAGGCAAGAGAAGGCAATCAAGAGTATCCAAATAGGGTCAGAGGAGATCAAACTCTCACTCTTTGTGGATGATATGAATCTATACCTGGAAACCCCAGGGAATCAACTGCAAAACTCTTATAAGTGATCAAGGAATACAGCAGTGTCTCAGGATACAAAATCAATACTTACAAATCAGTAGCTTATTTGTGTGTGTGTGTGTGTATATATATATATCAACAATAGTCAAGATGAAAATACAGTCAAGGTCAAGGACTCTATTCCTTTTACAGTAGTGCCAAAGACGATGAAATATCTGGGAATTTACCTAACAAAGGACATGAAAGATCTCTATAAAGAGAATTATGAAACTGAGAAAACAAATAGCTGAAGATGTCAACAAATGGAAAAATACCATGCTCATGGCTGGGAAGAATCAACATTGTTAAAATGTACATACTACCCAAAGCAATCTACAGATTTAATGTAATCCCTATTAAAGCACTATTGTCATACTTTAAAGAGCTTAAAAAAATAGTACCTCGTTTTATGTGGAATCAGAAAAAACCTCAAATAGCCAATACATTACTCAGAAATAAAAACAAATCAGGAGGTATCATGTTACCAGACTTCAGGCTATACTATAAATCTATAGTGATCAAAACAGCATGGTACTGTCACAAAAATAGAGAGGTAGATTTATGGATCAGAATAGAGAACCAAGAGATGAACCCAGCTACTTATCATTTGATCTTTGATAAGCCTATCACAAATATTCACTGGGTGAAAGACTCCCTATTTAAAAAATGGTCTTGGGTGAACTGGCTGGACCTGTAGAAAACTGAAACTGGACCCCCACCTTTCACCATTAACAAATGTTGATTCTCACTGGACTATAGATTTAAATTTAAGACATGAAACTATAAAAATACTAGAAGAGAGTGCAGGGAAAATGCTTGAATAAATTGGCCTGGGAAAATATTTTATGAGGAGGACTCCCCTGGCAATTGAAGCAACACCAAAAATATATTACTGGGATCTGATCAAACTAAAAACTTCTGCACAGTCAAGAGCACAGTAAGTAAAACAACCAGACAGCTTTCAGAATGAGAGAAGATTTTTGCAGGTTATATTTCCAACAAAGGTCTGGTAACTACGATTTGTGGAGAACTCAAACTAATGAATAAGAAAAGAACAAATAACCCATTTTCTATGTGGGCAAGAGACTTGAACAGAAGCTTCTCTGAAGAAGACAGATGCATGACCTACAAACACATAAAAAATGCTCATCATCTTTAATCATCAAAGAAATGCAAATCAAAACCACACTGAGATATCACATAATTCCAGTAAGATTAGCCCACATCACAAAATCTCAAAACTACAGATGTTGGTGTGGACACGGAGAGAAGGGAACACTTCTACACTGCTGATGGGAATACAAGCTAATATGGCCTTTTTGGAAAAAAGTTTGGAGAATACTCAAGGAACTAAAATTAGACCTACCATTCAATCCTGCAATTCCCCCACTAGCTATGTACCCACATGATCAAAAATCATTTTACAACAAAGACATTGGCACAGAATGTTTATTGTAGCCCAATAATTGCCAAGTTGTGGAAGCAGTCCAAGTGCCCATTGACTCATGAATGGATTAAGACTTTATGGTATATATACACCATGGAATACTTTGCAGCCATAAAAAGATGGAGACTTTACATCTTTTATGTTTACCTGGATTGAGCTGGAACATATTCTTCTTAGTAAAGTATTTTAAGAATGGAAGAAAAAGTATCCAATGTACTCAATACTATTATGAAACCAATATATAATTACCTACACATTCATACAAATGATAAAACATAACTATAGTCCAGAAAGAAGGAGAGAAGAGGAGGAAGAAGGGAGGGAAGCAGGGAAGCTGGGAGGAGAGAGGGTATTTGGTGGGACCTCACCTAATGTGCATAATGCAATGGTACGTTGCAAAACTATTCAGAATAGAGTATATCAGGTGGTGCCTGTGGCTCAAAGGAGTAGGGCGCTGGCCCCAGATGCTGGAGGTGGTGGGTTCAAACCCAGCCCTACCCAAAAACTGTGAAGAAAAAAAAAAAGAATAGAGTATAAATGTTTTGCCACAACAAGTAAGTAAGCGAGGTGATGAATGTGTTAATTAGTTCGATGTAAGCATTCCACATGTTAATCAAATCAGCACATTGTACCCCATAAATGCATTAATGTACACAGTTATGATTTAACAAAGAGAAAAAAAAGTGGGCACAGGTTGTGTTGAATGGACTTTGGACCTGCCTTGCTCTATATTTCCAGACTGGAGGATGATTGGCTCTGGGACAAGTAAGGTTCAGGAAATTGGGTTCAGTCTCAGAGAGTGTGTAACTGCAGGATAAACACTTCCGGGTAAAAATCTGCTTATTGGAGCAACAGGGTGGAAGAAGGATCAGTGAGGAATCCCAGACCACCTCTGTGAGCAAACTGGATCTAAACTACCCCTTACCGGAGAAACAGACCATAACTAAATGACTGGGCAGCAAAATGAAGAGAATGGACTTTGAATTAAGCAAATCATTTGGGAAAGGATTCTTTATAAGGCTATCAAACAGAACTGGTATTATCCTAAGAAAAATAAACAGGAATACTTTAAAGAGTCTGTAGAAGGGCAGGCTGGTGACTTGGCATGTGGCTGGCAGGGAAGTTTGTGAGAGACAGAGTATATTGGGAGAACTATCAGCTAACAGCTGGTAGGCATGTACAGAAAGAGTGAGAGGCTGGAGTGGGCAGTCATAGTTCAAGAAGATTTTGATAAGTCTGGGAAAACAGGCACCTGGAATTTAGTGTGCAGTTCACTACTGGATGCAGCAAAAGACTGCTGACCACAGGGGACAGGAAAACATTTTCAGGTCATAGTGAAATGATTCCAATTGGATTTGAATAAATGAGTTAAGGGATCATCTGGGTTGGCAGCTGCATCTCCAAAGACAGAGGCAGTGCTGGACCGTCAAGGTTGAGAGGCAGTGGTGGCCTTTCGGGCCGGTCTCACCACGCACAGCAGCACTTTCTGCTAAGAACAGGCTGCTGGAGCATACAGGAAGGTGTGGAGGAGGAGGCAGGGCGTCTCAGGGCTGTCTCTGAGAGCTGAGCACGTTAGGACGTGAAAAGAGGTGATTTATTCAAGGTTGATAAGTGTCTGATGGCTCACATGAAGAAGCTAGGATGAGACCAGTGACATACAGACTGCTAATTAAGGCAGAGGGCTTGGGGGAGATTCTGTAGGTAAGACTTTTCCTTTGCAGTGGGAGTAAAAGAAGATGATCTGGGGTTAAGAAAGCAGAGGAGACCCAGGACAGGCCTCCTCAGACCGCCTGGCAGGCAGCGTCGCAGCCAGAGGCTTGGACTCCCTTCTCCTCCCTGCCCTCAGCTCCCCTTCCTGATGTCTCCAGTGTCCTCATCCAAGTTCCTCTGTCACCACCAGTGTCCTGAAGGGAGGAGCAGGGTCAGCAGGGCGGGCTGGGGACTGCACTGTGTGCCTGTGTGAGTGTGCACCGTGAGACAAAAATGCTCTTACGGGGAGACTGGCAAAAGGAAAGTTTTAGTAACATATTTGTGTGACTTTAACTGCTGGTTGTTTAAAAAAGGAACAGATAGTACAAAATTAGCTGTGTTCTTTTTCCAAAGTGGTAAATCAATCGATTGATCAATTCATCTCTCTCTCCCCACACACATCCGGAGTCACCAGTGGTGAATTGGTTCTCTGCTTCCTCAGCATCACAGTTTCTACTGGCACTCTACAGTCAAAAACAACGAATAAAATATCGGCAGAATCCAAGCCAGCCTGGGCTGCAGCCCCTTAGCCGCAGTGTGGTCCTGTGACAGCTGTCCACCTGTGTGTCACTGCGTCTGGCTGCTCGGCCTCCAGCTCATGTCTGCATATGACTCCAAGTGAGTGCTCGCAGGCAGCCAGAGTGTCTGCTTGTGGGCCCTTGATTGCCATAGCAACATCTGACACATGTGGCCACCACCGCCCCGTTGGCATAGTCCGTGCCTGCCTTGCTCTGGCCCCTAATGGACTGAGAGTAGATTGGGGGCTGCGGCAAGGCAGAGTCTGGAGGGCTTCTCTGCTGCTCAGAGGGGCTGACCCTGCAGGCCATGCCTCGTGTGGAGGAAGGTGCCCAGTGGGAGGGGCTGAAGTGCAAAAGGGAATCGTGCCCAGGTTTGAACAAGAGATCCCTGCTAGTACTGCCAAGGTCAGGAACACAATTGGTAATCACATCACGGCCAAAATCAGCTAAGCCATTCACCCTGCTTGGAAAGAGCCTGCCTGATGGCCTGACAACAGACAGGGTGGTATTGACGGGCCAAGGATTAGCACTGGGACCAGGCGGTGTTTCATGGCACTTAAGAACGTGGCCGCAGCTGCACGTACACACTGACACCCGTGTGGGAGTGACTGAGGGGGTGTGCAGTACGCTCGGGACCACACCTACAAAGGACACGCAGTGCCATCTTCCATCCAACTCTGTCTGACAGATGTCAGTCCGCAGCTGCCTAATACCCACTGTTGTCTGGTGTTGCCATCCAAAATAATCACTCTTAACAAATCAAATTCACTTTAAAATTATTACTATCATCAGTTAACAGCTCCCCAGTGGTCTCAACTCACTCAGTCTATGTGTTTCAAAGGAGAAACAGACCAGGCAGGACTTTGAGTTTGGTTAAATGTGAAAACATTTTTTCCCCAGGGAAAGATTCTTAGTGTATCACTCCTCACCAAGTAAAAATTTTCTTTAACACACAACTGATTTCCCTCTGACTCACATATCCTGGGCAAGGTTGACATCAACAACAAACTGCAGTGAATACACTAAGGAGCAAATGAATTCGTTTTCTAGATGTTTGTTTGTTTGTTTTGAGATAAAGTCTCACTCTAGTGCCCTGGGTCATAGCTCACAGCAACCTCAAACTCTTGGGCTTGAACAATCCTCTTGCCTCAGCCTCTCAAGTAGCTGGGACTATAGGTGCCTGCCACAACATCTGGCTAGTTTACCTGTTTTCGGTAGAGATGGGGGTCTCACTTTTGCTCAGGCTGGTCTCAAACCCCTGAGCTCAGGTGATCCATCTGCCATAGCCTTCCAGAGTGCTAGGATTATAGGTATGGACCGCTGTGCTCAGCCCATTTTCTACATATTTGTATTTTTCTTTATCATTGTTATTATTTTCCTTTGGACAGGGTCTTGCTCTGTTGTCTAGGCTAGAGTGCTGCGGTGTCATTGTAGCTCACAGCAACCACAAACTCCTAGGCTCAAGCCACCCTACTGCCTCAGCCTCCCAAGTAGCTGGGGATGCAAGTGTGTGCCACCCTTGGCTTATTTTTCTATTTTTTGTAGAGATGAGGTCTATTTCTTGCTCCTGGCCTCAAGTGATCCTCCCACCTTGGCCTCCCAGAGTGCTAAGATTAGAGGTGTGAACTACCATGCCTGGCCTTATTTTTCTTTATTTAAGATAAATATTGGAGTCAAATATACAAAGATTTGAGGAGAGAATGCCTAGGATTAAATAGTTTGATTAAAATGTAGTTTATATTTGAAAGCATTAGGAAGGTAGCCTTAAATAAAAGAGATTTTAGGAACAAAATATGCCTTCTGAGAAAAATAAAAGAATCCGTTCACAATCAACTGCTCAGCAAGCCTGCAATCAAGAGGAACTTTCTTAGTCTGACGTGTCTACAAAGATCACGCACTTATATTGAACACATTCCCTCCGAGCCTAGAATGAAGGGGCCATTCCTTAGGACTCCTTGGTATTTTTTTACTACAAAGCTTAGCCAGTGTAGTAAGATAAGAAATAAAAATCTTCTTCTTCTGTTGGAGAAGAAGAAACAAAGCAGAAGATCAAATCTTTCTATGAGGAAATCTGAAAGAACATACAGGTAAATTATTAGAATAAATGAGGGAGTTTAGCAAATTTTCAGGATATGCAAATTTGCAGCCTTATCATGAGAGGTGATCAAAAATTAGTGTATTTCTACATACCAGCAACAATCAATAAGAAAACATCTTATTTCCAGAGAAATGGAAAGCACCTTGGCATCATATCAAACAAAAATTATGCAAGCTATTTATGGAGAAAGTGATAAACCTTTATTGAAAGACATTAAAGAATGCCTAAATAAATCAAGACCTATACTGTGTTAGGGTACTAGATTCAACATCAAAGATGTCAGTTTCTGCCCAATTGATGAAATGCATTTTGTATCAAATCTAGTGGGGCTTTTCATGGAGTTTGACAAGTTGATTATAAAACTATGGGAAGACCAAAAGGACAAAAAATCCAAGACAACCTAAAGTAGACGAACAGATTAAATTATACTGGGACTAGTGTTGACACCATAGAGAGTAAAAGTACAAGCCTTAAAGTGGGAGAAGATATATTAAAAATATACAACCAACACAAGGTTGTTTATAAATAACTCCTGTGAATTAATAAGAAGATAACCCAAAAGAAAAATGGATAAATGTCATAAACAGGCATTTCACAGAAACAACCATGAGTGACCTAAGAACAAATACAAAGGTACTTACCTTCATTATTAATCAGAGAAGGGCAAATTATAGCCATAGGAAGATAGGGGACTGGCCAATTTTTAAAGTCTAATAGTACTGATGTTTGACGGGGCTGTGAAGCCAGGTGAGCTCTCACACGCTGCTGGAGGTGGGCGTGTAAGTCAAGACAACCACAGTCATGTGCCACTCAATGATGGGGATGCATTCTGGGAAACGAATCGCTGGACAGTTTCATCATGGACACAAACCTAGATGGGATAGCCTGCTACATATCTAGACTACGTGTCTAGCCTATTGCTCCCAGGACACAAACCTGGGCAGCATGTGACTGTACTGAGTCACAGTGATAAGTATTTGTGTATCTAAACATAGGAAAGACAGAGTAAAAATATGGTATAAAAGATAAATAGCGGTACGCCTACACAGGGGACTCGCCATGAATGGAGCTTGCAGGGCTAGAAGCAGCTCTGGCTGAGTCACCCACTGAGTAGTGAGCGACTGTGAAGGCCCAGGATACTTCTGCACACTACTCAGATGTATAAACACTGTGAACTTAGGCTGAACTACAGTTATAAAATTTTTTTTCTTTCTTCAATAACAAGTTAACCTTAGCTTATAGTAAGTTTTCCTTATAACTTTTTAATTAAAAAAAAAGTTTTTAAAAAATTTTTTTGACTCTTTTGTAAGAATATTTGGCTCAAAACACAAGCACATTGTACAACTGTACAAAATTCTTTCTCCATATTCTTATTCTATAAACATTTTATAATTTAAACATTTTTTATCATTTTCTTTTTTTACTTATTTTCTTACTTCTTTAGTTAAAAACTAAGATGCAAATACACATTAGCCTCACCAAGAGTGGGGAAACCTTTCTTATTGGAAGACCACATTAATTTAACCTCATCAAATAAGGCCTCATTCAAGAAACTTCAGTTAGATGCGGTGGAACTTCCATAGTTGACCACCTCCTTACATCGACACCTCTTTAAGTTAACCTAATTTTCACAGACCGAACATGTACCATGTGTACTCACTGGTAGACCACTTCTATTCATTGATCACCTCTGTAAGTTGTATCTTGACTCCTTGGCCTGTGACATACAAGATTAAGGTCCCCTCTATAACTTGAGTCCACTCTACACCCAGGCGTAGAAGGTGTAGGGTGTGCCCCTTAGTTGTGTTATTTTTTCTTTAGTACAAGTTCATTTTCATGTTTTATTATCATCACGTGTTGGATGAGGCCTAACATCCTATTGTTTATCACATGTTGTAGAAAATTTTTTCAATGTGAAGGATTGGTCTGAATTGTAGGTACATCCTATAATTACTGAAAAATTTTACAGTTTATTAAGACATGATGGCCCAAAGAAAAGAACTCAAAGAGATGATGTTGAAGGAAAAGGTTTATCTTCTATGTTTTCTGGAAAGCAGCTGGTAGGGAAAGACGGCGGAATGTTTTGGTGTTAGCAAGACCATAGTTAGCAACACTCAAAACGTCAACATGAGTACTCGGAGTGATACGGTAAGGAAAGCTGAGACCTACAGCAGAAAGGGAGGGAAACTTCCCTCAATGAAGTCAGTGAGGCAACATTAAACTGGTTCAAACAAATGAGGGCAGTTAATGCCTGAACTTCCACACAGATGACCCAAGAAGTTGCTAAAAAACTTGCACAGGAATTTGGGGTGCAGATTTCCAAGCATCAAGTAGTTGGCTTGAGAAATTTAAACTCAGCAGCTCAGGATCTCCAGAAAGTCTTGTGTGGTGAATCCAGTGAAGTCCAGTAGAAGCTGTAGAAGTTCATCAAAAAGTTCTCAGACTTCACCAGAGGCTTCAAAGATGACCTCTTCAACGCTGATGCATGTGCCCTCTTTCTAGGAGCCTCCCCGCATGACAGGAGCCTATCATGAAGGGTGACATGTGTAAGGGTAGAAAACTTTCTACCAAAACAAAACTTTTGATCGGAAATGAAGAAGCAGTCTGTTGTACTGACAGTAAACAGCTATGTCTGCTACCCACAGGTGGATCATCCTACAAACATTGAATGCTACCTCCAAACATGACCTCCAAAAGTCCAACCTCTTGGTCAACTCTTCATCGAAACATTTAAAATGTTTTTGGGCAGCACCAAACCCAGCTCCTGGAGTTGATCTTCACTAAGACAAAAACTGTGGTTGGCCTGCAGAAGCAACTTCATCTGCTGGATCAGTTAACACTCTGGATGCTGTGCTCTGGGTCAGTCTATTTGGAATGAAGTCAGCCAGAAATGATATAGAACTGTTTTGAGAAAGCTGGGTTCATCATAGCCAAAGAGCACAGTGTTTTGGCCCCAGTTCATCTCCAACAATCTATGGAATGAATAGATTTTGAAGGTTTTGTTGCAACAGATGATGAGATGGCAACCTGCAATGAACGTAATTGGGAAGCAGTTTCGCAAGTGATAGTGACTGAAGTGTAAAAGTGTGAAAGACCAGTGTAAAAGTGCATGAAGCAGCTGGTGAAGTAGAAGCAAGTGAAGATGATGCAGAAATCGAGAGACTCCAAAAGAAGAGGATGTCAGGCATCTGCCCATGCAGGTGAAGTCATTTGCTGTGGAAAAATGCCCAGGTGCGCTGAGTGGTGTAGCCAGCACTGAGAGTGCTTTCTCCACTTACGGTTGTAATAAGAATAAGAGCAGACCAAGATTGACTCTTTTTCCAGAAATAATGATTAAACCATGAGAAAGAGCAAATGCATTGATTTTGTAGGAGACTGTACACATGATAGTACTGTGTTGTGATTATGATTCTGCATGATACTCTCTAATAAAGGCTATACAAGAAAACAAACTGCATGGACATGTCAGGACAGTAGGCCTAGGTCCTTATGTTGACCACTTGGTACAGCCCCTTGTGTGGTCAATGCAGAGTTTCTACTGTACTTAAAATGTAATTTTAAGTTTAAGTTTTTAGTTTTATAATAATCTTACTATATACTTGATAATTTCAAAAATGAAAACCTTTTGATGACTTGGTTGTGCCTTTTGTTGGAAAGCATTTGAACATTTGGGGGCAGCCTGGAGTGTGCAGTTTCAGCCGATCCTCTGGATGGATGGGTCTCAGTCATTTGTGACCTTAGGAGTGTCTCGATTTGGGTTAGGATTTGCAGCAGTAAGTGGTTGAAAAGCAAGTGAGCATTTTGGGGGCATGTTGTCAAAGATGTGGGCATTCTACTGCATTTTCCCATATTTCAACTGGATCTTACCCTCAATGACCTTAAAGTGTCATCTGCTGAGAGCTCAGTCAATTCCATCTGTAATTTCTTAGGTGCCTTGGTGATATCAACTAGTTGAGACCAAAATGCTAATTTGAGTATAATGTCAGAATTTGCAAAGTCAGTGAACCTTTCATGGTATTCTCCAATAATAGGTCTGTAATAGCTGTGTATTCTTCAAATGATTTGCATTTATCATCTTATTCATCAGTGACCTTTGCTAACTGGAGAAAATATCACCTGAAATTTCCTTTTGAAAAAGAAATGCTGGCTCGGTGCCTATAGCTCAACCGGCTAAGGTGCCAGCCACGTACATCTAAGGTGGCAGGTTTGAATCCTCAGCCTGGGCCCGCCAAACAACAATGACAGCTGCAACCAAAAAATAGCCGGGCGTTGTGGCGGGCGCCTGTGGTCCCAGCTACTTGGGAGGCGGAGGC
>NW_003852531.1:2258957-2272309 GCF_000181295.1 Otolemur garnettii | reverse complement strand
AAAAAAAAAAAAAAAAGAAAAAAGAAATGCTTTGAAAAAAGATATATTTTTGAAGGGTGAGCATTTTTTGTCACATATTATATACAGATTTAGTTTTACCTTGCAAAAAAATATTCAAGTTGTTTTGATTTGATAGGCTACCACACAGGAATGCTGCATTCCTATAGAAATCTTCTTTCAACAATTCACATTGTTGATTGTGTTCGTCATAACATTTACCTATCTGGTCTCCCAGAGATAAAATTTTGGTTAACATTTGTCCTGCAAAATTTTGTCTAACACACTTTAGAATGATACAGCAAATCCACATTTCCCTCATCATTCAACTTTAGCATGTCATGAAGTTAATGATGCTTGTTGCAAATTGTCACTTAAAATAGCTTCAGCACAGCGATTTTGCTGATGTAAGATACAATGAAAAGAAATGAGAGCATCTGGAGCTGTTAATACTTTTTTTTTTCATCTGTGCAATCAACCCTTCCTGTTTTCCTGTCCTGGAATGTGCACCATCTATACATACACTCGCTAAATTGATCAAATTTGGTTCAACTTCATGACATTTACCTTGGAAGTTGTTGAAGTTATCTATTACCTGTGTTCTGTTCACAAAAGTGCTCAAAGGGAGTAACTCTTCATGGCAAGGAAAATCTATTATGCCCCGCATGAAGCATAAAACCTATGCTGAGTCAGTAGTATCAGTTGATTCATCCGAAACAATTGAATAATATATATTTTCCTTTTGAAGTGTTGCATGAAGTTGCTCTGGTAAGTTGAAGGCCAATTTGTGCGTCTGATCAGTTATGGTTCTCCTTGAAGAGGCATTTGTTTATACTTTGAAATGTTAGCAGGGGCTAAGCATCCTACAACTTCAACAATGCATTCCTTCATAATTTCTCTATCGCTGAACGGCTTCACTCTTTTCCCCCAAGTATATGAGCTACTTTGTAAGTTTCTCCAGTGCCATTATTTCCAGGTCTTATTGTTGCTTGAAAAAATTGTCTTTGCTTTTCATCTGTAAATTTCTGCAATACACCCTTTTGTGCCTCTCCCTCTAATTTAAAATAGGTGTGGTCTTTATGTGTGTTATTATGCTGAGGAGCACTGAATTTCTCTATTGTGGATACTGCAGTATCACAAAGCAAGCAAATCATCTTATCTTCAGCAGAAACAAGATAATATTGTAATTCCCAATCCTCATTAAAAAAATCTGTTTTCTTCCTTCAGTGTTCTCTTGGTCTTCTTTGACATGAAGGGCTATTAACCAGCCAGAATTAAAAAATACTGTCGAGCTGTGCAAATATTCACAAATTCTACTTCAAACAGAGATACAGTGCACTGTTGTCAAAAGCTGAAAAAAGACGGGCACACTGGACCCCCATAAACTCTCACCAACCAGCCTTGTGTGGTAGCGGTGCCAGTCAAGTGGGGGAAGTTAGAACTGAGTCATGAGTGTAGCAGCCATCAGGTTGGCCCTATGGCTTACTAATGCTCTAACTGTGTCAGTCAAGCTGGGATGACTATTTCATTGAAGCTTGTTTTATTCTTTGCTATTTTAAGTATGTTCATTTTAACATAAAATAAAAATATAAAAGATGAACAAAAACATATTAATAAAAATAAAAGGAATTGTTCTGTGAAATTTGGATCCTGTCAAAAGACCACACTTAAAAACCTGGAAAGCCATATGTGGCCCCCTGGTCTAGACCTACCCAGGGTCAAGATCATCAATATCGCTGCTTTCCCCTCCACATCTTCTCCCATTGGAAAGACTGATGAGTCACTGATGTGCATGAAGCTGTCATCTCCTGTGATAACAATGCCTTTTTCTGGAATGTGTTCTGAAGGATCTGCCTGAAGCTGTTTTATAAGGTAACTCTTTAAAAAAATAAGTAGGAGGAAGACACTCTAAGATAATGATACAAGTGTAGCACTATAAACATAAACTACTAATGTAGCCGTCTATGTTCCTTATCAAGTATTATGTACTGTATATAAATTGTATGTGCTGTGTTCTGGTGACTGGTAGCACAGTGGGTTCCTTTACACCAGGATCGCCACACGCATGTGAGTACTGCATTGTGCTAAGCAACAGGAATATGTCCATAGGCAACATGAATTTTCCATCTTATGGTTCCACCGTCATATACACAGTCCATCATGGACCAAAACAGCATTAGACAGCACAGGCCTGTACTGTGGAAAACATCTGGGCATCTGCTAATAAAGTCAAAGACACTCAACTCTGTGACCCGGCTCTTCTAGGCCTAGGGTATTGCAGAGAAATTCTGCAAGTGACCTATGTCTACAATCTTCATAACATTGTTTTTAATGGCACCAAACGGGAAATAATTTAAACATCAACTAAGACACCCCATGAATGAACTGCGACCCAGCTGTGTAATGCAATACTGCCATACAGCAGGGAGAACAAGAGAACCACAGCTACACCTGTCGACACGGATGGTTCTCACAAATAAAGAGCCATACAGTGTCGGCTTCCTCTAGTAAGCCACAGATTTCTTTTTCAAAAGTAGGTCAAATAAATTAATATGTTATTTAGGAAGTCATATATGTGGGTGTGCACATCTTTAAAATAAAGGCTGGTTCAAAAAATAAATAGAGCAAAGTTGGCAAACTCCAACTCTCAGACCAAATTTGGCCAGGTGCTTGTTTTGGCCTTCCCATTCTAAGTCTGAGGCTCTTCTGAATGGTGCCTGTTTTGGTACATGAAGCTTTGCTGGGACACAGCTGCGTCTGTTAGTGTATGTACTGTTTGTGACTGCTTTCTCATTGCCATGGCTGAACTTGAGCCCCTGCAACAGTGGCCATGTCTGCCCTGTGTAGAAAAAGTTTGCTGATCTGTGTTTTACAGGAAACCGGATGCCTAACTCAAATTCAGGACAGTGGCTTCCTCCACAATGGGTGTGATCAGAGAGGGGCTTCTAGTAATTCCACTAATTCCTGAGGGAAGGAGTTACTTCTTATCACAGGTGGGTGGCACACAGATTCCCAGCATTATTCTATAAGTGTACATACATGTTTCCCATACTTTTCTGTTTGTATGATGTAGTCTACAATTAAGAAAGGAACATTGAGAGGGATGAGATTGGTTCTGATTCTGGCAGTCACCCTGTGGGGACTGAGAACATTGCCAATCTGCGATTTGCACCCTACGTCTGTCCTCTCCTGCTGCTCTGGCATCAGCTTGTCTTGTGGATACAGGGAAACCCTTCTAGAAGGATGAAGCAGGCTTCGGTTCTAAAATTCTACTCCTTCCCAATGGTGTAGGATGAAGAGTGTCTTTAAAGTTTGAAAACGTAAAGATTTACGTCATCTAGCTAACTGAACTGCCAGCGTAGAAATCTCCTTATTAATAATATCCTGGGTGAATGGTGGCTCCCACCTGTTTGAACGCACGCCATACTGGAGGAAGGCTGGGATCACAAACGTCCTGTCCTGTGCTGTCCTGTGCTTATGGAGTTCTCATCAGGACCAGATTCTTCCACATCCTGCTCCAAACCTACTGCTTCTGTTTCTGACCACTGCTCTGAGCAGCCCCGTGTGGAAAGGGACCTGCATATCTCCTCATCTGAGCTCACTGGGGAGGGCTTGGTTGTGCATCTGGGGTCCAGGCCCACGTGTGGCCATGACAGCCAGGTGTGCACGTATCTGAAATCCACGCACCTCCTCTGATGACGTTTGCTCTTCAGATAGCATGCTATTAGAATGAAATCTCTGCCACCCCTGCTTCTCCCCGGGACTTCTGATTTTCTTTCTGGCGCATCATGTCACATACCCCTCTTCATAGGACATTACATATACTTATACTTCCCCGTGGTCAAATGCAGTGTCCAGCTCACCTGTAGAAATCTTTGATGAGGTTGTCATCATACCGAGCACACATGTTGTTGAGGAGCTGCTCGTGCTGCCCAAACAAGCGGATGTAGTTGGAGGTGGGAAAAGGCTCCTTGGAGAGGCACGTGATGGTCTCCACCATTTTATACTTGTTAATGTGAATTCGGAAGTAGGTCCCACTTTTCGCAGTGCCTGTTATTATTTCTGAACCCTGGTGGTAGGGAAGGGGAGGAAGATCAGACAAACATTAGAAACGTTTCTGGACATTGGCAACTTCCTCACAGCAGTTTGTTTTTCAAATGTAACAGACATACCTTATTGCTTGTTGCAAGTAACAGAATAGATATTGACTAAATTCAACAGAAGATTAACGATTAACAGTGTGTCAGAGCCACAGATGAGGACTTAATTACTAAATGTTCCTTGGGATATTTTAAACTGTGACTACATTGTTCTGTGTCTCTAAATTAGTTGCTAGGTTACAACCAATCCTGTTACTCCGTATCTCACTCACCTAATTCACAGAACTGGGTTTGTTCTCTATTTCTCTCTCTCTCTCAAGGTGTTTTAGGACTGCTAAATTTCTTAGTTTTCACATTATTTTGAGAAAAAACCCTAGTCAAAAGTGTTGACAAAGAATTTCGGTTATTTTGAAGTGCACTTCAACAAAAGAAACAAGTATAGGCAAATTCCTGATAGCAGGGTTTGGGGTGGGCCAGTCATTTCATAAGGTCTGTTCCTGGGAAGAAAAGTTCAAGGTCATGGGAAACACACATATTCTGCAGGTGATGTTTTAGTTTATAAATTGTTACAGGTGTGGATCTGTGACTTGATGCCCTTCAGAAACTGGCTAAAACTGCTGTCTGACCCCAAATGACAAGGAAAGATGATGTACTAATTCTAAGTCACAACTACTGTTTTTATTTCAGTCCCTGATGGCCACTGACCCACCAACAGGAGACTTGCTCCCCACTAGCTCTGGCAGCAGGTGGCTTCGTGGACGAACATGGGTTTTTGTTGGTGGTAACTGAACCTTCCCTCTACCCTTAGACTCTGAGCAGTAATACAGTAATGATCAATCAGTCTTGTGTGAGTGCAGGTAGATTTAAGCTTTACTCTGAACTTGAATGTGGCATTTAGAAATTCAAGGCAAGGTGGAATACTTCTCTAATCCCAAACATTTACTAAGTCCTGGACATGGCCTGGGGACTTTGTCAAAACAAGGACACATAGTTTAACTTTTAAATAGAGGCAACTGGTGGGTGTTTGAGTATCACACATCACAGCTCCAAGAAGGACTCAGCCAGGATGAGGCTCCTGAGAGGCCCCTGCAATTCTGGGCCACCCTGAGAACGAATGAGAAGTTGGATGTTTGGGGGCCGGGAAGGAACAAATGCTCGGTGCCAGCTTTACTTGATGGTATGTAATACTAAATAATATTTCAGAAAAAACACACATATAGACAGTGAAGAATTTGACCTACACATGCATTTCAGAGATTAAGTACACTGAAAAGAACAGTTAAGTTTAAAGCCAGCAGCTTTGGGTTTGGTCCTGACCCCGGGGGTAGGTGTTCCCTTTATGGTAAGGGACAGTGTGGTGGAAAAGGTGGGGAAACCCAGGGGAATGAGCATCGAGGAGGCAGTAAGGCGGCCGGGTGTCTGGGAGAAGGATGCCAGCTGCCAGCTTCCCCCAAGCCTCCTCCTCTTTACAGTTTCTTTATACTAAGCAATTAAGAAAAGGGAATCCAGGCTTTCAAGGGGCAAACCTTGAGATCCACCCACGTGGTTAACAGAAATTTGACTTTGTAAAGAGTTGCACTCGATGTCCAACCTTCAGCTTGCAAGGACTTCTTTGCGTGTAGGAGGCTGTTTGGATTTCACAAACTTGGCCATGCTGAGCAGCGCAAGGTGAGGCTTTGGTTATTTAGTTGGTCATTTAGCCTTCGCAAGGTCACAGGGGACCTAGCAGGTTGCCACTGAGGGTCTGAGGGTGAGGGTCTGAGCTTTACATGACTCTCCGACTCTGCCTGCTCCTTAAGCCGGATCATCAGCCATCAGCATTGTTTTCAATGACTTGTTGCCTTTTTTTTTTTGCTTGTGTTTTTAAAAGACCGAGTAACAATCCTTGGGTCTTCTCTGCCTGTCCTGCCAGCATAATCATGAGTATACAGTGATTAATAGCTTCGAGGGCAGGGCTGTTCAGTCTCTTTTTTTTTTGTCTTCTGCTACAAATTGGAAGAGTTAAGAGTCGTCTTGGGCCACACATTAAATACACAAACACTAACAATAGCTCATGAGCGAAACAAAAGTTCCGTGTGTTCATTTCATGACATCTGACAGCACCGATAATAAACAAAACTGGCCTCGAAAATCTGCATGCTGCCCCCGGGTCGCAGGTTGGACACCCCTGGAAAGAGTCTGGAAAGCAGGCGTGCGGTAGGGACAAAGCTGCTGGTAGCTGCGCTTCGCGAGGGAAGGAATGACATCCATTTGAATGAGGTCTGGCACTGTCTCAGCACCACCGGAGGGGCTGTTCTGGGAACTTAGAAGGCATAAAAATATTTTCCATGAAGTGAAAGGTAATTCACCTACAGAGGAGATTTTCAGACACAAATTACCCTCCTAGTTTGGGTCATTCCTCTTCTCAGTCGCTGGCAGATCAGGAAAACCCAGGGAGGCCCAGAATTCTTTCTGCTTCTCCTCACAGAAAATTGCTCCCCTGGAGGACGAGGTGAGGCCCCCCCCAGCCCTGCCACCCTCTGAGGGATTCAATGTCACACACTTTCCCATTTGGTGGGGTGTGTCTTTCTTGTATCTTCCTTTAAATATGTAAGTAAATTGTTAGAAAATCTGGATTCTGAATTTAAGGTTTTAATGGAGTAAATGGTTCTGGTGTGGTTTTTGTCATCATTTTTTTCCCTGAATACAATTATCCTTTTGAGTTCCTTTATGGCTTTGACAAAGGTTGGAAAATAGCTCTGAAATTCATGCCAAATGGAAGACACAGGATTAATCAGACTTAGTGTTCAAGAAATCAAGTTCCCAGCTCTCATGGTGAACACACAATTTTAAATTTAATGGTATCCAAGGCAGAATTTGTTGTGACAAATTTCTTTATTCTGTGGCGTATAAGCCAAGGAAGCATGTGGACTGGGATCTGTAAATTAGTTTATTATGTAGACGACTTGGGGTCCCCTTTCTTCCTTGTCAGGTTACTTCTCAAAGAGCTTATAAATTACTAAAGTATCCTCTTACCTAACTATTCCAATTAGGGAGTTTTATGAAAGTCTGACAAAATTCATCTGTACTACATTTATTGTAAAAATAGTAATTCAGTTTCTCTAGTGAGAAGTTCAATGGACTCCATTCTCAATCAATTGGCTATATTTAGGTGACTGCCTGACCATTTTGGCAAAAATTTTGCTTAATCAAATTAATTCCAAATCCAAAAGATTGCCATGGAGCCATCTACATTTTTTTCTTGGATAATAAAATGGAAAAAAATCTGCTTAGATCTTCTGTACTAATTAAAAAGGAGGCCCACCTGGCAAAATGGTTAATTAAAGTCAGGGTCCTGTTCAAATCCTGTCATAGCACCAGCCAAAGAATCTATTTAAGTTGCACTCTTATTAAAACTCTCATTATCTAGAAATCCCTCTTGGCTCCTCCTCTGACTTTATTCAGAGGGAGTGTCAGCGGTTCTTAAATAAATGACACCCGTGCAGGGAAGCGCACAGTGTCCATGAAGAAGCTGGTTCTGCCTGAAACCAAGTCCAACATTCTCTCTTGTACACATTAGACTCAAGTCACTTGTCTGTGATGACCAAAGGGCTTGGCTCAGGATAAACGTTTCTGATGCCCCACCCCAGTGGGGGCAGACTACCTTTTCCAAAGATGGCCACAATGATATCCCCTGCAAAATGACCTTGACAGTCTTTCCTCAAGAGGCGGACTCTCTGTCCTCTTCTCCTCTTAAATCCTGAGGGGTTCAGTAATCTATTGATGTATCATAGGTTATCACAAGATTTAGTAGCTTCGTGTTCTTCAGCAGGTGAATAGATAAACCAACTGTGACACATCCAGACAACAGGATATTACACAGCACTAAAACAAGGTCAGCTATCACGCCGTGGAAAGACACGGAGGAGTTGCACATGCTTATTACTAAGTGAACAAAGCTGATCTGAAAAGACTCCCTACTGCGTTAACCCAACTAAAACTACAGAACTGCTGAGACAGCAGAAAGGGTCGTGACTGCCAGGACTTAGAATGGGAGGAGGATGAATAGCTGGAACACAGAGGGTTCTTAGGTCAGTGAGACGGCCTCGTATGATACTACCATGGGGGATACACGGCATTATGTACTTGTCCACACCTGCAGGATGTATAGCACCAAGAGTGACCCTGACTGTGAACTATGGACTTTGGCTGATAACCAGGGGTCAACGTAGGTTCATCAGCTGTAACTGACACATCACTCTGGGAGGTGGGTGATGTCCACAGTGAGTGGATGGGAAATCTCTGCACCTCTGCTCAATTTTGCTATGAATCTAAAACCGCTCTAAAAATAAGGTTTATTTTAAAAATGTAATGGTTTAAAATGATAATAAACTTAGATTATCTCACTGTTTCTGGGAGGCAAAAGCTAAGAGTGGCTCAGTTGTTGGAGGTGGGGGGTTCTTATAAGTTTTCACCTAGACTTCTTGCTGGGGCTGCATCATCTGGAGGCCTCAGTGAGACCGGAAGATCTGCTCCTGAGGTGGCCCACTCATTTGTCTGGCACACTGATAACAGCCGGTGCAAGAGTCCTGAGTTCCTCCTTATCAGAAGGACACCTCCAAAGGGGTCCTTACAACATGGCACCAAGCAGCAAGTCATCTAGAGGGCTGCAGGTTGGAAGCTATAGTATCTTTTTTGGCTTAGCCTTGGAAGTCACATACTGTCATTTCCACAGTATCTGGCTGGCTACACAGGTCAGCTCTACTCCATGTGGGAGGCCATGCCAGGGCATGAGGACCAAAGGCCACCTATCATTGGGGAGGCCCCTTTGGGGGGTGCTGACAGACATAGGAAGTTTCTGATGTGTGAGACAGACACTGACATCTCTGAGTAAAGAATTTCAGCCTCCTGTGAACAAAGTTTTATCTTTGAAAGTAAAATGAAATTCAGAAATAATACTTACAAAATTAGGCTGCGCCATTACTACCTCCAAGGGAGACGGGATGGCAGGCTTGGCAATATGCAGATAGTGGTAAGACCCAGGAAGAATGCCTCCTAGAGGAGATGGCAATTTTCCACATTTGAAATTAATTGTTAACAAGGTGGGTAACAGAGCCTATATTTTCATCACAGGGAAAACAGAGTTGCCTAGAGCAACGTATGCTCCTCAAACCTTCCCACTCATGCTCTACTGACAGCAAGAAATGCCCTGGGGTGTTGAGCTTTATTTCCTCAAATCACTGTGAGTGACTGTGATAGCCCTGAATACAGCCGCCATGCCCCACGATGTGCCAAGCTGACCCTGGGTACATCCTGTGGTTACCCCCAGCTCTGGCACCCGATTCTGTACCTGACAAAACCAGATAGAGACCTTTACAACCCTTAAATCTTGCAATGTCATTCTCTTTTATTAACCTTTCTCTAATATATAACCAAAATATTAAAAATATTGAACTTAATAAGGAAAACCAACAAACATCTTTGTTCGTGGCTTTAGAAAAGATCATTATAAAATTCTTAGTATTTTTCACGTGTCCCTGAAGTCTGAGTCCGATCCAGCTGTGGTTTCCGATATTCCCTCTCCCCTCTTGCTTGCCCATGGTCACCCACCACTTTTCCCAAGGTCCCATCCAGACCCAGAAGCCAGCAGAATGTCACTGCAGCCATCTAGTTAGGAAGAGCAAGACAAGGATTGGAATGTGGGACTTTTGTTTGTTGTGTCTGGTGTTCTGCTGACTGCATCAGGGTCTGTGGCCTCCCTAGAGGTCTATGTGTAGCTTTAGGGGTTATCTCTGAACTCGGAAGGGAACATATGATTTTGTAAATATGTGTATTTTTCTAGTAGAAGGTCCACAACATTCAAAGGCGCCATTTTTAAAGATATTTCTTACCCTCTAAACGTGATGAAAGCTTGAAAGCTTGAGTCACTTAGGAAATCATCTCCTTAGGGCTCAGCAAGGCTTACAGGGTTAAAGTGGGCTGTTCTACCCAAATGGTTGCGCTTATCCATCCAGATAGGATGCTAAGGCCTGGGCTGCCTGGAAGCATCTCCTTATCTCTGAACTTGCAGTGAGAATTAAAGTTTGGAGCAAGAAAGAGATCAGGGTAAACCACCACTCACCAGCTGTGAGACCCTCTGGCAAGTTATTGTCATTCCCTAGACTTTTTTCTGATCTGTCAAATAGGGACCACAGTTAGGGTGTGGATCGTAATGAATGCTCAAAATAAAAAGGCTAATAATAATGATAATAATCATAATTCCAGGTTCATAATACATGCTTAGAAAATGAGACAACCCACTGTGCGCAACCCACTGAGGGACTGAGGAGCTTTATCACCAAGCCTAAGAGGGCTGGTCTCAACACTGACCCAGCTCCCACCTGTGGCTTCTTCACAGGGAGGAAGGCAGCCCTTTACACACCTTGGATCTTGGCTCCCTTGTACATGGGGATGAGCCGGTCGAGATCAGCTGGTGGCTCTGTCACAGGTTCCAGGGTTGGATCAAAAAGGCTGAGCATAGCTGCTGCCAGCTGAAAGCCGATTTCTTTGGAATTGAAGTTGCTGTGAGTCCACTCATTTGAGTAATATCTATTGGAGAATTTGGTGAGGGAGCCAGCGGCTCTGATGGCTATGTCGTTGGTGTGGAAGTTGGTATCAATCACAAGTCGACCGTCATAGACAAGACATGCATCATTTAATGCTTTAAAGGTTTCGTAATCCACATTCTTCTCACAGAAGCTGAAGAACATCTGCAAAGTGAACAATCCTGCCGTTATCAGTTATCACTTTTCCCAAGAATGCGAAAGTCCCCAGGGAATTTTATGATTAGAAATCTACCAAAACTTTGTCATAATGTATGTGCAGATGTGTGTGAGCACATGTGAGACAGATTGTCTTGGATATGAAGAACGACTAAGGTCACCAAGGGCCACTTTTTTATCATTCAATTGAGACATCCAGAGGATGACAAGTGGTGAAATATCCACCACAAGAATAAGATTTTCCCCCTTTTATAAAGACTAACTTTCCCTTCATTCTCCTATATTTAATTTTTGCTTATTTATTTATTTTGAGACAGGGTCTCACTCTGTTGCCAGCACTGGAGTGCAGTGGCATCATCACAGCTCACAGCATCCTCAAACTCCTGGGCTGAAGCGATTCTCCAGCCTCCCGAGTAGGTGGGACTACAGGCATACACCAACATGCCCAGCTAATTTTTAAATTTTTTTTTGTAGTGACAGCATCTCTCCATGTTGCTCAGGCTCGTCTCAAACTCCTGGCTTCAAGAGATCCTCCTCCCTCGGCCTCCCAGAGTGCTAATGTTACAGATGTGGGCCACTGTGCCTGGCCGCCTCCTACATTTTCAATACCTCCATCCTTCTTTGCCTGTGTCTGAACTTAGGTCTCTCTGGGTTCTTTCTTGGGATTCACTCATCCAGTTGTGAGCCTTCAGCATCGCCACCCCTGGCTTTTGAAACCGGAAAAGCTTGTCCCTGCAGGATGCCCAGAGAGGATGAGACCCCCCTCAGCCTCTGTTTCTGCCAGGGCTTGGATCTTGCCTTGTTGTCTTCTACCCTGCTATGGCAGACAGCTGTTCAAACAATGTCTACAGTGTACCTACCATATGTCAGGCACCGTGCCACGAGGGGCCACAAACTCCTCTGCACTCTTAGAAATGTCTGCACGCCCCTCTAGTCTCTGCCCAGATTTCAATGCTTTCTCATGCACATCTGGGTATCTTCTTCCATATTGATGTTGGAGGTCAGTAAAGCAGTCCAAGTTAGTTGTTTTTAAGTCTTTAGTTATTGTTGGAGTAATTGAAGTAAGTTCAATTACTTTTATCTTTACCTAAATACAGTTTGCCACTTTATTAAAATCATGCTAAAAAATGAACATAAGACATGGCGCTAATCATACTGACGGGCCCCTCCCCACTTCCATCGTATGCCTGTTTTACCCACATGTTCTGTTCTGTACAAGCATCAGCTGTTCTGGCCAGAGGTACCCTGTTTCCTTCCTTCACACCTACTAGCAGTGCAGGAAGCAGTCTGACCCTGTGGTAGCCACTTGTCACGTATGTTTATATAAATTTAAATCTAAATCAACTAAAATTGAATAAAATTAAAAAGTTAGTTCCTCCTCCATTTCGAGTGCTGAATAGCTATAGGTGGCTTGTGGCTGCCATGTTGGGCAGTGCAGATGTACCTATTTCCACCACCACAGAAGGTTCGATTGAACAGCTGGCCACCAGCCTGGTGCTGTCCTTCAGTCTCCTCTCAGCCTTCTCCCTGTCTCTGTGCACTCACTTGTCTAATCCCATTCCTGTTATTCCCAACCAGGCAGCTTCTTTCTATCAAGTCTCTTTAAAATTTTTTCTGTCTTTGAAGTCTTACCCGGTGACCAGAGGCAAACACATTTCTCTGAGTCTCTCTCTGACTCTGAATCTTTCTGTCTCCCTACACTCCTTTTCTTTCTATATATAAAAAAAGATTTCCCATATATCTATGGGGGAAATTATAGATTATAATCTATAATCTTTTAATCTATTTTAAAAGATTTCTATATAAAACATAGAAAGCCATTTGATTTTAATTTAAATGATACAGAAAAGCAGCAGCATCAACCTCTCGAGCCCTTGAAAATGTGTAGAAGATTACTTCAGCATCCCTACAAAAGTTCTTCTGCCTACCCAGTTTTCTTTTTCTTATTTATTTTTATTTTTTTGAAACAGAGCCTCACTCTGTTGCCCAGGTTAGAGTGTCTTAGCACCATCATAGCTCAAGGCAGCCTTACACTCCTGAGTTCAAGAGATCTTCCTGCCTCAGCCTCCTGAGTAGCTAGGACTACAAGTGTACATCACCACGGCTGCTTAATTTTTCTTCTATTTTGTACAGATGAGGTCTTGCTATGTTGTTCTGGCTGGTCTCAAATTCCTGGCCTCAGGCAATCCTTCTGCCTCAGCTTCCCGAAGTGATAGAAATACAGGTGTGAGCCATTGCAGGCAATCTCCTTTTTCTAATTAAGCTTAATTTTTAAAAGTATTACATTAAAAATACTAGTTCTTATTTTCGTGGATTTTAAAGATTATTAATATTGCAATAATATTTGTTTATAGTGTTTTGGTATAGGCATTTACAATTTTGGCTAAACTCAGTATTTCACAGATGTCCATGGACAAGACTGAAAACTGAATAAACGGCTCAGCGCCTGTGGCTCAAGTGGCTAAGGCGCCAGCCACATGCACCTAAGGTGGCGGGTTCGAATCTAGCCCGGGCC
>NW_003852531.1:2209245-2258846 GCF_000181295.1 Otolemur garnettii | reverse complement strand
GGAGTTGGAGGTTGCTGTGAGCTGTGATGCCACGGTACTCTACCCAGGGGGATAGCCTGAGGCTCTGTCTCAAAAAAAAAAAAAAGAAAAGAAAAGAAAACTGAATAAACAAATATAACGTGGTTAAATGGTAATATCTGTTCTAAGGTACAGACCTCTCAAATAACAGTGTGTTACCTATCATGCCAACAGAGTACTATATATTACATGCTGAGTGGAAATATGAAGTAGAAATGCCTGGTCACATTAATGTTCTGAGTACGTATTCCAAGACCATTTATAATGGTAATCCTGTAAGGACAGCAAAACACCCTGGTTATCTGGGGGGAAAGGTGGGATTCAGAGATCTGATAAACTTCATTCATGCATTCAGACAAACATATCTCATGGCAGGTACTGTGCAAGATCCCAGGAATATCTTGGTGAAAAAAAAATAGACATGGCGCTCACAATCTAATTGGAGAGATGAACACCAACAAAATGGGAAAGGCTTTGCTTGAGAGCCAGTGTAACTGGGGTCTAAGCCGGTTGGAGGCTGGCCCACCTTCTGGGAGGCACTATTACTAGGTATCAGGTAGGATGTGGTGAGGACTTCATGTGGGGTTAAAACACCAGTTTCAAAAGAGTTCTGCTTCTGGTATACTGCCTGAGACTAAGCCTCCAAATGATAATAACTATAAACTCTGGTCAAAATGCAAGAAAGATTTTTATTAGTATTTAAAAACAGGTAGATTGTGTACTGCGTTAGAAACTTGGTGCACTGAGCAGCCCTAAAACCCACAGAGCTGCCACTTCACTTCCTACATGTCCAGGAAGGGCATGGAGAGCTCCACATCCCCGGGGCTTCTGAACCTGACATCAGCCCACTAGATTTGGTGTCCTGGCAGCCCTAGAATCTACTGAGCAGCTGGGAGAACAATGAGCTGCTGTCTTGCTTCTGGCAGGTTCTGGAAGGGGCATGGAGCATGCCACATGCTGGGGCATCTGAATTTGGTATCAGCCTGCTGGATCTAAATGTCCCTAAAACCGTGATGAGCAGGCAGATGGGATAGTAAGTTGCTGCTTCACTTTGGCAGGTCCTGGAAGGAGTGTGGTGAGCTCTATGTCCTGGGGCCTCTGAAACTGACATCAACCCTTGTATTGGGCACCCAAGTGGCCTTAAACTCTGCTGAAGGGCCCGTGGAGCAGTAAGTGGCTACTTCGCTTCAGTAGGTCCTGGAAGAGGCATGGAAGCTCCTTCTGGGGTCTCTGAAACTGACAAGATTTGGCAGCCAAGTAGCCCTAATACCTGCTGACTTACCAGTAGAACACGGAGCTGCTACCTCACCCTGCAAGTCCTAGAAGGGACATGCAAAGAGCTCTGCATTCTGGGGAGCCAGTGCTGACATCAGACTGCCAGACTGGGCATCCAAATAGCACTATAGATAAATAGCCCTATAGCCAGCAGATAAGTGAGCCACTTGGTTGGCCCAGACTGTGCCCTATAAGTCCTATCTCCTGTGAGCTAGTTAAGTGAATACAACTGGAATATTTCTCAACTACCATTCAGAAACACTCTGACCTTTTATCTTAGAGTGAAAAAAATAGATACCACACATGGGGAAGATTCAGTCAAAGAATACTGGCAACATGAAAAAATCAGGGTAGATCAACTCCCCCAAGGGATTACAGTGGAGCTACAGCAGGAAGTTCCATTCATAAAGAAATTATTGAAAGGACAGAAATAGAATTCAGAATATGGCAAATAAGATGAACAGTATTCAAGAGAAATAAAGCAAAAAGAAATTCAAAAATTATCTCAAGAAATCCTCAAAATTAAAGACAAAGTCACTAAGGATCTAGACATAACTAGGAAGTATATAAGGGAGCCTAAAGAATTGAAAGAATCATTCAGTGAGTTTCAAAACACAGCAGAGATTTTCAGCAACAGATTAAATCCTGGAGAAGAAAAAATCTTGAAACTCAAGGACCAGACTTTTGATTAAGCCAATCATTTGCAGAGGCAGAAAAGAGGAGAGCAAAAGCAGAGCAATCTCTTAGAGAGATATTGGAAAATGCAAAGCACACAAACATATGAATCATGTGTATCTCTAAAGGAGAAGAAAAGAGTCCCAAAAGAATGGAAGTTCTAGCTGAAGACATTATAGTTGAAACTTCTCAAGCATTGCTGGAGACCCAGAAATACAGTTACTAAATGGCTACTGAACTTCAGAATGACTCAGTTCAAACAAAACATCTCCTAGACACTTTGCAATTAGCTTAGCCAAAGGCAAAATGAAAGAGAAAATTCTACAAGCTGCCAGGTGTCAGCAGCACCTAACCTACAGGAGCAAATGCATCAGGTTAACAGCTGACTTCTCAGCAGAAACTTTATAAACCTGAAGAAAGTGGGCTCTTATCTTTAATCTTCTTAAACAACTGCCAGCCTAGTATTCTGTATCCTATAAAACTAAGTTTCATATTCAATGGAGATATTAAATATTTTCCTGACATGCAAACCCTGAGGAAATTTGTCACTACTAGACCTGCTCTGTAAGAAGTACTCAGATCTGTACTAAACACAGACCAACACAATCATCTCCCAGCAAAGTAAAGCTACCTTCTAACTTAAGGAAAAAGCCTATCTACCACAATGGCCTAAGTGATAAAATAAGGCAACAGAATCCCTCACAATAGGATGATCAGAAGTCTACTCTTCTTATCAATTGTCTCAATAAATGTGAATGGCTTAAACTTCCCACTAAGGAGACATAGACTTGCTGATTGGATAAAATAATTCAAGCCGAGTATCTTCAGGAAATGCATCTAAACCTCAAAGACAAATCAATACTCAGGGTGAACGGACAGAAAACAATATTTTATCCTGATGGAAACCAAAGTAGAGTGGGAATCACAATACTTATAGCAGATACCATTGGCTTTAAAAGCACAGGAGCAAAAAAAGACAGATGGACATTTCATTCATACTGATCAAGGGAACAACAAGAAGACATATTAATCCTGTCAACTCAGGCACTTCTAGATTTATAAAACAAACTTTACTTGATATAAATAATATGATAAACCACAATACCATAATAGGTACTTGACTACCTCACTTAAAGAACCAGACATATCCTCCAAGCAGAAAATAAACAAAGAAACTTTGGACTTAAAATCAACTCTAGAACAAATGGGTTCAACAAATATTTACAGAACATTTCACCCCAATACTACTGAATATAAATTCTACTCATCAGCTTAGATCATTTGCCAGATCATAGATCATTTGCCAAGATTGATCACATCCTAGGTCACAAAACAAGCCTAGACAAATTTTAAAAAATAGAAATTATACCGTGTATCTTTACAGACCAAAATGGAATAACGGTAGAAGTCAATTCCAACAGAAACACTCAGCCCCTCACAAAGTCATGGAAACTAAACAACTTACTGCTGAATGATAGCTGGGTGAAAGGAGGAGATAAATAAGGAAATCATTAGATTCCTCAAACAAAATGACAATGAGGTCACAAACTACCAAAACCCGTGGGATACTGCAAAAGAATTCCTAAAAGGAAAATTCATCACATTAAATGCCTATATCCAGAAATCAGAAAGAGCAAAAATCAACAATCTAAGCAGCCATCTCAAAGAACTAAAAAAGGAAGAGCAATTCAGTCACAAACCTAGCAGAAGAAAAGAAATAACCAAAATAAGATGAGAACTAAATGAAATCAAGAACAAAAGAATCAGTCAGAAGATTAACAAAGCAAAAAGTTGGTTCTTGAAAAGATAAACAAAATTGATAAACCCTTGGTCAGATTAACCAGAAATAGAAAAGTAAGATCTCTAATATGCTCAGTCAGAAACAGAAAAGGGAAAGTGACAACAGATACCACAGAAAAACAAAATATCATCCCTGAATATTATAAAGATCTCTATGCCAATAAAATTAAAAATGTGGAGGAAATGGACTAATTCCTGGAATCACACTACTTCCCCACACCCAACCAGGAAGAAACAGAACTCTTGAACTGACCAATTTCAAGCACCAAAATTGAAACAACAATAAAAAACCTCTAACAAAAAAATATCCTGGCCTAGAAAGTTTCACACCAGAATTCTACCAAACCTTCAAAGAAGAGCTTATACCTATATTGCAGAATCTAGTCCAAAATGCTAAGCAAGGACCCTCCCCAACTCTTTCTACAAAGCAAATATCACCCTGATACCAAAATCAAGAAGTGACACAGCAAAAAGAAGAAAACTATAGGCTAATATCATTAATGAATATTGACATAAAAATACTCAATAAAATCTTGCCAAACATAATTCAACTACACATCAACAATATAATTTATCATGAACAAGTGGGCTTTATCCTGGGGATACAAGGTTGGTTCAAGACATACAAATCTTTAGATGTAATTCATCACATAAAAAGAAGTAAAATCAAATACCATATGATCCTCTGAATAGATGGAGAAAAAGCATTTGACAAAATTCAGTATTGTTTTTTCACAAGAACACTTAAGAAAATTGGTATAGATGGGACATTCCATAAACTGATAGAAGCCATCTACAACAAAGGTACAGTCAACATCACACTGAATGGAAAAAAACCAAAAGCATTCCCACTGGAACTGGAACTGGAACTGGAACTAGACAGGGATGTTCACTATTGTCAAAACTATTCAGTATAATGCTGTAAGTCCTAGCCAATGCAATCAGACAAGAGAAGGACAGGTAGGGTATCCAAATGGAGACAGAGGATGTCCAACTGTTATTCTTAGAAAACCCCAAGGACTTAACCATGAGACTGCTGGAATCAAGAAACATAGCTATGTCTCAGAATATAAAATCAATGTCCACAAATCAGTAGCCTTCATATATACCAACAACAGGCAAGCTGACAATCAAAGAAAATATATAATACCCTTTACAACAGCATCATAGAAAATGAAATATCTTGAAATATATTTAACAAAGGATCTGAAGAATCTCCAGAAAGAGAATTATGAAACACTGAGAAAAGAAACAGCAGAGGATGTTAGCAGATTGACGAACATATCATGCTCATGGAAGATGTTAGAAGAGTGTTGGAAGAACCAACATTGTTTAAATGTTTATACTACCCAAAGCAATCTACAGATTTAATTCAGTTCCCATTAAAATACCAATGTCATATTTTGAAGGTCTTGAAAAAATAGTTCTGCATTTTGTATGGAAGCAGAAAAACAACAACAACAAAAACGCTGAACAGCCAACACAATTCTCCAAATTAAGAACAAACCTGGAAGCATCACTTTAGTATTCACCCATATACTACAAGTCTATAGTGACCAAAATTGCATGGTATTGGCATAAAAATAGAAACATCAATCTATGGAATGGGACAGAGAGACTAGAGATGATACCAACATCATACTGCCATCTAATCTTTGACAAAGCAAGAAACCAAAAAGACTCTAGAAGAAAGTGTGAGAAAAACTCTTAATCTTATCAGAAAGACTTTATGAAGAAGACCCTGCTGGCTATCGCAGCAATAACTAAAATAAATAAATGGGACATGATCAAGTTAAAAAGTTTCTGCTCAGCTAAGGACACAATCATTAAAGCAAAGAGACAACCTCAGAATGGGAGAAGATATTTGTATGTTATGAATCCAACAAAGGGATAAAAACCAGAATCTACAAAGAACTCAAGCAAATCTACAAGAACAGATCAAATAACCCCATTAAGAACTAGGAAAAAGCCATGAACAGAACTTTTCATGTGAGGACAGATGAATGGCCAACAAACACATGGAAAAATGCTCATTTTCCCTAATCATCAGAGAAACACAAATCACAATAATTTTGAGATATCACCTAACCCCAGTGAGAATGGTCCACATCACAAGGAACCAAAACAACAGGTGCTGGTGTGGGTGTGGATAGAAGGAACACTCATGCACTGTTGGTTGGATGGCAAACTAGTACAGCCTTTATAGAAAGAAGTACTTAGATTCCTCAAAGAACTAAAAGCAGGCTTACTATTTGATACTACAATCCTATTACTAGGTACCAACCCAAAGAGAAAAAGACATTTTACCATAAGGACATTTGCACTTGAATGTTTATAGCAGCAGAATTCATGATCACAAAGATGTGGAAACTACCCAACTGCCCTTCAACACAAGAATGGATTAATAAACTTTGGTATATGTATACCATGGAATAATAGTCACTCATAAAAAGATGGAGACTTTATACTTTTTATAACTATCTGGATGAGTTGGAAAACATTCTCCTAAGCTAGTATCACAAAAACAAAAAAATTAGCATTACATTTACTCAGTACTCTTTTGAAACTAGTAGATTAACAACTACATGCTCACAGAGAGAAAAACTCAATTAAATTCAAATAAGGAGAAGAAGGGGAGGAGATGGGTAAGCTCACACCCAACAGGTACATTGCATGGGTACAGGGCACACTTCCTGGATGAAGGACACTGCTACAAGCCAAAAGCAAACTATGTCACCCATGCATATGTACTCTCATATTAATTGAGGAAAATATTTGGAGCAATGACCAGCATGGGGGTAATTTCCCTTATTTTAGAGCAGCGGTTCTCAACCTGTGGGTCACAACCCCTTTGGGGGTCAAACGAACCTTTCCCCTTTCACAGGGGTTGCCTAAGACCATTGGAAAACACATATTTCTGATGGTCTTAGGAACTGAGTCACCACTCCTCATGTGTGGGCATCACCACAGCATGAGGAACTGTATTAAAGGGTTGCAGCATTAGGAAGGTTGAGAACCACTGTTTTAGAGAATGTTTAAAGAAAGTGAGCTATAGTTACTTTATGCCATAATAGAAAAATAGAGAAGTTAGAAGTAAGAGTCAGTCAATTTGAAGTGATATAAAAAGAAATTGTCTAATTTCAAGAATTGTGAGAAAGTTAAAAAAGAGATCAAAACCAATGAACAAAGTCTTAAAGCCCCAGGGAACAATATAAAAACTCTAGTAGATATGTAATTGGAATCCCAGCAAAAAAAAGAGAGAAGAATGAGGGAAGAAATAATAGCCAAGAACTTGTTAAAATGTAGTGAAAATCATAGATTTATAGGTTCAAGAAGCTCAGTGAACCCCAAACAATATAAATTCAAGAAAAACCATGCCTAGAGACAAAATATTTCAGAACACACACAGCATCAAATTGCCAAAAAAAAAAAGCATAAAGAGAAAAACTTGAAAGCATCCAATGGAAAACAATGCATTCCATATAGGGTAACAATGTTTTGAATGACTACAAATTTTTAAATCAAAATGTAAAGAAGTCAGAAGATGGTAGAAAAACATCTTCAAAGTGCTGGGGGAGAAAAAACACAAATTTGTCAGCCAAGAATTCTATGTTCAGTGAAAATGTGCTTCAAGAATGAAAGCAACATAATTACATTTTCAGGTAGAGAAAAACTGGAGAATTAGTTGCTAGCAGACCTGCAATACAAGTAATGCCATTGAAAGTTGTTAGGCTGGAGGAAGACTTAGATTTACAGAAGTGAAGAAAGAGCAACAAAATTAGAAAGTAGCAGGTACTTTCAAAAGATTTTTTTTCTTTTAGTTCTTTAAAATATATGTGACTATTAAAACAAAAATTATAATGTTGTCTTATTGATTTTTCAATGTATATAGATGCAATACACGTGGTGGCTATTAATAAAATGGATGTCCCATTTATTAATGTCCATGTGGGAACAAGGATCTGTGTAGTTGCAAAGTTTTTACATAGAAAATGAAATGGTATAATATTAACTCTATTGAGTGTGAAAGATTGCTGTTATATATAGCAATCATTAAAAAATAAAATAATATGTAGGTAAAAAACAATTGAAGTAGACTAAAAACTAATGATCCAAAAGAAAGGAAGCAAGAGAGAACTAAAGAACAAAATCAGGGGACAGACAGTAAACAAATAAAATGGTAGACCTAATTCTAACCATATCAGTAACTACATTAAATATTAATTGTCAAAACAATTGAATTAAAATGCAGTGAGTCATAAATGATGAAAAGCTTGTAGTAGGTAAGATGGTTCTCAAGATTCTCACCTCTCCCTTTTTGTATGCGTGTGAACTATGAACACGATGAGGTGAGGTTAAATGGCACAGCTGACTTGAAGAAAGGAGACCATGCTTGGTGGGTCTTACCTAATCAGGAGAACCCTCAAAAGGGACCAGGCCTTGGCTAAAGAAGGAAATTTGAAATGTGATGGGAATTTGACATAAGTGAGGTCTTCTGTTGTTGGATTGAAAATGGAAGAGGTTATGGGGTAAGGAAATGGATGGCTTCCAGGAGCTGAGAATGTTTGCTAGCTGAACCAGCAAAGAAGCAAGGACCTGAGATCTCAACTCCAACACCTAAGTTCTACCAATACCACAGGAAGTTGGAGGATGGCTCCAATTTGCAGATTGAATGCAGCCTGACTAGTAACTTGATTTTAGCTTTGAGAGTCCCTAAAGCCAGCCACATCAAAACTTACAGAAATAGAAGCTAACGTATGTAAGAGGTTTTAGCTTGCTCAGTTTGTGACAATTTGTTATGCTTCAATAAAAATATTGATATGATCCATTTTATGATACCTACAAGAGATACACTTTAAACATAAAGACACAGGTAAGTAGAAAATAAACTGATGAAAAAAATATGCCATGCAAATAGTAAATATAAGATGAATGGAATGGCCACATTAATGTCATGGGGACCTCGAGATAAGGGATATTATCAGAGACAAATAGGGACATTCTAAATGATAAGAGGTACAATTCAGGTACAATTCATGAGGCTGATATAGCAATTTTAAATTTTCATGGGCTTAGTAGCAGAGCCTTAAAAGAGACAAAGCAAAATTAACAGAATTAAAAGGAAAAATAGAAACTTCCATAAAAATAGCAAGAGATTTTAATATTTCTCTCTCACCAATTCACAGAATTAGACAAAAATATCTCTAAAAACCAAGGGGAGTCAAACATCATTATCATCCACATCAAATAAATTGTTACAACACTACACTCAAAAGCACAGAATACATGTTCATTATATGTTCATAAAGATTGTCCATATGCTTAGACATAAAACAAGCCTCAATAAATCTTAAAGAATTGAAATAATACGTTCTTGGACCACAAAAGCATTAAGTTAGAAATCAATAATATGTAATATTTAGGAAAAAATATGTGGATATTAGACAACACACTTCCACATAATCCAAGGGTCAATGAAGAATCAAAGGGAGATTAGAAAATATTTTAAACTAAGTGATAATGAAAATTTAATGTAATTTATGGGATGCAACTAAAATGTAAAGGAAAACTTACACTTAAGTGCTTATATAAATAAATGACTTAAGTTTCTACACTAAAGCACTAGAAAAAGAAGGGCAATGTAAATCCAAAGCAAACAGAAAGAAGAAAGTAATTGTTAAGATCACAAATCAATAGAAGAGAAAAACTGATAGACAAGAGAATTAACAAACTCAAAAGCTGGCTCATTGATAAAAACCTAGTAACTGACAGAGCACTGTCTAGACTGAGAGGGGGGAGTGAGGGAGTGATGGGGAGAGAGAGATGAAAAATTGAACACCAGTTCACCAAGATCAGAAACAGATGAGGAATTATAGCTACAGATCCTGGACATTAAATAGATAATAAAATAATAAATAGATAATAAAATAATACACAAGCAATGCAATGACAACAAATTTGACCAACTTAAATGAAATAGACAATTAAAGAAAAAAATTTTTCTATATATTTACAACTGGGCTTGGTGCCTGTGGCTCAAGTGGCAGGTTCGAATCCAGCCTGGCCCGCCAAACAACAACAGCTACAACCAAAAAATAGCTGGGTGTTGTGGCGGGCACCTGTGGTCCCAGCTACTTGGGAAGCTGAGGCAGGAGACTCGCTTGAGTCCAGGAGTTGGAGGTTGCTGTGAGCTGTGATGCCATAGCACACCACCTAGGGGGACAGCTGGAGGCTCCTGTCTCAAAAAAAAAAAAAAAAAAAACTTATAGCTGGCTCACACCTATAACTTTAGCACTCTGGAAGGCTGAGGCAGGAGGATCACTTGAGGCCAGGAGTTCAATACCTGCCTTGGCAACATAACAAAGTCTCCACAAAATCTTTAAAAATTACCCAGGCATGGTGGCACTTGCTAATTCTATCAAACATTCAAGGAAGAAATAATACTATGTACCAATCTTATGCATACTTTTTCAGAAAATAAAGAAGGAGGGGAAATTGCTTAGATTGTTTAATGAGGCAAACAGTCCAAATACCAAAACCTTATAAGAATGTTACAAAAACAGAAAATTATAGATTAATATCCCTCATGAGTGTAGTTGTAAAGTAGTCTCAAAAATTATTAAGACATACTAGCAAATAAAATTCAACAAATATATAGAAGAATAATACAATATGACTAGAGTTCTTTTTTTTTTGTCTTTGACATTTGAATCAGAAACTAGGGTTTATTTGAGAAATTCAACTTCTGAACATTTTGAAAAATCATCCAATGTAATTCACTGTATTAAAGAATTACAGATAAGGGAAATTAATTCCACAAAAATTGACAGCCATTCAGGATAAAACTTCTGAACAAACTAGGAACGAAAGGTTACTCGGTCTAAACAAGGGCAACAACAACCACAAAAAACTCATGGCCAACTTGCTAGTGAAAGCCTGAAAATTCCCTCCTGGGATTTGGGAGGGATAATCATGTCTATTTCCTCACTTTTATTCTTCAACAAGATAATGATGTCTATTTCTCCACTTTTATTCAATGTTGCATTGGAGGAATGAAGGAAGCATCTGAAATAAAAGGCCTAACTATCAGAAAAGAAGTAAAACTGTGCTCTATTCACACGATATGTTTATGTGTCTAGAAAACAAGTACCAGAACTAAGAAGAGAACTTAGCAAAGATTCAGGTTATAATTCTCATATACAAAGTCAATTGCATTTTGTAAACTAGTAGTGATCAATTGGAAAAGAAATTTTTAAAAATACATTTGTAATAGCTCAGACACATCAGGGAAGGAGATATGTGTATATGAATGGTCAATGAATATTTGAAAAGATACCAAACATTGTTAATCATCAGGAAAGCAACAATTAAAAACACTATATGTACCATGCCACACCCATAGAATGGCTAAAATCACACTGGTTAAAATTACACTGACAATACCAAGTGTTAACAAGACTGTGGAGCAATTGAAACTCTCATATGTTTCTAGTGGACATGTAAAATGGTATAATGATATATCGACTTCAGAGAACAATATGGCAAGTTCTTAAAAACATAAACATTCATCTACTACTGACCTAGCTATTCTTTAGGTTTATAGCTAAGAGAAACAAATATACACCTGTACAAAGATTTATACAAAAATGTACATAGGAGGCAAATGAATGAACATGTGGTATATCCATACAACAGAATACTACTCAGCCCTATAAAGGAATGAACCATTGATACATGGAACTACATGGAACATCAAAATCACTACCAGAACTAATAAATGAACTTAGCAAAGTTTCAGGTTACAATGTTTATATACAAAATAAATTGTATTTTATAAACTAGCAGTGATCAACTGGAAAACAAAAATTTTTAAATATATTACTAATATCTCAGAAACATCATAGAAGAATATATGCCCATGGTCAATAAACACCTAACATCATTAATCATCAGAAAAGTACAAATTAAAAACAGAATGATACACCATGCTGAGTAAAAGAAGCCCCCCCCCCCAAAAAAGAGCATGGTGTATAATGTGATAGCATCTATTTTGGTTTCCTAGGTAGTTCAATCCTACTTGAGTTTATTCTCTCACTGTTCTGGAGGCCAGTCGTCTGAAATTACAGGACTGTCAGGACTATGCTCCCTGCAGAGGATCCAGGGAAGAGCCTTCTCTGCCCCTTCCTATCTCTGGTGGTTGCTGGCAATTCTTGCCATTCCATGACTTGTGGCTGCCATCACTCCAATCTGGGTCTCCACTGTCCCATGATCTTCCTCCTCCTGTGTCTTTTTGTGTCATCAAATCTCTCTCTCCAATGCCAGCCACTGGATTTAAGGCCCACCCTGATCCAGGATGACCTTCTCTATGTGGTTACATCTACAAAGATGCTACTTCCGAATAAGACCATGTTTGCTTCAGGACTTCAAGACTTTGACTTATCTTTCTGACGGACACAGTTCAATCCACAACACCAAAACCACACGTAAGATAATGAACATATCTCATCATCCCCACCAAAAGTTCCTATGCCCTGACAGAGTTGTCCAGAGTAGACATAAGAGAGATAAACGTCTTGACCTCTCCCTTCCTGTTTCTGATCTCCCACAAGTACACTCTGTTGTCCAAACACAGGTGAAAAACCAGAGATTTCCAGAGCTTAGGAAATGTTGTCTGCAGGAGCCATTCCTTGGGATGCCCAGCGGGTCAGGGGAAGGTAGGGGACAGGATCCGGCAGCAAACAGGGTGGTGTCTGACCCAGACTGCTTTAGGATGAGGTTCAACAGGAAGGTGCCTTGGGCCAAGGCAGTTAAAGTAATCCTTGGACAACACAGTTGTGAACTGTGTGGGTCCATCTGTACATGGACTTTCCTCTGCCCTGAGACAGCACGACCAGCTCCCCCTCTTCATCCTCCTCCTTAGCCTACTCAACCTGAAGACAAGGTGAAGGCCCTTGTGACGATTCACTTCCACTTAATGCTTAGTAAATGTATTTTCTCTTCTTATGATTTTCTTAAGAACATTTTTTTCTCCACCTTACTTTATTATTAGACTACAGTATATAATACATAAACAAAGTGTGTCAAATAGCTGTCATGTTATCAGTAAGGCTCTGGTCAGCAATAGGCTATCAGAGGTTAAGTTTTGGAAGAGCTGAAAGTTACATGCCAATTTTCCACTGTACTGGGGTTTAGTACCCCTAAACCCTCTTTGTTCAAGGGCTAACTGTATTTTCCAGATGACTTTGAGTAGGGAAGTAAAGGTCAGAGGGCACTGCCAGTGAAATGGTATCTGGGAATTTTGGGGTGGAGGGGTTGGGGCCTCTGCTTCTTAAACAGAGTACAGGCTTACCTCCAGAGGTTGAGGATAAGTTTGGCAGTTTTCCAAGATTGTCACTTTTGGGGAAAATTTGGGTAAAAACATTTTTATTTTTCCTATCTTACGTAGGTGCTGTGATGTATGTGTGAACAGAGTATTCCCGTTAAAACCAAATGGACTTTTCCTGTCTTTTCCATGCTAGCTCCCTAACACCTAGGACAGAGCCTAGCAGGTGTTTAATAAAGACTTGTGGAATGAGAAAAGAAAGGGACCATCTAAATAGCAGACCACAAAATGTCCATGGATCCCAGGATCGAAAAAGAGACTCTGAAGAAATCTCTTTTGTGGTGGTGGTCTGCTGTGAGCCCCTGAATAGACTCTGGGTTGGGGGAGAGGCAGTGGGTGTCACCGTCCTTAAGGCTTAGTAAAGGAGGCACGGGGAGGGAAGCCTGCCCTGACTTAGGCTGACCACCCCCTATTCCCAGGGAGGGACTTCTGTGAACCCCACCCCTAACTGGCCCACCTACTATAGGTTAGCTGGCACTCTTGACCAACACAACTCCGTCCTCACACTGACCTCACTGTCCCTCTTGCAGGGGTTTCCTGCTTCCCAGTTAGATGGACTGGCCCCCTCCCCTACTCCCTCCCTGAGGGTGTCTACTAACCTCCTGAGCTGGGAACTCTGAGGACAAAGGCTGGAAATTGGCCTGTCACACACCCCAGAGGAAAGTACTCCTATCTTCAAAGACCCCGCTGACTGGGGCCAGGATCCCAGCACCACCACCGACTTGGAGCCACGGTGTTCTCCCCCCATTAAATGGGCATGCTTCTCCGTGAAGAGCCGTCCTGGTGCTGTCCCAGCACCATGCCTGGGACGTGGCGCACTCTCAGGAACCGGTAACACTCCTTCCACAGAGGAGAGAGTCTAGTTCTCCTCCCTTTAAATATGGGCTGGCCCAGGGGAAGCGCAGAACGGTGGGCCTGGGGCGACCGTCTTTGTTTCTCTCTCAGCTTGCCCTGAGAACCAAGTCTCCAGGCCATGGAGCAGCCCCGCCCCAGAAAGGGGACACTTGTAAGGGTTCTGCCCAAAATCTTAACTAAGTTGACTCTGCCTCAGCAGGCAGATGTGAGCGAACATACCTTCTAGATTCAACCGTAGAAAAGACCTGGAGTGCTGGAGTGAACTGCCCAGCGTGGTCAGTCCAACCTGCGGACCAGAGAGAGTAAGCGGTCCGCACAGCTGCACGCCACAAGTTGGGGTGGCTTCTCACACAGCAAGAGAGGCTCTCAACAGTTAGTTGAACACAAAGCCCAGTGTTTGACTACGAGTTCACGCCCACAATCTTCCAGACCCCACGTCCCTGGGAGATGGGGGGTGGCGGGTGAAGCAGGTGGGACACTCACGCAGCACTGGAGTCGGAAAGGCTTGGTGGGCGTGGTGAAGCTGGCGCTGTGGATGGGGTCGGGGTCCAGGCCGTCGTTCCACTGGGCCAAGATCGCGTCCTGGTAAACGGTCACACCAGCGCCCCTGAGCGCGTCCTCCACGGCGCTCTCCACCGAGTAGTTGTTGATGCAAGTGATGGTGGAGGTGGGCGGGGGCTTCACCAGGAAGATGCAGGGGCCCCGCACCCCCAGGTTTAAGAGCGTTTCCACCGTGGTGTAAGTATCAATTGTATTTCCATAGACAATGACGTTCCCTGGGAAAGGAGGAAACTGCTGAGATATACAGTCAAGAAAAAAAATCAAAATCCTTATTAGTCAAGTGCTAATAAGGCTGGATGGCTCCCTATAACCCTCTTACTTTTCAGCTGCGGGAAGGCAGGGTGTTACCTAGCAACGGCGACCAAGATAATTTAGTAAAGAATTGGCACAAAACATCCCACAAAGTAGTCAAGTACTTTTAATGGAGAAGTAGGACATTCATTTATGTTCCTATAATTTGAAAGTTGAAATTATGCTGAATCAAACCGTCTAAAATAAACCTTTTATCTTATTTTTGTTTCCTATTTTCTACTCTTATTAAGGAAACACAATTACTAAAGTTTGCAATATATACTAGCTCTAAGAGGAGAGGGCAGTGGTAAAAAATATTCCTGCACACGATGTTACTGATATTTTAATTCCTGTTGAATTGAGTTGGTTTCAAGGAAATTGCTCCTTTTTTGAGAACTTAAGACTAGAACATTCTGCTTTTCACCAGATAATTTTATAAAGATTCAAATTCTAACTTTTAGAATTTAATGTGCTAAGACCTAACCAAAAGCATATACTGTGGTCAGCAAATATAAAATTACAAAATAATCTTGAAAGATTTCCCTCATTTAAGAATATTTTGATCAAAAAACCCAAAAGAATATTTTGATTGTAACAATCTATGCCATTTATTTATAGTTCTCAAAAATACCACAGAAGTAATTATAGATGCCATCCTATTTTGTCAGTCTTAAAATCAATAAATCTATAAATAAGTGAAATGCAGTATCTGCTAGTTTGAACACTACATTGACACTGTTACCTTTTCTACAGAGAAAAACCACTGCAGACTTACTTTTAAGTAAGTAAGGAACATATAGCAATTTAAACCCAAATGTATATTTCATTTAATTTCTATTTTTTAGTTTTTATGAAATGGGATGAAAAGAGTTTTACAAAGCAACATAAATGTCAAGTATATTAATTCAATTTGGTTGAGAAAATTATGCCAAATATATTTCAATCCAAAATTGAAAAGAGGGACAATAGCTTGTCTTATTTACTTAGGAAAATAAGTGAGAATAATTTTCAGTTGGCTTCTCTGGGGTAACATCTAGTCGGTTCTCCCACCCTCCCTGCTCCTCGACTACGGAGAGGCAAGAGGGCTATGGAGGGAGAGAGTGGGGCCCCCTCCCTGCCTGCACCAGAATGCTCCGATTGTGTGGGTAGGGTTTTCTGTCTGGATGCTCTAATGCAACATTCCTTGGGGAACTGCATTTTCCTTGGCTGAAAGAGGCAACATTTTGCTTGAATTATTAAGGCTCCCACCTGCTGCGAAAACTGAATCTTGGCTGTCTGGCCCAACAAAGAGCCAGCCTGCCAGGACAGGCAAAACTTAAGCCTAAAACTGTCAGAGGTTTGAGGTCTCCTACCCTTGAAAGTACGCGTGCCAAAACAATATTCATGTTCAGTTGAATGAATTTAAGTGTTTAGACCCCATGCAACTCAGAGTTCAGCATTTTTCTAGTCTCATTTATGTTAGCTGTTAGCAACTCTTCTGTGAGCTGGGCTTTTTTCATTACAGGTTTGTGGAGGACTGGGTACACAGTCCTCCTGGGGTTTGGAGAGCTGTGCTAGCTGGCAAGGGTTGCCCACAGACTGTAGGCAGCTTGAGAGGATGACAGTTTTCAATTCAAAAGGTAATACATTTTATAACATCAGATTTTTATAGGTGTTATAACTGTCAAATAGTTTCAGCTATCTTTAAAGTTTAATTTGAAATAAAATTCCCTTACCAAGAATATGAGAGTTTGCTTATCATAACAGTCAGCTGTTGTGGTAATATTGCTGCATAACAAGCCAATCCCAAATTGGCATCAAACAACGACAAGCATGTTGTGCATCAGCTCACACTTCTGTGGGCAGGCTGATGTCAGCTGACCTGGCTTCAAGTTGTGGTTGGACTCGGGTCTGCCCCAGATGTGTTTCGCCTCCGTGGACTGAGTCCTACCTGAGGCACTTTCTGTGTAGGGGCACAACAGGGCACGCAGCTGCCAGGCACATCTCAAGCCTCTGCCTGCGTCCCATTCGCTGTTATTGACCAGACCAAGTCACATGGTTAAGGGAGTGGGGAAATACGCTCTGCCCACAGAGGAAGGGGGAGGAGGAGGAATGCTCGCCAAACTCTGATAGTTCAGACCACAGAGTCATGTATTAAATAGCTGCCTACTTATGTAACCTCATCTGAAACATTTCATTTAGACATGCTTTGTATGATTATTTGGTTATATTTCTCTCACTACCCATTAAATATAGTTGAATCTCATCTTAATATAATTTGTTAATAAATAAATAAAAGCATGTTACAGGTCAAATCACAGTCCTCCACAAATACAATAAGATGATAAAAAGTCATGTAAAAATAAGCCTCTTACTCTTTGCCAGTCCAATCTCTTGCCTTTTGAACATCTCCATTCTGTGGGAGATGATTCTTTCCAACACCTTTGCACAATTGCGAGTTCTTTCATGAAACATTAATTCTAACTTTTACTTTGTGAAGAATGTTTAGATTCAGATTTAGATTCAATTTATATTTATCTTGTGACTTCTATACGTGTATACCAGGTATAATGTTAGGCATAATTCCTTGTATTACTATTATTATCAATTTACATTGTAACATTTAGAGCTATTAGAAATAACATTGACTTCACTCAAACGCCTATAAATAATTCCTTTGTAAGCTAACAGAAAAAGTATAAGTGTGGTGAGAATTCATAGAATAACCAAAGTCTTATATCTTTATTTTTATTTTAGATTTAGATTTACTTTAGATTCAGATTTAGATTCAATTTATATTTATCTTGTGACTTCTATACGTGTATACCAGGTATAATGTTAGGCATAATTCCTTGTATTACTATTATTATCAATTTACATTGTAACATTTAGAGCTATTAGAAATAACATTGACTTCACTCAAACGCCTATAAATAATTCCTTTGTAAGCTAACAGAAAAAGTATAAGTGTGGTGAGAATTCATAGAATAACCAAAGTCTTATATCTTTGGAGGCCCTCTGGAAAAAACTAGTAGCCAAAGACTTTGGTTATTCACTTTGTGATGAATCAACCTAAGCATAAAAGTATGATCACTGGCTCGGCGCCTGTGGCTCAAGTTAAGGCGCCAGCCACATACACCTAAGGTGGCGGGTTCGAATCCCCAGCCCGGGCCCGCCAAACAACAATGATGGCTGCAACCAAAAAAATGGCCGGGCGTTGTGGCGGGCGCCTGTAGTCCCAGCTACTTGGGAAGCTGAGGCAGGAGACTCGCTTGAGCCCAGGAGTTGGAGGTTGCTGTGGGCTGTGATGCCATGGCACTCTACCCAGGGGGATAGCTTGAGGCTCTGTCTCAAAAAAAAAAAAAAAAGTATGATCACTTACATTTACAAGAGTAATTTTACTAGTTTGAATGAGCTGGAACTAGTGCTTTTGAAGAATCCAGGTCAAGGCCATAGCCTTCCCTATTCCTGTGCCTGGGCTTCCAGCCAGGTGAGTCCCAGGGGGAACGTGGTGGTCTCCACCTTCCTTCCCAGCATGGCCTACACAACCAGGCTTCCCTGTAAGATGATTTCTCTGGACCATAAGCTCCACATCTGCCCTTCCGACTGCGTATCCCTGGGGCCTGGCACAGTGCCTGGCCTCCAGCTGTAACCATGTTTCCCAGCTAGATACATGGGTGTTTGAGATTTATTAGATTGCTGATCCTAAGACTTTTTTTTTTTTTTTTGGCTAATGGACCATACTTTTGTGCCCTTTAAATGACTTCACTGTGGCGAGATTCTCCTACTACATATTTGTGCTTGTTACTCACTGTTAAATAGTAGTGAACAAATGAAAGGGGTCAGGGACATGCAAAAACAAACCATCCCTGCCCCTTCCCCCCCTGTAGTATGTGACTGTTTAGCACTATGAGAAACATCCGGCCACAGAATGGGTCATGTACCTGATATGTGTAAAATAGAAACACGCTCCCCTTAACAATGTTAGAGTTGGTTACTAGGTCTCCGGCGTAACTTACAAAATCCTACATAATCCTAAATGTCACAAAAATTGTGTGCACCTACAACAAATTGTAGATATAAAATAATACTCCTGCCATATTGGTGACATTTAAACTCAGGGAAACAAGAAATCATATCCTAAATATGCGATTTAAGGCAAGGCAGATGTTGAGTAGATAGAAGAACAGGTTTGTAATGACGCTGAAAAGAACTTCTAGGGGTTTGGGGGAGTGTGAAAGGTTTACAGCAGTGGCTTTCCTTATGCGGATTTGACGTCAGGTCATGAGGCTTTCTGAAATTTGAGCTGGAGGTCAGCATGTTGCAGTGGGCAGGCCAATCTCTGTCTGAACCAAGGAGGGATGATATGGGAGAAAGGATGCGGACAAAGGAGGAAAAGTGGGCGGAGATAGATGAGCGAGAGCCTCAGTTCCTGAGTAAGAGTTAGACAGAAGAGGGAGTTTAAAAGTAGGTGACACAAAGTGACTGCTGAACATGCAGGTGGGTGAACAGAGGCTAAGTGACTAAAGGGAGGCCCAGGCCATGTCGGCTCTGCCTGCAGGAGGCACTGTGCTGACCGCTGTGTGCCAGCCATTGTGTGCAGGGGGGCTCCCAGGCACAGCTGTGTGGACAGAGTGAGGCCGCCCCAGCTCACGGGGCCCCGTGACAACTGTTCTTTTAGAGCATACTTTTAACAAGCCAGAAAAGTTCAGTTGGTTAGAGAGGAATTTAACCCCACTTTTCTACCACTTGGTGCTTTATAACTCATGGAAATATTTAGAAGCAGGTAACACATTCCTTTCACAGGACGGGGTGTCACATACACTGTGGAGAAGTTTCTATGCAGCTGTGGGGTTTTTCCCTGGATATCAATTTTATGCAAAAAGATTTGGTCACTGCCTTCTTTCCAGATCATCTTATAAGAAACGACCGATTGGGGGCTGGATGTGACTGGTGACAGAGGCAAAGAGTGGGCTTCCCTGCTTTGAAATAGCAGATGGTAACTAGTGATTAAAACAGTCTGGGTAGATTTTTCAGTAAAGGATAAGGTAACATAACTATAGACGTTTCATGTCAGGCCAGTCTTCGTCGCTCCTTTTAAGGAATAAATTATTCATTACTAGGATTACAGATATGAAATGGCCAGCAGAGCTCGAGGAGAGGCCCCGTGAAGAGGCAGCCGTGTGAAAGCTCAAACTGAAGGTGGAAAGGAGGAGCCCAAAGTCATTCTTCCGATGTAACCAGGCAGCAGCCTTTGAAACAGAATGCAAAATAAGAAAAAAAGGAAAACACAAAAATGAACAAAGAAACAGAGTGTGCAAGGGTGCTCGCAAGAGGAGTGGGGGCCTCAGTGTGGACAGCCCTGCCAGGGAGGAAGTGGCTGCAGCGACGTGGGGCCGGCCGGGAAGCTGCCAATCCGCTCTCCAGACTGACAGGAACTGGGACGGGCCGGTCAAAACTCTGGCAGAGAGGCGCAGGTGATCTTTCTACTTTTTGATACACACTGCTTGAAAGTAAAAATGGACATACCAGCAGCTTTGATAGTGATCCCCTGAATAAGGCTGCCCCACCAGATTCAGAAGGTTCTTCAGTGTATGCTACTGAGGTGGGGGAAGACGCCAGTTTCAGCATCTTGGTTCCCAAAGACAGTAAGTAATAGTTTCAGGAGTTAGAAAACTCACTGATAATGAAAGGTAAATGACTTTATAGAGAGAAAAGCTAAACTGATTTCCCTATGAAGTTCATGAAACAAAAAAAATAAATAATAAAAAAAAAAAGAAAAAAAATTCATGAAACAAAATACCGTGTTATTTTCTCTAGTCATAGATTTTTCCTAAAAGTAGTGGGACAACTTTCTTAAAAACAGCATTTTTAGTAGATGCCAAAATGGATTTTATTCTTTCGAACAGAGTGCTTGGCTTTTAATGACTGGACAGTGAGCTTTGCCACCGTTTCAGGCTCACGCCTGGTGCTCTGCAGACCAGCGACGCTCCAAGGAGAGAATCGTGACTCTGAAGGCAGGGAGGACTTCTGATTCGGGTCATGAGAGCAGATCTCAGGAGTATAAGAAATGAGTTTATGATTTATGCACACAGGACATGAATTTCTCCTCATAGTTACTATATTTTTAAGGCCTGAGAAAATAAGAAGTATATGCATTTTATAGTCTATGTATCTTTCTATGCACATTTGCCTATTCCACTGTGTTTTTTTTTTTTTTTTTTTTTGAGACAGAGCCTCAAGCTGTCCCCCTGGGCAGAGTGCCGTGGCATCACAGCTCACAGCAACCTCCAATTCCTGGGCTCAAGAGAGTCTCCTGCCTCCGCCTCCCAGGTAGCTGGGACCACAGGCGCCCGCCACAACGCCCGGCTATTTTTTGGTTGCAGCCATCATTGTTGTTTGGCGGGTCCGGGCTGGGGATTCGAACCCGCCACCTTAGGTGTACGTGGCTGGCGCCTTAGCCGGTTGAACCATAGGCGCCGAGCCTCCACTGTGTTTTAATGAAGAACTATATTTCCTTTTTCCATTTCAGGGAGACATACAGTGGTTATGCACGACCTCATTCTTCCTCAGAAAAGGCCTGTGAGACAGGTTTTGTTATTTTCTCCAGAAAACTGATACAGAGGGGTTAAATAATGAGCTCAAGTTCACACAGCACGGAGGTGGGCCAGCAGCGCTGGGGTCCTGGGAGTGTAGTTTCAGAACCAGAGCTCGCACCCCTGTACCAGGCTTGCTGATGGACATGGACCACGTCACTGAAGATATACCCAAGTTGGCATTTTATCTGGATAAACATCTTAGGCAAATAACTAGATAATGAAGGAATTTTAAATAGACATTGTAGAATATTAATAAATTATGAAATAAACATTCACTTAGAAAGCCTGTCATGCCCCCAAATAGGCCAGATAATGCTTTTATTTTTTCATAAGTCAAAAGCATAAGATTTCTATGCCCCAAACCTGACCTGCCCCATTTTGTTCTGCCAAAGAAAAAGGGAAGACTATATTAGATATAATATAACAAAGGCTTCGTTCAGTGATGTATGCGCTGGAATTTTAATGTTATACTTTTCCTATAAACATGCTTTTAATGAGGCAGTAAACTGTATTGAGCTAAAGATGAAAATAATTGATCCATTTCCAGCCATTAAGGCAGTTTTTTTTTTTCTACATTACTTTCATCCTACTTTTCATTTTCATGGAAAGTACAGAGGTAATAGCAGATGAATTTCAATTAGTTCCAATTAGTGCGATAAACTGTTATAATGTATCAGGTTGCTGGGTTCTCTCAGAGCCATCACCCCCCCACCCCCCCCACCCCCGCCAACACTCCACGTTTTGTTGCAGTTGAAAGCGGTGTTTGGCGTTTGAGCGGGTGATGTCAGCGCTGCTCCCTGGCCCTGAGCAGTTCCAATGGTCTAGGGTAATTTACGTCTGTAAGCCCATCCAACTCCACAGCCCAGAAAACGAGGGCCTTCCGGCTATACTAATTCCATCACAGAACCCCCCTGTTCTCCTTTGCAAGCAGAGGACAGTGATGTGAAACAGGGCCTGAAATCGGGGTGGTGTCTGTGTGTATTTCCTCCTGGGAACATCCATTGTTCCTGCTGCCTGGCATCCACCATCCTTCTAGAATAATCCCTCCACCATTCTCAGGGAACAAGCCTCTCCTCACATCCCTGTGCTTTGCTCAAGTCAGGCCTGGCTTTCCCAGGACTCGGGGTATGGTTCCAGACGGACACGCCTCCCAGGCACAGCCAGTGAGACCCCAAGACATCTTTTCTCAGACTCTTGGGAGGAGGGGGCTGTCCTCAGCTCCACTGCCCCAACTTGTACCGTGAACTATTTAGGAAAGAGGAAATTAGCCCTGAGGAAGTAAAAGTAAACTACTATGAAAAGATACCCACATTTCTTCTGTCACTAGGGTGACACAAGATGTCCATCAACGGGAAAAGGCAGTGCTGTCCATTGTCAGGTGAGCAGGAATGCCGTCCTGACCCTTGTTTTCCATGATGCACCAAACTTCGAGTTTCTGGCTTCAGATCCTGTCAGCCCGTAACTGACTCGGTGATAAGTCAGAAGTGGCTGTGCCAATAGGACCACCAAGTGGAGCAGGGTGACTTCTTCCAGCCATCACCTGCTGTCTGGCCTCAACTGTCTACTGCCATCCTTGGGAACCCTTCTCACTCGGTCTCTCTCTCCCTGCTGTGTGGGTAGTACAGATGGAAGGCTCACCTTCCTAAAGTGCTGTTCATGCATGGCATATCCCCTGGCCACCCCCCTTCAGGGGGGCCTCATACCCTAGAAAGTGACCAGTTAAATTTGGACATGGCAGGGCACTTGGGGTCTGCCTCAGGGTCTGCCCCACCTGCTCCTGTGTTACCCTTCACAGACTCTGCTCCAAGAGGGTATTGGCCCAGTGTCTTCTGGACACAATCCAAACTCTCCACCCACTCCTCTCTCTCACTGTTTGCTTATCCTCCCATCCTTTAAGGCTCAGCTCAAATCCTCCCTTCTCAGGGAGGCAGTCTCCAAATTTCACAGCCCCAAGCCTCTCTTGAAGACCACAGAGCCCCTGCAACCTGGCATATAGGAATCCCCACCTATTGCATAGAGACTGAGGTCCTTGACTTCACCGTCACCAGGGGTAGGGGCTGAGACTGGTACTCTGAGGAAGCCCCAGTGTGTGGCAGTGATTTCATCATATAGTAACAGCACCATCGTTTTTTCTTTTTCTTTCTTTCTTTTTTTTTTTTTTTGCAGTTTTTGGCCGGGGCTGGGTTTGAACCCACCACCTTCGGCATATGGGGCTGGCGCCCTACTCCTTTGAGCTGCAGGTGCCGCCCAGCACCACCGTTTTTTAGAGAGTATAGAACTCTGTGTGAGAGACTGTCCTGAGTATGGCACATCCTACCTCATTTGTCCCATTTAAAGTTCATAGCAACCTTTATAAGGAAGCTATTTCTCAGAAACTGAGACACAGAGGGATTAAATAACTTGACCCAGAACATAGTGAGCCCAAGATTTGAAACCAGCCCATTGCTCCAGGCCCCAAGCAGACTGCCTTGATCCATGACTGCTATTTGTGATGAAGGCCTCAACTTTAGCCGACGTGTTAATACTTTCATTAAGGGCAAAGGAATTTTCAAAGATGCCATCAGTTTCACTCAAGGGTTCACCTGTCTTCTCAATTGGCCATCAATTGCCAGGTAAGGCTGAATGGAAAAGCTGTGATGAGACTCACCATGTGTGGGAAGGGGACAGAGTTACATTCATTAAATTACTTATGGCGCATCCACTGCCCGCCAGGCAGTGTGCCGCATACATGACCCTGAGATAAAGAAGAGCTGAGCTTGGAGCTTCAGCAAGTGTGATATGCTCTGTGTCTCAGAAACATGATGCAAAAATGATTTTCTTTTCAAAATGCCACTCTGGAAAGACCACTAGGGTTTCTATAATGTTAGAGGGGATTGGAAAGCCCAGCAATAAAAGTAAAGTATTACACCCCAACTCTCAGTTAAGAAACAGAGGTCATCAAGGTGTCTCAGACGTGTATTTATGCCTGGATCTGCCCTCCCTTCTGAACACACTGCAGCTTGCCAGGAAAGCCAGGGTGTATTTAGGGTGCTTTGCTTAGAGACCTTGGCAGATAGAACACTTTCTGTTGTTGATTCTTGGCTCTTGGGTGGAGAAAGGCTTTCTATGGGCAATTGGGTGACTATCCTAGACCCTGCCTGCTCTGGAATTTGGGCTCACAAAGTGATGCTGCAAGAACGTAAAGTCATGTCTGCATGTGACTCAAACGATGGGATAGCTACGAGAGAGGGTTTCCTCAAGGCAGGAGGTCGGTATTTTTTTTTTTTTAACTTGAGAAGTCATTTGAAAAGGGCCACAGAGTTAACTTAACTTGGCTGGGTCAGATTTCTCAGATAGGTCCCATACTGGGTCCTAGCATCTGAGTGTTAAGAGTCCCTACCTGGTAGGTGCCCTGGGGAGCCACTGAGCACCAGACCCAGGGGAACATCACCTACATTTAAGACAAGAAACCAATTTTCCTGTATTTCTTATCTTGGCTGTTCAGTGGACAAAAGCAGGCACTCAGAATGGCTTTATGCAGTGGCTGATGGGAGACATTTCTTAAATCTTGAAAAAACATTCCCCTTTCGTGGGCACCTGAGCATTGCTGTCTCAGACAACTGGTCAAATCAGCAGAATGCCGCTGACGCTCCTCCCATCTAAGAAGGAAGAGAGCCGTGGCTGGAGCCACCTGAAGGAGCCCATGGAGCAGTGACTTTCAACTGGTGTGCCAGGAAAATTTGTAAAGACCATTAATCAAATTATTTTTGAAAGAAGTTAAAAACACAGTAAGTACATTATTTTTTTACTCTTCTTTTTGATCAACATAATTTACGTGTGATGTGGAAGTTTAACTATAGGTTCAAGTGTATCATGAGATAAAAAAGGCTGAAAAACACTGCCCTGGAGCTTCTTTCTTTGGGATTTCTAAATTCTTTGCCATCAACGTTCAACCTTCAGAGTTTGCCACCTTCAAAGGCTTTTTTATTGGTCAAATTCTCTGTCCTAACATCCAGAGCAGTCAAAGGTGCAAAGTTTAAGCCCTGCACACTAATGGGACTGGGTGAGTCCTAACACATACTGTGGATTTTCTATCGAACTTTTGTGTTTTTAGGTAGTTCAAGTTACAGTTTGAGGCCTGGACTTGATGAAATGATAATTATTTGTCAGATATTCTTTCATAAAAGCAGGGTTCTACAGATTACAGGTCATCACCTATCTTTGCAAATAGTTTCCCTGGAACACAGCCGTGCTCCTTGGTTTGCGTGTGGTCTCTGGCTGCTTTCTGGCTAACATAGCAGACTTGAGTTGGTGCAGCAGAGACTGCCAGACCTGCAAAGTCTCAAACATTTACTACCTGAGACTTCACAGCAAAAGCTTTCTGACCCCTGGATTAGAAAATTCTCTAAGTCTCCATAGGTCTCTGGGCAGTGATGAAAGAAAGACAAAAATGTTGAAGTAGATTTAAACATACATAGCTATAAAACTGGAATAATACCAACTTTGGATGCAGATGCAAAAATATTTGACTACAAGTTTTAAATACTCATTGCTGGTATATCTCTGTATATTCCATCTCAGCTCAAAGGTTCCAGACCCAGCTGGTTTTATGGGTGATTCTTGTCTAACCTTTTAGTTACTTCGTATCGTAGATTCCCCCAAAATATGGAAAGCTTCCCAAAGTGCTGAGACTAGAATACCCTTGATTCCAAAAACCTAACAAAGAAAGCATGAAAGAGAAAACTATAGGCTGATCTCATTTATGAATTTAGAGGCAAACAGCCTATGAATATCAGCAAATTGAATCTAGTAATGCACTGAATGCTATTTGTCGTCTATTAAAAATTATTAATGTATTAAGTTCATAACTTCTTAACTTAGTAAAATGTAGTGTGAAGAGTTAATTGATACCTAAATTGCCCATCCCAGATCAGAAGAAACTATGTTAATTTTAATGTATTATTTATATTAAAGATATAATTAAATTCTATTTAAATACACATATGACATACATTTATGTATTGAATTTTACACAGAGATACCCACTTCTGTGCACTTACTGAACTGAAGGTCTGGAATCACAGCTCTAACCCAGGTGCGTGTGTAACGCCACTGGGTCACTGACCCTCCACGAGCGTTAGGTAGACAGGAGGGGCTGCACCATGCAGTCTTGAAACCTTGACTTCCAAGTGTCAGTTCAAGACAGACAGGTAGCCAGGCCCCATTCTGGTTGTTGAACGAGCTGAACAATTTCAGTGCAATCCAAGCATAGAGAGGAAGATGCTTGAGGAGGCACTTCTGAGTGGCACAGGCATTTGCTCAAATGTTTTACTTTCTCATTTCAATTCAAAAGACAGCATGCCGCTTGAATCTGTGTATTTGTGGGAAGGACTACACAGGCAGCACCAAGAACGAGAACAATGGGCTGTGGAAAGAAGAGAGGCCCCTCCCACACAGGGCTTTCTTTTTCTTCCTAGGTCTTTTTAGCTTCACAAAGGAGACATATTTTCCATATAATTGCTAAACATGTTTGCTTATTAAATTATTCTTTAATTAGTTAATGATTTTAGCCATGCTTTGCTCTTCAGATATTCATTTTGTGTAATAAAATAATTATAGATAATTAAACTATCTCAGCCTTTTTCTTTTCCCCCAGCAAACATGCTGGGTATCCAAAAATGACAACAAGTTGTAAATTAATCTGGAAAACAAAGCATGACAGATGAATGATTTGGTTGGAATTAATTAGGCACTAATTATATACTGGAACTAGATGAAGAATGAGACTCATTATAAAGATAAAACACTATTCTGAAAAGATACACAGTTACCCACATCCTTACCTTCCGAGGTGATGGAGTTGTTCCGTATCCAGGCCAGCGCCTTGAGGCAGTCCTCCTCGTCGCTGAGAGTGAAGTGATTGCAGGGGACCTGCCCGGTGTAGCGGCGCCTGCTGCTGTGGGGGACCTCCCGGTTTGTCAGGTGCTGACTAATGTCGGCCCCTGTGGGGCATGGGACCTGAGGGGTGTCAGAGAGATGCTACTTCAGTGGTAACAGGAAATGTGGACGTAGCAAGATCCAGCATGGGTATGACTTTTTCTGTTTCCCAATATAATCAGTCAGGTTTTCACTAAGAGGAAAGAAGCCTGGGAGGAATGACCATTTTAGAGACAATTTCTAGAAAGAGTGACTCTGGCCATTTAATGCCGCACAAGTCATTTCAGATCTCAGAGGTGGAGGTTTCCAGATTCCTTAGGTTATTAGGCAAGGTGGGGGGCAGCCTGCTTCTGTTCCACAATGTCTGGGAAGACTCAAAGGCTAGGAGGGTGACTTGGTAGCAGGGGGATAAAATCATCTGGAGATAATTAAACTATCTCAATTCCTTTTTCTTTTCCCTGCCTTTTCCCCTTCCCCTTTTCTCTCCCTCCCTTCTTCCCTTCCTTCCTTCTTTTTGAGATAGAGTTTCACTCTGTCACCCTAGGTAAAGTGCCATGGTTTCAGCCTTGCTCACAGCAACCACAAACTCTTAGGTCCAAGTGATTCTCCTGCCTCAGCTTCCTGAGCAGCTGGCTCCCAAGTACAGCATCCACCGCAAACTCAGCTAATTTTCTATTTTTAGTAGAGACAGGATCTCACTCTGCTCAGACTGGTCTCAAATTCCTAAGCTTAAGAGATCCTTTTGCCTCAGCCTCCCAGAGTGCCAGGATTACGGGTGTGAACCACCATGGCCGGCCTCCCAGAGTGCCAGGATTACAGGTGTGAACCACCATGCCCAGCCTCTCGATCTATTTTCTTCCTCCAGAAAACACGTGAAGTACTCAAAATGTCAACAAGTTGTTGTTTGTCTAAAAACTGATCTTGGCTGTGAGCTGGGGTTGCTGGCCAGAGCACCCACATCTGCCCTCACCATGGGCTTCTTCATAACATGGTGGCTGGGGTCCAAGGGTAAGCATCCTGAGAGAGAGAGAATCAGTACAGAGAGCTCCATGTTCATTTTTAACCCCATCTTGGAAGTCAAGCACTGTCATCCCCTCTATGCTATTCATGGAGGTTGTCACAAAGGCCTGCCCAGGACCAGGGGGCAAGGACCTAGCCTCCACCTCATCATGCACGCATGGCAAGGCTCCAGGACATGGAACTGAGTCTGTGTGGCCATTTTTGGTAAAATGCAGTCTGCTGGAAACACAATTACATCTGGAGTTGAAATGCAAGTGTGCAGAGGAACTAGGCAGAAAGGAAATCGACCTGGTGGATTACTATATTCTTAGATGATGTTAGGCTTCTTCTTCACTTTGTCAGGGAAATATTCTCTGTCCCTTCCTCCCCCCTCCTCTCCCCTCTCCCTCTTTCTTTCTCTCTCTATGTTGATCCCCTCACTATAACTTCTGTTCTCTCCCTTTGACACTGACCTGAGTGGGAACAGCAGCTTTCCTCTACTGTAAGGAAAACAGCAGTAAAAACACAATAAAAGATGCCAGTTAAGTTGTCTTCTGTGTCAAGAAAGTGGAAGCCACCTGAGGAGGGCTGCCCTGGCCGAGGGTCCTGCTATAAGGCAGCTCCATCCCGTCGCTGTCAGGGTAGAGTGTGGGTTCAGGACAGCCAGATCTGATTTCTCAAGAAATGCCAGATCCTTGGGTTTTTATGTGGCTTCTTGATTTCCTATGATATTGGTTCAAATTAAAACCAAACAGAGAAATGCCATTATGAAAACCAAATAAAAAAGCAGCGACCTGAGTTTACCCAGTGGGCCCCGACTGTGTCCCTCTGATGCTTGTTTGGCTGCCAGGTGGAGAATACATGGAGGACAAAGGGGCAGGCAGAGGGGTTCAAGCCTTAAAGGTACCTTGAGATGTCTGGTGGGAGACCTAGCATACCCGCTGGCCTGCTGCACTCAGGGTACAAGACCACAGGGACGGGGGCAGAGGCGTTTTCCCCTCCCTTTATTGCACTGGGGCAGGGCTGGCTGGTGCTTGACTAAATCCCACCTGGCTGTTAGAAAACTTTTGGTTATACCTTTCTCAATAGAAATGGTAAAGCCTTAGTACATTACTGCGATGTATTTAATTCGATTTCAAACTAGATTAAATTAACACAAAACAAAGCTGCATCAACATTTAAAGCTGGATGTCCCCTCTCCGTGAAGGGCTGCAGTACAATTACTGTAGTTCACTATGTGTAACAGGCTCCTGGATACAATGCACACCCGTGTTTTGTCCAAACTTATGTGAACATGGAATTAGGACATCCTGTCAAGTACTTCCTTATTTTTTCCCTCAAAAATTTGGGCAAAATATGATATAGTTAACATGAAAAGGAACAACTCAGTAAGTAGTCATTTACAGTAACCAAAATTGTGAAGGTTAAATTTTCTTATTAGCAATAGAACTTGTTTAGCAACATTGCACTATATTGATAAAGATGTTGATATTATTCTGCTCACAGTTATTGACAAGTGGCCCACTAAAGACTTTGGCTTGAAGTGCACAGTCTTGAATACTGTGCTTAGGAGGTTTGAAACCTCAATGGAACTATAAGGAACAGTATGGGTCCTTGTAAAAAAGAAAATGAAATTTGGGTAACACTCTGTCAATTTAGTGAATCGTGGTCTAACAAATCATCAAAAATCCTTAGCAGAAAATTGAAGAGCAAACAACCAAATTGAGAGTTATTCAATTTACAAAACTTTCAATCAGTTATTCAGTTTTTCCAAATAGTAAGTGTTCGGACAAAATAAATAAATAAAAGGAAGAGGAGAAAAAAGAATAAGATTCAAACTGAAAAGCAGCTCACGACACTCTTGAACCACAGGTGCATTCTGGTACCCCACAATTGTCCGTGCACTCAGATATGTGCAGTTGTTTTGCACACCTCTTGACACACCAAGTTAAGAAAATTAAAGAAAACTTAATGAGATTATGTATTTCTTATGTTCATATAATGATCTTTCTACAAAATAAGGAAAACTCCAGCTAGGATTTTAAATCCCAAAACCAAACTAATTTGTGCACAGAGAGTTCAGCAGAACTCAATAAATAAAAAATTATCTGTGGAAAAACATCGATATTATGTCATCAAAGTCAGGTTGGGAATAAACTTTAATACAAGGGCATAGGATGGGTATATTTAATGAAGAAGTGCCATCCATTAGCTTATTAAACTAGAGGGTTGTCTGCTACTAATTAAACTTCCACTAACTTTTGGTTGGAGAGCATTGGAGAACTTTCCAACATCAGTGACTTGACACTGAGCAGTGGCGGTGGGAGCCCCTTCCCACAGCAAGTTAATACCTTACGGTGGCATGGACTGATGGTGACCTACCCGATAGTCTGCCTTTCTTTCTTACTATCAGACCCCTGGTAATATACCCGGATGCCAAACTACATTTCCTAACTGATGACCAAGAGGTAGTCAAGAGATACATCAGGCGTCCTTGGGTGAGGCCAGGAGAAAATTCATTCTCCTCTAGTCTTTCCTCCTTCCTGCTTCTTGCAAATGGAATGTCTGGAGCCGCAGCAGCCTTCCTGAGACGCTGAGATGGAAACCACATATTAAAGATGGAAGGGGCCTGAGGTCCTGATGATACCAGGGTTCCACTTCACTGGACCTGAGTTGTTTTTCTCCAGATATTTTTAGTTAAGAGAAAGAAAGAAACTTCTTTTTCTTTTTGAACTGCTTATTTGGCTCTACCTATAAACAGTTAAGTTCTAGAATCTCTGTTGTAAATGCTTTTAAAAGCCATCAAGTGTAATCCTTGTGCCATATCAATGAGGGACAGGAGGAGGAAAGGGAAGGAGGGAAGGGGAGGGAAACAGTAACGGTGGTTTAGCTCATGCCCTGGAGCCAGACCACGTGTGGGTGGGGAACCCGCAGCCTTAAGGCCACAAGGGGACTTCTAGGTCCTTCAGTGTGGCCTTCTAGATCCGTCAGTGTGACCTCCTAGGTCCTTTAGTGTGGCCTTCTGACTGAATTGTATAGAACAAAGCTTTTTATTAAAAGAGCGCAGCAGGGAAAGATGAAGCTTTCCTTGCTTCCTTTGGTGCTTACAAAAGACAATCTTGAAATCAGAAGGCTGCAGAGCGCCCCACTTTCTTGCTGACTGGCCTCGAATAAATCACCTCAGCTTCTCTGCACCTCGGTTCCCTCATTTATAAAGTGGGGATGAAAATGGCACGACCGGAGTTACGGTGAGGACTCCATCAGTTAACTGCATGTCTGTCTCTCCACGAGCATCCCACCAGGGTCAGGGGCTCCTCCCGCCCTGACCAGGGTTCCTGTGACATGCCGTGCTCCTGTCTCTGCAGCTGTCTGCTCCCTTGTTGATAGACTTTCATACTATCAGAAAGCTGTTTCTTTTTTTTTGACAGAGCCTCAAGCTATCCCTCTGGGTAGAGTGCCATGGCATCACAGCTCACAGCAACCTCCAACTCCTGGGCTCAAGCGAGTCTCCTGCCTCAGCCTCCCAAGTAGCTGGGACTACAGGTGCCCACCACAACGCCCGGCCATTTTTTTGGTTGCAGCCATCATTGTTGTTTGGTGGGCCGGGGCTGGGGATTTGAACCCGCCACCTTAGGTGTATGTGGCTGGCGCCTTAGCCGCTTGAGCCACAGGCGCCGAGCCAGAAAGCTGTTTCTTAAGATGAATAAGCTCTGTATCCTCACCGCTTCGGGCCTCTGCTCTAAATCTGCTTCCTGGGCTGCGATGTACAAGTCTAACTTGTTTTCCACATGAAGACCTTGCAGGGGTTGAGGACTGGCTGGCATCCTGTCCACCCCTGGCCACGTATCTGGAGTGACTGAGTTTCTGGCTGTGCTTGTTCTTTCTCTTTTAAAATGAGACTCCAAGAAGCCAAGGTCATATTGCCAGTGCAACTTGTTTTGTGACACATCCTTTGACACAGAGAGGTTCGGCCAGAACAGGGTCGCGGTGTCTGTATCGTCACCAGGAATGTTGCCCTTTGTCTCCTTAGTGTTTTTTCCCTCCAATTCTATTCACTGAGTATTTTTATTGCTGTTGCTTCTAATACTTGTGTGAATTTGCGTAACAAATTCACTCTTTGTCACTTTTAACCATCTTTTTGCTTTTAAATTTTTGCTGTCATTTTGGTTGGGTATTTTTCTTGCATTTTGAATTTAGCGTAGAAGCAGAGTCTTGTAACAGGGTGGTCTGAAGCCATGTCACCCACGGTTGTAACTGTCGGATTGTTCTTATATCATTCGAGTTCACATCTTCACTTTTAACCATTTTTAAAATATGTACATTTTTTATTTTTTTTATTAAATCACAGCTGTGTACATTAATGCATTTATGGGGTACAGTGTGCTGGTCACCCATTGTGTCTGTTTCCTCCGTTTTCTCTCCCGTGTTTGGAAGGTTCTTTACGCTGTTCCTCAGGATTCCACAACCTACTTCTAAATATAAGAGCCCAGCCTGAATATCACCTTTGTATTTCCCCGGTTAAGATAATGCCCTTGCCAGCTTGCTGTCTATTTTCAGCAGCTTCTTCATTAGGTTAATCTAGATGAGATGTTATTTCATATTTTGCATTTATTCACAGATTTACACAAATTATTTAGATTAGATTACACTCTTAAATTGTTTATGGTGCTTGCCGCCTGGCCTTTTCTACTACTGTGAAAATCCAAATTTTCTTTACCATCTTGGTTATTTGGCATACAAATTAAAGAAAAACACATGTAATTTTTCTGAGGCTTTGCACGTTATCTTCAATTACAAGGGAATTAGGTGGGTGCATAATTATGGAATCACCAATTTCCCTCAAAGTTCTGTGTGGCTGGTTTCATTTTGTTTTGCCATTTAATACTTGAGAAAACATTCAGTGGCATCTTATTTTGTTCCTTTTTCAGGGAAAGGTTGGTAATCTTTTGTTTTTCTATTGCAGTTTATTCGTTTTTTTCTCCATCATCAACATTCTCACAGAACCAAAATTTTGTCAGAATGCAACTAAGAACATTTTTCTTTGAATTTGCCTGGAATGTGGTCAGCTGGACAATATCTTTTTATCATTATTATTATTATTATTTAGGATTCATTAAGGGTACAAAGAATTAGGTTACACTGATTTTACTTGTTAGGTAAAGTCCTTCTTATAATTGTGTCCTGCCCCCAAGAGGACACCATGACCCTCACTCCCTCATTCCTCTACCCCACCTTGTATTAGACAATCTACTGCCTTCATATTAGACTTGAGTACATAGGATTCTTGCTTCTCCATTCTTGTGATGCTTTACTAAGAAGAATGTGTTCCACCTCCATCCAGGTTAAAACAAAAATGTAAAGTCTCTACAACTTTTAATGGCTGAATAGTATTCCATGATATACACATACCACAGCTTATTAATGCATTTCTGGGTTGGTGGGCATTTAGGCTGTTTCCACATTTCAACGATTGTAAATTGAGCTGCAATAAATAGTCTAGTGCAAGTGTCCTTATGATAAAATGATTTTTTTTCTTCTGTGTAAAAATGGGAAAACCTCAGTAATGGGATTATAGGATCAAATGGGAGGTCTAATTTGAGTTCTTTGAGGATTCTCTATACTTCCTTCGAAAAAGGTTGGATTAGTCTGCAGTCCCACCATCAGCGTAAAAGTGTTCCCTTCTCTCTACATCCACGCCAGCATCTGCAGCTTTGAGATTTTGTGATGTGGGCCATTGTCACTGGGGTTAGGTCATATCTCAGGGTGGTTTTGATTTTCATTTCTCTGATAATTAGGGATGATGAGCATTTTTTCATATGTTTGTTAGCCATTCATCTGTCTTCTTTAGAGAAAGTTCTATTCGTGTCTCTTGCCCAATGATATATGGGATTGTTGGTCCTTTTTATGATGATTAACTTGAGTTCTCTATAGATCCTAGTTATCAAGCATTTGTTTGATTCATAATAAGCAAATATCCTTTCCCATTGTGTAGGTTGTCTTATTTGCTTTGGTTGTTGTCTCCTTAGCTGTACAGAAGCTTTTCAGTTTAATTAACTCCCATTTGTTTATTTTTGTTGTTGCAATTGCCACGGAAGTCCTCTTCATAAAATCTTTCCCCAGGCCAATACCTTCAAGTGTTTTCCCCGTACTTTCTTTGAGGATTCTTATTGTTTTGTGCCTTAGATTTAAATCTTTTATCCATCTTAAATCAATTTTTGTAAGTGGTGAAAGGTGCAGATCCAGTTTCAGTCTTTTACATGTGGCTATCCAGTTCTCCAGCACCATTTATTGAATAGGGATTCTCTCCCCTAGTGTACTGGTTTATCAAAGATCAGGTGGCTGTAAAGGGTTATTTTCATCTCATGATTTTCTATTTGGTTCCTAATGTCTATGTCTCTATTTTGTGCTGGACAATATCTTTTTTGGGTAAGGAAAGTTTTCTTTTAGAGCATCTTTAATTATCATCTTTATTCCATTTCTTTGTGTCCCCTCTTCAGGAAACCAGTTATGTGTATGCTGTTCCACGTCTGCCACATCCTGTTGTCTCTTGCACCAAGTGTGCTCCTTTGTCCTTTGCCTCTGCCTTCCAGAGGAGCTTGTGGTTTGCCTTCAGAACCATTAGCTGTACAGCACCAATTTTGTCTCTGACAGGGATTTAATTTCAATTATTTCTCTTTTTTTGAGGCAGAGTCTCAAGCTGTCACCCTGGGTAGAGTGCTGTGGCGTCATAGCTCACAACAACCTCAAACTCTTGGGCTTAAGTGATTCTCTTGCCTCAGCTTCCCAAGTAGTTGGGACTATAGGTGCCTGCCACACCTCCTGGCTACTTTTTTTTGTTGTTGCAGTTGTCATTAGTTGTCATTATTGTTTTAGCAGGCCCAGGCTGGGTTCAAACCCACCAGCCTCGGTGTATGTGGCCGTTGCCCTACCCACTGAGCTATGAGCGCCGCCCTCATTCTTATTCACCCATCTAATAGATTTCATCTAATCCTGTGGCCTTTTCAGCTTACCCTCTGCTCTTCTGATGGCTTCAGCTCCCATTTCAGAGGCTGGCTGATAAAATTGAACTGAGGATGATAAATAGTTTCTTGCTCTGTATGAGTATAGGGGGGAGGGAAAGAGACAGGGGGAGAAGAATTGTGTATTTCTGAAATATTTTCGAAAGTATGTTCTTCCTCTGATTTTTGCGGATGTTGTTCCCTTCCTCTTTCTCTTACTATGTATCTTTTTGTTCTAGTTATCTCTTTCTGTTGAATAAACTCACACCAAAAATTAGTGACTTAAACATTAACCATTTTACTAACTTTTCATGATTTTCTTGGCCAGAAATTTGGATAGGGTTTGGGTAGACAAGTCTTTTATTCCATGTATTAGAAATAGAAGTCATTTGGCAATATTCAGCTGGTGGATGGACTAGAGGATCCAAGAGGGCTTCACTCATATGTCTGGTGCCTTGCAGAGATGGCTGGAAGGCTGGGTTCAGCTGGGACTGTCAGGCAGAGAGCCCACCCATGGCGTCTCCTGCATGGTGATCTCAGGGCATCAGAAATTCTTATGTGGCACCTCCGGCCTCCAGGAGCTACTGTTTCTACAACCAAGAAGGTTCTGCATGGCCTTCGTGACTTGGCCTCACAGAAGTCACACCCTGTCATGTCCTTTGTTCTTTGTTGGTTAAGGCTGTCACAGCCTTAACATGGATGGAAGAAACATCAAAGAGTTTTGCAGCCATGTTTTAAAGCAGCTGCTTTTCCTTGACCTCGTGCTGTCATTTTCTTTTTCAATCATCTTCAGATTGAGGTCGCGTCAGGTCTATTTCTGGGAGACACATTGGTGTATAGAGTTGTCTCTCTGAATCCGTTTGTGACAGGCACTCACCTGCGGCTGACTGCTCTGGACGCCACACTATTATTTATCCAGTCTAAGATAACCTCTTTGGAGACCACACATATTGCTGACTCGCGTCAAGCCTACTGTAAATTACAGTCCCCAGCTCTTTCTCTCACTTGGTTGGAGGTACTCACCCCCTGTTGGCAGCTAGTGAACACTGTGCCTCTGAACAGTCCATGCCACAATCTTCTCAGGGACATTGCCAAACCATTTGACTTTGAGTTGACAAATTTTGTTCTCTTCTTTATAAAGTTACCTAAATCCAGGTGTGGGGCAGGCTTCTCTCTGTCTCTCTACAGCTCTCCATGAGTCATAGAGAGTTTCTCTTTGATCTCATTTGTAAGCTACCCCAGAGTATTTTTCAAATCCCACATGTGTTTACCAATTAAAAACAAAAAATCAGAATTGGGGTGAAGAAGGGAGTTGGAGGATTCTGAAAGTGAGCCTGCGAAATCTTCATCTTCCAAAATGGAGAATGTTGATAAATCAAGGAAAAAACTTCAATAAACATATTAACTGTATTTGGAGTTGTGGGAGTGACTACGTTAGAAGTTAAAACAGAAATGCTTCAAACTGGCTGGCTGCCTCTGGAAAGAGGGGTTAGAGGTTAGACAGGGTGGGGAGAGAGGCTGGCCCCTCAGGCTCAGCCCCATGGTACAATGGAATGTTTTACTTCATGTATGGATTTTGTGATAAAAAAAAAAAGTGATGTGCATTTGGTTATCAAGAATATTACAGAACATTTTAGAGTGAGGCGTGCCAATTAAAAGGTCTGATTAAAGGTTAAGGCTTGTAGTTGTATTTGCGAGAAGACCTGTCTTCTTGCTTTGTGTTTAAGCTTTATTTCAATCATTTTAATTTGCTTTTTAAAAAATAATCACAAAATTGGGACAAAATCATTTGAGTGTTGAAGACAAGGAAATAAGAGGGAAAAAATATTATAAGAACTAGAAGATCCCCAGGGAATCCATCATTCTATGTACTTTGATTTTTATGTCCTTCTGGAAAAATTAAATTGGAACTCCCTTTATCACTTCTTCATTTCACTTTTTCATTGTAAAAAGGGCAAGAGCTTAATGTGGCACAGACTACAGCTGCAGGGCAGCTGGACACACAGGGGCAGATGCTCAAGTCTCTGGACAGCTGGCAGGGTCTTCCACTCACAGCTTCCAGAGTAGTCGGTTTCGGGCAGCAGCTGGAATGGGCAGGCAGGTGACGCGAGACAGGCTGAAAAGGTGCATGATATTTTCCTCTGGCTTAATGTTTTAAAAAGAGGAATATTTAATAAAAATGAAGCATTTTTGCCAGTTATTTTTTTCCCCTTAACCAGGAAAAAAATCCTTTTGTCCTTTGAGAATTAGACTACTTTAAAAAAAAAAAAGAAGAAAGAAAGCAAAGGAAAGAGTAGGAAGAGGAGGGAAAGGGATCACTCAGGGTCGATCCAAACCGCCCAAGTGTGGGCCATTCAGTGGCAGCATTGGCCCTACTGGGAGTAGCCCCAGCTCCCCTGCTCCGGGGCAGCCCCAGCTCCCCTGCTCCGGGGCAGGCTCAGCTCCCCTGCTCTGAATCTGCATTTCAGCAGGATGCACAGGGATCCAAGGCACAGTGCAGTTTGGGAAGTGCTGTGTCCTGGATGAGGGATTCCCGATTGAGGGAGGTCAAGCTGGTGGTTCTCAGCCTTAGCTTAGCAGCATCTGGGAGCTTAGACAAAATACCTATGACTGAGTCCGACTGCACATAATGAAAACAATCCCTGACGGCGGGGCCTAGGCACAGGTGTGTGTCCAAAGCACCCAGGTGATCTCAACATGTACAGAGCAAAACCACTGGCTCCGTGGCACTCAGAGCCACTGAATGCATCTTGTGACAAAGCCTGGTCTGAATGCCATCTCCTCCACATGCCACCTCCTGTGGCCTTGCTGATGTCAAGACACCGGCGCTCACAGGCCTGGGGCAAGTCCATGAGCATTCACCAGGCGGCCTAACTCAGACCCCACCCTTGAGTGAGAGATGAAATCTTTTTCTTTGGAGAGACGCCACGTTTCTGTGGACTCTGGGAAGCGTTCGTGTGTACTGCAAAGTGGGAAGATTAAAATCTGCTGCCCTGAGACGGCAAACAGCTTCAGTGGTCTCCAGCAATGCTTTATTCAGAGCGGCTGGAGAGTTTAACAATGGAAGAAGATGGTCACTGGGACGCCAATTAATCAGACTTCCTAGTTTTATAACCGAGAGACAAAATAAAGTAAGGGCTGACAGAAGGTGCGCATGTTTGAAATACTTGTGCGTGAGCCCATTGCCACAGCCAAATGGAGCCTCTTGAGGCATGAATTAATTTACGGCAGATGCATGCCTGCTTGAGTCTGGATTATGCTAGGGTGAGCAGTAAGTGTGAGACTTTTGGACAACAGCTTAAAGAATGACATTTCTCCAACTTGATTTTTATCCTTAAGCAGACTGTTTTTCTTGGAATGGGTTTCTGGGAGGGTTTGTGGACACGATTCTGGTCATGTGTGCAGGCCCTGAAGAGTGCTTTTGTGAATTTAGCACAGCAGCTGTCCAGACAAGAAGGGATGCTCTTTACCCAGAGAGCGTGGGCCCCAGTAAACACAGGACGGCTCCCAGGGAGGCCTCCAAATGTGCCATTTGTGCCTCAAGTGCCCAGCCTACCTGGTACTGCTGCCCAGTACAGAGGATGAGGTGGTCGTACAGCACAATTTCTCCCTTGGAAAGCACGACGTACTTGGCGGCCCGGTCTATGCCAGTCATTCTACCAACCACAACATTCACCCAGGAGCACAGTGACATCAACGCGTAATCTTTATCATTAAAACAGTGGCTGCAAAGAGAGAAGCTCCATAAGTGACATTTGAGCAGCTGACAGCGGGCATTAATTAGACATCTGGTGAGCTGGTTCCAGGCCCCTAGTGGGCCGAGTCTGTGCTCTTGCTGTGAGTTTACCAGAACTAACACTGGGAGAGTTTTCGTTATGAAACACTTAGTCACAGATTGACATCTTCCCATTAAAGCTAAATTGTTCCACCTGGCTTAGGCCAGCCTGCAACAGGAAGGGGGCGTGTGTGTGTGTGTGAGAGAGAGAGAGAGAGAGAGAGCAATTACTAATATTATGCTCTTTCTTCTGCTCCTGTGTAGAGAAAGCTGTAAATGTACTTTAGCTGTTGAACTCTCATATTGATCACAGACAAAGGGAGTGAGGAAGAGGAAAGTGACATTGTTGAGGATTCCCACAGATGGGTCAGAGTCCTGGGTATCAATAACCCTCCTTATTTGCTGATACTTCAATACAGAACCCATTCTTAGAATTAATGTTTGGCTTCATGCCCAAACAACAAAACAAGGTTTATTTAATGAAGATGTCAATTATGGAATTATGTTTGTAGCAAGTATACTCCCTGGAGACTTTTGGGATTCACTGTGCAGGGCGAAGGTGGTTTACAGGGAACTGGTATTTCTACAAACAGTGATTCCTTTAATGCTTTGGCTTTGGGGCCCCAGAGGCAGGGTGGGCTTCCATTTTCTGGGTCCTACAGGAGTTAGAGCACTCTACATTAATTAGAGTAGAGGGGCCTTCTTGTGGTTTTAGGTTTGTTTAACAGTTTTTGTGAGGGTTGTTTCCAGAAGTTTTTGAAAGGTTTAACTTTTTAATGATTCTGCTCTAAGACTGAGAATCTGTGCTGATAGCACAGTGAGTAGTGCATGGTAATTTAAGCTGCATGAGCCTTTTCTTTATTCTTTTAAAAACAATTTTTAACAATATATTTTTTTCAGTTTTAGAAATGGGGTCTTGCTTTATTGCTCAGGCTGGCCTTGAACTTTGGGGATCAAGGCCTCCTCCCACCTCAGCCTCCCGAGTAGCTAGGACTACAGGTGTGTTCCACCACACCCAGCAGCATGGTCTTCTTCACGAAGGACTGTGCTGGGTAGAGTCCTCACTCCCTGGACCCACTGCAGTTTCTCACCTCCCAGCAGGGTACTCAGCCATCGTACAGAAGGAACAGGAGAATGTGAGAGGTGCTGCTTTGCTAAGTGGGATGCATATATGAAGGGTATTATTCTAAATAATATTAATGATACATAATCCTGTTTACTTTCTTTGGAGGCAAACAGGACTCTGAAGTGGTAATGGGAGAACGTTTTTGTCTCTTTTTGATCCACACACACATCTGGTCTTACTGCACAAAGAGAATCCTAGTAATGGTTGTGCATTAGACCCGTAAAAGATGCAGGAGCTCTGGGCTTTGTGTCTCTCCACGAAACAACGCTTAAGAACAAGAAAATTTCTTCTTAATGAGAAAAAATCGGGGGCTGGCCTGTCACAGGAAAATAATGGATAGTGAGATGAAATTTTCTTTTAAAAAACCATCTTGATAGCTTTGCAGGAGTACAGGAAACTCCAGTGATTCCAGACATTGCCGAGAGAGCCACAGAGGGTTGTTCTTATTTGTTCCACAGTCCCTACCGTAAGCCATCCGAGATGAGGATGACAAATTAAATACAGTTAGTGCCCAGGGATTAGTCTTATGAGGATTTGCCCAAAGATAAAAGCTCCTGGGGGAAATTTGCGGAAGGTGAAGAGAATGCTGTCTTTAATGGCAGTAAGACACAGTGCCGATAATGTCAGAATACATATTTCAAATTAAAATTTGAGCTCTGTCGGGGGGAACTGGCATTGGAGAACACTGATGTTTTAGGAACCTGCACTCAGATGCACAAGGAAGCACTGAAGGATGTGGGTGGTTGCTTTTGTGGCACGTCCTGAGTGGCCTTTCTCAGTTTACAATGTCACCGTGTAAGTGACTGCTCTCCACTCTGCACGGTACTGTCTATTCTGGACTTCTTTAATTTCCTCACCAGGTAAGTGAAATTATATATTGAAGACTCTGAGTGATATTTTCCCAAAATTAGTTCCTCAGCAGAATTAATAAGCTTTAAGATTCTGACATGGCACACCCTGTCTCACGGCTTGGTGACAAGAGAAATGTCTCCACTAGGGTTCTCCGGAAAGGGGAGAAGAAACCAAGGAAGGCAGACGATGAGGCTTCATGCTTCTCGCAGGAGTTTGACCCTGACGCAAGAGGAAATAAAAATCATCTTCACAGGAAATTCTGGAGACAGACTGGAGGAAAAAAAACCAAAAAAGCAGGAACTCGAGATGAGGAGGTTTCTGAAAGGCACATACCTGGAGTGGGCCCCTAACCGAGCACCCAGAAGGCCCAGCCCTGGGCCTGCAGGGCCCACGCGTCAGCGGACAGCAGCCCCTCAGGGGGCCAGAACGCTTCAGAACCAGAAAGGACCTCAGAGCTTCTCATAAAGGACTAGTTATGACACTGTTACAGAAAGGACCATCACAATCAGACTCGGATAGTCTGGTTAATGGACCTGCCTGCCTCCGGGGCCCGGCAGCCCTGCATGGAGCCGCATCTGAGGCATGCATGTTGTTAGCACCTCCACAGAGGAGGGCAGGGAAGGGGAAAGTGGGCAAACATAATCACAATAACTACACTGACACATCAAAACACTAGCAAAGGCAAGTTCAAAATTAGTGTTTAGAATGAAGAATTTAAACTATTAAAATATTGGATGTCTGCTCGGCGCCTGTGGCTCAAGCGGCTAAGGCGCCAGCCACATACACCTAAGGTGGCGGGTTGGAATCCCCAGCCCGGGCCCGCCAAACAACAATGATGGCTGCAACCAAAAAATGGCCAGGCGTTGTGGCAGGCGCCTGTAGTCCCAGCTACTTGGGAGGCTGAGGCAGGAGACTCGCTTGAGCCCAGGAGTTGGAGGTTGCTGTGAGCGTGATGCCATGGCACTCTACCCAGGGGGACAGCTTGAGGCTCCGTCTCAAAAAAAAAAAAAAATTGGATTTCATGCATACTGGATATTTTTAAACTCCATACTCCAAGTTAATTTCATTTCTGGGGCATGAGGACCACGTGAAAGGTGACCCCTGTTTGTTTGCCACTGGTCTGTGGTTTCTGAGCAGTGTGGTGAGGTGCAGCTCCCCTGCAGAGAGGTCTGGCTGCGCTATTCAGTCCCTGTCTAACGCTTGAGTAAAGGACGGGCGGTATGTTTGGAGGTAACTTTCACTTGGTCCACAGGATTCAGTGAACACTTGCTCGTGCCCATGTGTCAAGCTCTGTCCCAGGCACCGCCCTACCAATGACTAGAAAGACAAAAGTCCCTGCCCTGTGGAGTTTACAGTATAGTTAGAAGATCTGGAATACAAGGAAGAAGCATAATTTTAAAAAGATAAATTATATACCATTTAAAAGGATTTCCAGTAGCACGGAAAAAAATAGAGCAGAGTATGAGGGACTGGGGTATGTTCAGGTGTTGGGTGCAAGTGAGTGGGGTGGTCGGGGCAGGCCTCCAGGAAAAGGCGACATTTAAGAGAGAAAAGCAAAGGCCCCAAGCGGGGGGCTTGACTGGTATGCTTGAGGGGCATTAAGAAGGTTGAAGTAGGGAGAATAAAAGGGCAAAAATAGTCCAAGATGAGGCCAGAATAGTAACTAGACAGGGAGAGAGTTTAGGTCACAGCTTTCTAGAATTTTCTGTGAAGATGGCAATGGTCTATATCTGTGCTTTCTAATGTGGTAGCCACCAGCCATGTGGCCAGTGTGATTGAGGAGCTGAGTGTTTCATCTCATCTAATTTTAAGTAATTTAAATTTAAACAGTCACATGAGGCCAGTGGCCACCACAGTGGGTAGTGCGGCTCTGGGTTGTGAGGACTTGTGGTCCCAGTCACATCTTTGTGGCCTTGCTCTGGCCGCCACGTTGGGAATGTAGAGGCAAGGGCAGTGGCAGGGGCGCCAGCTGCCTGTCCTGGTCACACCTGCAGGAAGGTCGTTGTTAGCAGTTCTGTCCTGTGACGCGCCCAGTGTGGGATGGACAGAGACCCTACCAAGCTGACTGAACTAAATGCCTCTGAAGACATTTATCAATCCAACAGCATTTCCTGAGAAATCTTAGAATTTAGAAAGAGACAATAGAGGGAAAGGTATACTTGGGCAGAATTTGGCATTTGTGCTAATTTTAATAAAAATACAGCAAGCTTGGCATATCACCTACTTTTCACAGTCAAAATAAAGCAAAGCTCAGGGAAAGGAAATCCTTTGCCCGGATGCTTAGTGGCAGGGGGTGGATCTGAATCTGAATTCTTCTGGCCTGAAACCCATGCCCTTTATACTGCACCATAATGACATCCTTAAAAATGTGAAGTTTATAGTTTGATGGGAGTATTAGGTCTAAGTGAGCGTGGTTCAGTGGCAAGAAAGCTGTGGTTGTCCTGTCCAAAGGCAAAGCAAGTCTTTTTCGCAGAGGAAAGAGGGTCCCTTCATCATGGACTCTGGAATGAAACCCCCGAGAGGGAACAATTTCCTTCATCCTCATTGGAAAAATTGGGAGATTGTTTCTATAGGCAGGGAGCCTAATATTTCTTGTACCCATGTTTTGCTGTGGGAAATTAAAATTAATAAAAGCTGTGTGATAAGGAAATGGTGTTGTCTAGAAGGGATTTTATCAAACAATGACTCAGCTGGGATGATAACTATAAAGCTTGCCCAGACTGGCATGGAAGTTCTCTGATTACAAATGACCAGATTAGGTGAAGCACATACCCCAGTGAGGTGCCTTGTCAGATGCAAATATAATCACTAACCTCTGTTCCCCTGTAGTGTGACTCAGAACCCAAATGCAGGGTGCCTGGGCCCACAGACTCCATCCCAGTTGCTTGGAACAGGGCAGATGTCTTTCCAGTTACTAAATGTGGCTGACCCTGCAGGTCTGTGCGCGCACCTCCTAAATGACCTCTGAACCACACCCACTCATTTGCATCCAACACCTCCCTGCCCCCATCCTCTGCTCTGCTTTTCCCTTTCCAATCTGAAATCCATTGTTTAGCAGCAAAAGACAGCACATAAATTAGGACACTTAGGCCTCAGAATGAAAAAGCAATCAGAATACATACTCGCTGGCTAGAAACTTCCTTTGTTCAGCTCCCAGAAGGTTTTTGCCTGGAAGTCCGTGAGTTGAAATCAGGGTGAGATTATTGAACTTCAGGTGAGAGCTAAGGAAGAAGAAAAAGGAAAAGAACAGAAGAGTCGACGCTGTGATTTAGTGAAAGTTTATCACAATTCAATTTAACTGTTGAATTTTTCTCTGAAAATAACAACTCTTTTTACAGAACCCTCCAAATACAAATTACAATTTAAATACCAAAAGGAAGGTAGCCCCAGAGCTGCCACCGCAGAAACTCCAGCTACATACAGTAATGACAGGATGGTTTGACTTTCTCCATTTACTTCTCACAGTAAAACAAAATAAAACCCGTAAGTTGGGAGGAAGGAAGCAAATACACAGGGTGTCCCCAAAGTTGCCATACATAAGAAAAACGGGAAATTGTACCTAAATATACCTTTATTTACAAAATATTTACAAAGTATTCTCTATGTGTTTGTCACCTCTTTGTAAAATTTTGTAATGAATATTTTGTAAACGAAATGAATATTTTGTGGCTATAGTTTCCCATTTTTCCTGTGTATGGTGATTTGGGGGCGGCTTTTGGGACAGCCCGTGGAACATATTAGTGCAGAGGATGAATTTTAGTCTACTTCTGAGAAACTTCTGGGAATCATAACCACAACAGTTGAACTTTGCCTAGTGCTTACAATAAGCACTCTGTGTGTAATGAGGTCAGTAATGATATTATCCATATTTTATCAGGTAGGACTGAGGCAGTGATTTGCTGACACCACATTGCTGCTAAGTCTGGAGCAGGGTTTGAACCCAGGCCGTCTGGCTCTGGAGTCCTCTCTCCAGACATCTGCTGACACTGCTCTGTAAACCTCAAATTGTTGAGAGGGATTCAAAGATCATCTAATTCCCACTGGTAAACATTAGCTTTATTACTTTCATATATATATATATATATATATACATATACACACACACACACATATTTAATCAAATCAAGACATTAATCTGTAACTTAGGAGAAAATTCTAGAGTAAAAGTGACTTCTATTGGCCCCAGGATCTCCAGAACCCAAGGCACCTCCCCGGCACCCACAGAGATACATATTCAGAGGGGTGCATGCTGGGTCGGGCAAAGGTCAGGCTTTACCAACCATACTTCAAATGTAAGGCAATCAAGATTGCAGATGTAAGTAATTTGTTCAAGGTCATGAAGCTCAGGAGTAGCGGGGCTGGGAAAGAGGGCCAGGTCTTCGGACCTGACAGCATCTTGCCCCTCCAGCCTGTCCTGCGCTCAAGCCCGTCCAGGTGGAGGCCCGCCTATCCACTCTGTGTTTGCTTTTCGGCATTTAAAACATGCCCTCTGGTTAGAGTCAGCAAAATTATATGGGTGACTTGATCCTTTTCATAGGATTCAGGCTGATGAGAAAGATATTTTCTTCTAAAATTGCTCCTTAGTTCACACCTCCCCTTCAATCAACCAAATACCAAAAAAAGAAGGCTTCACCAAGTGGAGGAAAACACCTGCCCTCCCTTCCCATGAGGAGGCTGGAAGTGTTCCAAATGTGGAAATGCTATCAATTTCCTGACAAGCTGGTAAGTAGTGCTGAGAGCAGGAGACTTTCGGTGGGGGGACGGGGGACAGTGCAATAAACTCCACGGCACCTGACATTTAAAAACAGCTAAATATTAGGAGAGGTTCTGTTCTAAACTCTCTAAGGATGGGTGTCATTTAAGAATTAATATTCTTATTTTATATGAAGAAAACGGAGCACATCTTATCCTCTAATAATAAGAATAAAAATTTTGAATATCTTCAAATAACGTAAAGGTCACAATTAACCCCCGCTACTCAGGGCTGCCAGTCTGCAGGTGCACAGCATGGCAGGCCTCTGAGCTGTTAGCATTTAAGGGGAAGAGCAAACAATAATAATAATATGTGTTTATACTCACAGGCAGGAAGAATCTGTCCTGGCTTTGGATCCTATGTGATCGACATGTGGTTTATGTTAGACTAATAGCAGTTACACAGGCCCTTTTTGCAGCTCTGTGTAAATAGAACACTTAGTAATTACCCAGATATATCTTTTACTGCAAAGACAATCTCTTTGGTACCGAATAATATGAATTATCTAACATGTATCAAATGACTTATAAATTGCTAACTTACCACCCTGTGTTGTTCTAAATTATGCTATGCTATCATACAACTAACAATTTCCCTTAAAAACAGTGGGTTATTAAAATATTATCTATAATGACATAGCATAAAGTTTTGTTTGTTTGTTTTTTTTTGCTTTTTTTGCTTCAAGGTCATGAAGCTCAGGAGTAGCGGGGCTGGAAAAGAAGGCCAGGTCTTCTGACCTGACGGCATCTTGCCCCTCCAGCCTGTCCTGCGCTCAAGCATTTTCTGATTTATTATATATAAATTAAAACACACCCAGGTTTCCACTCCTTTTCCCTAGCCCTAGTCACATTCCTTTCATGTTCTTTGCCTGTGGCTGTTCTGGTCTGTTCTGCAATCTTTGCCTTCTCTGCTGTCACCCGTGCCCTTCCTACTGTCCTCTGTTCTCACGTGGCCGTCTCTCCTACATCGTACAGGACACACAGACCAGCCTCCAGGTTTCCCTCCTTTCCCCTTCCTGCCACGTGTGGACACATCCTCAGGAGACTGCCCATTCTCTTGAGTCAGAGGACAGGTGACTCTCCAGGAACCCTGTCTCTGCTTCAAGTCCTTCTACCTCTCCCAACCCCCACACTGGCACATTTCTCTCTGACTAGACTGAAGACACTTGTGCTGACAAGGTGGACCCATGTCACCTGCAGGAGCCAGCCCGTGGCCTGCTTCTCTGCTCCCCACTTGTGCTTCTCATTCTCTGGGTCATCTCAGGCCCAACGTGGCTTCTGAGCTCCAGCCAGGACAGCCACATGGCAGGTACAAGGAAGGAGGGAAGGGCACGCAGAGCCGCCTAGGGAGGGACCTTCCTAAAAAGTTCCACGGACATTATTGTTTACATCACTGGAACTCAGTAACGTGGCCAGAGGAGCAGTGAGAGAGGCTGCAAAATGTGGTTTTTAAAAACAAAACGAAACATAGTGGTTTAAACAACAACACTGTGGTTTTTCAAAGACCTGCATTGCCTAGGGTTCTGTCACCAAGGACGCAGTGCAGAATAGATAATTTGAGCCACATTCAAGTCTCTACTCTAGTTGATTCATGAAGGGTGGTGAGGCTGTGAGAAGATGGTATTCTTCAGGCTCCAGGTGAGGCCACAAGGCCTGCCCAAATGCGGCCACAGGCCTGTCGGACTCCACGGGGCCCGCCCAAAGGCGGCCAGAGGCCTGTCGGACTCCACGGGGCCCGCCCAAAGGCGGCCAGAGGCCTGTCGGACTCCACGGGCCCGCCCAAATGCGGGCAGAGGCCTGTCGGACTCCACGGGGCCTGCCCAAATGCGGGCAGAGTGTTAGAGTCACAGCAGTTGGAAGGCATTGGGGGTTACCCAGGGCTTCCAACAGTGGGACGCCATTGCAGGTCCTAAGCCTAAGGGAGCAGGGGGTGGAAGAGGTGGGGAGACCCCAGCAGCTGCAGCCAGAGAATGTGAGTCTGAGACAATGTCACCCGAGGTTCTCCTCCCTGCCTGCTCTTTACCCAGTGATCTTACCTCCCTGTGACTTTATCTCACATATTTATTCCACAGAACTACATTGTGCTACAGTGTCTTTTGGAGCTATAATCTAATTTCTAAGTGCGGAGCGCTTATTCAGACGCAAATTCAGTATGCGTCTGAACACAGCTCTTGGTAGCCCCACCCCCTCCCCTGCATCTCCATCAAAGCCTTGGCCAAACTGAGAACGTGGGAGCGTCTCAGGCCTCTTCCCACTTCCCATCCTGGTCACCAGGTGCGAATGAAATGAAGTCCTATCTTTATAGTACATTTTCAGTAAATGTTAAATATTTTTATTACAAACTATTAAGACCAGGTTCACTTTCAGGGAATATAGTGTCCCTGTAGTTGGGGCCTAAGCTAACGCCCAAACCTTCTTTGTAACATCAACTTTCTTGCCATTCAGCAAAGTCTCTCTGCCATTTTATGCCTTTGTATAAAAATATCACCAGCATTCCATTTTTTCCTCCAAACTCATAGTTTTACTGTACCTTTGTAATCTGATTTTAGCAACACCCAAACATTTAATCCTTAAATAGAAGAGTATTGGTCCAAAATCATGAAGTTTAGAATGTATAATTATAATAGATTGATTTTTAATTTGGTGACCTGTGAATATTCAAAAAGCTCCTACAAATTGAACAGTGGGTCACAGGTGGGTTAGATGAAACGTCAGGAATAGCAAAGTCGGAGATAAAGCACGATTCTTGGATCTAATGGTGTTGGCTTAATGTATATAAACAATAGCTAATATCACCATGAGCCCCAGCTCCAGAATCAAAGGTCACCATACCGTGAAAAAAAAAAAGTTCAAGTTAAGTGCTCGAGCCACTGAAACACGAAACGGGTGCACCTGCATTTTCACAGCAAATAATTCCAGTGGGGATTTCACGTTGCTGTGATACAAAGGGAAGAACAGCTCAAAGATACTTGTAAAGCAGGGAGGGATTAGGGTATCCAGGGAAATAAGTAACAGGTATTGTGTTTCCTTCCATGCTTCAGGAGGACAGCTACAGAATTAGGTCTAAACATCCTTATCCTCCAAATAAAGAGAGTCACATTGCCAATTTATTGTGAACACGATAAAAGAAACATAAAACTTTTCATGTCGCTCACCCTTCTGGGCGGTAGAAACCTGTCACCCTGATGGGCAATCCCTCATTAATTTGTAGCTGACTTTTTTTTTTTTTTTTTGGAGGGAATATAGTAAATGCAACCAAAACAAATGATTTAATTAACTACTTTTATTAATGCTTTTATTTGAAGAAATACATACTGTACAGAAAAAATAATCACCCCACATCAATTTAAATGCTTCATTTTCATTTACTAAAATCTCTGCTTTCTGAAGGGTTCAAAACTGACAAAAAATTTGCCAACTGATAATAAATCCTAATTCAAATATTTATCCTAACTACATATTTTCCTAGTCAAAGAATAACTCAGATTTAATTCAGTATTAATAACATAACATTTTAAGATGCTATAAAGACAGGGTTTAAAAATTGGGAGTTACATGAATTTTTAATATTAGAAAAAATTAGGGCAAAACAAATTAAAATATTTATTATAAGTGTGAAGTAGATTAAGAAAATCTGCCAATTTTTCTCATAAAAATTAACTTCTTTCACCAATATTTTTTTCTATTTAGGTCAGAAGAGACTTTTTGATAATGTCCTGAGCTATTTAATTTCTTTTTTTTTTTTTTT
>NW_003852531.1:2198724-2209005 GCF_000181295.1 Otolemur garnettii | reverse complement strand
GCCACAATGCCCAGCCATTTTTTGGTTGTAGTTGTCATTGCTGTTTGGCAGGCCCAGGCTGGATTCGAACCCGCCAGCTCTGGCGTATGTGGCTGGTGCTTTAGCTGCTTGAACTACAGGCGCCAAGTCATATTGTTGGAGTATTTTAAAGTAAATCCACACATTGTACTATTTCACCACAAGTTCTCTAACACATAAGAATCTAAAAAGTAAATAAAATGCAGACCAGGGGAGGATGCAGGAAACTGTTATGCATCTAAAGAGATTTCAGAGATGCCTTAACCACACACAGGATTTGGACATTATATGCATCGGTATCCAAACAAACCAACTGTAAAAGACAATTTTAAGACCACTGGGTAAAACGGAACTTAGTATCAGATGGTATTAAACAAGTATTGGGTTTGTTTGTGTTAATGGTACTTTCTGGTGCCATTAAAAATTAAACAGCAGAAGCATTCACGCCCACAAAGCTGTCAGTAATGCACACGCTGACCTCCAGGGGGAGACAGAAGGAGAGAGAGCCAAAGAGGAGGAGGGGGATGGAGGATTCTGAGCTCTGGAAGGGAGTAGAGTTTATGGAGTGAGGCAAAGGTCCAAGGTCTCTCCCTGACCCTGCATTTCTCTTCTCTTGGGATCCATCTTGCCTGGCTCCGCCTTGGGTGGTGGGTCACAGCTGCCCTAGTCTTGGCCACCCTCGAAGGCCCCAGGATGAGACCTGGGGAAAAGGGACAATTCTTTTACACCCACCCTGAGTCCCTCCCTGACATGAAGGTGCGGGTGTCTGTCTGGAGTGCCCTGGGTGCTCCATGGAGGCCTATGGCAGGGGGGTGACTGTGGTAAGAGGGGGAGCTGGGGGGGAATCTGCTCATGTATTCCCACACAAAAGAAATACACATAGCCTTACTGAAAAAATAAAAATGTGTGCCACGCTTGAGACATCAACTGAAAAAAATAAGAATAAAATTTAGAAGTTCTGGCAAAATAGACTCAAATAAAATAAAAATTGCCTTTAAAATTTAGGGGAAGGGATTAATGATGTCTTTATATATATACAATTTAAAAATTATACATTTATACTTTGTGCATATGTTTATATACATTAAAAATATATTGACATAAATACCAAGGTGGAAGTTTACAAAAGACAAGTCAGAAAGGCCTTGCATACTAGAGATGGTAAAATATAAGACAGGAATCAATCAGTCCTGAGGACTGGAATGATGAAGCGTCATGGGAATGCAACATCAAGTGAGATCCCTCTCACTCGAGGATGGAGGAGAGGACGGAGGCGGGTCTTATGCTCTGGCAAGTGCTGGCTATGAGGAAGGCTCTATTAACGCCACATGGGAAGGTTTCCTTTCTTCTTAACAGTGATAGTTTAGGCATGAAGCTTTGCAAAATGCTTTCTGCTAGGTCCAGTATAGAAAGTTAACACTGTGAACATGGGGTCATGACTTCAGCTATACACCATTAATGATCATTTAGTACTTAGGCCTAGTATGCCCCAAAGTAATGATGTGACTTAGAAGTTACCTGATTTGTTGAGAATTAGAAAACGTGGTTTGAAAAACAAGCCCATAAAAACAGTTGGTTGCAATGAGCAATTATAGGGGGAAATAGGTTCCCTCGCACATAAGACCACTAATTTTGAGGAAATGTCTACATAAGTGGTTCTGAAACCATTCTGCACATTAGAATCACCTGGGGTGTCTTCCAATCACTGTACCCGCTCATGGAACCTCCTCCCACCCCCCACATCCCTTCTTACTGGTAACTTCAGGAACAGGAGCCAGGAAACTACTTTTATGATGCTCCCCATCCCTCCCAAGGGGCTGTGACAGAGCATCTGGAATGTCCACAATCAATTGCTTATAGGAACAGTTATTCAGCATTAACCTTAAAGTCGAGAAGGTGATTCACAACATTTTTCTCCACCACAAGTTCTTAAAACAAAGGGGGAAACTAAAAACGGTGTTTTCAAATCCAAATGCCTTACTACCCTGGCAGTGTTGGACTGGCCTTTGAAAGGCATTACCTTCAGGGAACAAGAGATAAACACTCTTAGAGACACTTAGAGATAAACACAGCCTCCAGAAGCCATCTGCTCAGTGACGGCGCGCCTGGTCTGGGTCTCACATAGCGGCTCCCAGCACCCTACTCCCCAGAGAGGATGACCACCTGTCATCTCTGCTGAGGGGCCCCCCTGCCTGTGTTTTGGGCCAGGCTCCTCCTGGGCTTCCCCTACCAATTTCTAGCCAACGTCTGGTGCTGTTGGGGTGGTGAGGTTTGATACCCCTTTTTCCCCTCAATGCACTTGTACATGGCTCTCTCTGTACTAGGATGAAAGAATTCAGCAGGTGGGTGTTACAGCCTTAATCATTCCTCCGCGTGGAGGACAGAATGTGGTGGTGTGCAGGTTGCACAGCTGGAGCATGGGCAGTGTCCTTTGTTCTTTTGGGAACAATGCTGCGCGTGAAGAAGGTGGGGAGGGTAGGACGGAGCCGGGAGGGCAGGACGGAGCCGGCAGGGCAAAGACAGCATCAGCCGAGGGGCCCGAGGAGCAGGCGGATCCACAAGGGCTCGTCGGCACACATCACTTGTGTGTTACTCAGAGTTACTCAGGCAGCAAGTCTGGGGTAGCACTTGAGAATTCATATTTAAAATATGACCTGGTATTTAAAACATGAATAAAAGTTCCCAAATCATGTCCACACTGGTGGTTCAAAGATGATACTATTGTAGGAGTAGAAAACTATGAGGTTTCTAGGAAGGGGGACGGGGTGCTCAGGAAAGGAGGGCAGAGTTGGCATGTCAGGAAGGAAGTATCTGATCACATTGAATATTTGAGAGGCAGGAGTAAAGGCTGAAATTTTTGTCTCCCCCCACTTTTTAGAATGTAGAACTCTTGGCTGTGGTACTGTCACAGCTTCCTAAGATTCACATGATCAACTTGAGGTTACTGGCAGAACAAAGGTCCCTAAGCTTGTCAAGGTTAAGAATTTCAAAGCATCCAAATATCAGGAAAAGGCCTATGAAACCTGCACTGGTACCTCATGACACAGCAGTGGTCAGCCTGTGAAAAGATTTACAGTGGCTCATATCCATAGGGAGCTGGACATCCCTCAGTTTGGGTTGACAGGTAACAGAAGTAGCAACTCTATTTGCTTTAGAGCCAAGCTGTTTTGCAGAATAGAAACACCCCCAGGATGTTGGGCTGATCGGTCTTCCTGAAGTTGAAGCAAAGGCGTTGCCCCCCTTTGCCAGACTCCAGGGGACTGTCTCACAAGGGGTCAGATACAACTGCTGGCTGGAAACACTTCTGGCTCACCCCTAACCTCTGGAAGAGGGTCTTCCTCACTTCCCTCCTTTGGAGTCAGTGCTGGCTTTCACCAGGGACCTGGAGATGCACGTCCAGTGCTGAGCGCCAAGTGCTGGGCATTCTTAACTGCCCCTCCAGCTGCTGTATGAGGAGGGATTCTCACACCACACAGGGGAGGAGATGGGGTTTGTGGACACTGGATAATTCTAGGTTCCACCAGCCTGACCACTGATGCGTCCACTCCACTGTAACTCAGCGTTTTCAGGAAGGAGTGACCTTCAGACTTTCCTGGAGGGTCATGAAAGCACAAATGTCCAGGCCTTGCTGCCCAGCTTTCTGTTCAGTCCTTAGAGAGCCCCCAGCCACTGCCGAAGGGGCTGGTCCACACACCACATTTGGGAAACTATTGATCTAACCTCATCTCTATCCCAAAGGAGAAATAAAGTATCTGCTAAGACAACGGCTCCAAATGCCAACTTTTTTTGTGTGTGAGACAGAGCCTCAAGCTGTCACCCTGGGTAGAGTGCCATGGCACCAAGCTCACAGCAACCTCCAACTCCTGAGCTTAAGCAATTCTTTTGCCTCAGCCTCCCAAGCAGCTGAGACTACAGGCACCGCCACAATGCCGGGCTATTTTTTGGTTGTAGTTGTCATTGTTGTTTGGCTGGCCTGGACTGGATTTGAAACCACCAGCTCTTAGCTGCTTGAGCTATAGGTGCTGAGCCCCAAATGCCAACTTTTCCCAGCAAAGATTCCTGGTGGAGGAGTACACTTGAGATTCTCTTTAGAGCTGGCAGACACCACGGAATCCTCTCAGCAACCCGGACTTCTCATGTAACCCGGACTTTTCTCTGCCTTTGTCTGTGCTCACAGCCTCCATAAAGGCAATTGTGAGAATGTTAATAAGATGAGAACAAGCTAAGGAAACTGAGGCACAGGGAGGTGCTGCTGGGGCCCTCATCCCGGCCCACCTGGTCACCTGTAGCTGACCCTCCTATCCAGTGACCCCTTGCCACACTTAGCCTAAGGCCATTCTCGGGCCAAGGAGCTAGAGGAATGGGCTGGAAGAACCCCCCACAGTGATCACACAGTAACCAAGGCAGGAACTAGTAGGTAAAATCCCAGCCTCCCCTCAGAGGGGCCAATCTCAGCTGCTGGCCTCGGAGGGTCCCAGCAGGAATGGGGGCCCTCGGGTGCCCCCGGTGGTTTGTCTCTTGGTTGCGGCGGCGGCCTCCCTCCCCCATCTCACTGCCCTGCTCTCTCAGGCAGTCCCTTAGGGTCACTCCCAAATAAACCACTTGAGCCCACTGTTAGGAACACAACCCCACTTATCCAAGTAGAGACGGAGACTGAGCAGCGAGCACACCACCGTGTTCCTGTATGTGGTTTGCACTTTGTATGATCACGGAAATGCATTTCCTACTTAACACCTTCACCCCAAAGAACCACAACGCAGCCACCAACAATGATAATCAGCTGCTCTGTCTCCACCGGAAAGGCCCACTGCTGCTCAGAGTGGACTGCTTTTCTTTTGTTCTGGGAGTTTTTGAAGTGAGTATTAGGAGAGAAGAGAAGGTATACTGAAGTGAGCAGGAGCGGGTAATTTCTGTAAATGAAGGTACTTTTATTTAACATTAATTACATTTAAATATTGGAATCAAATTAGGAAGCCCAGTTGTGATTAGTGACACCAGGGAGCGTTCTGGGTCATTATTTTCTGATGGCAGAATGTCAAGTCCTCCTGCCCCAGGAGGCCGAAACTCTGGGCCTGCCGTGCACTGTCCCTCGCCCCCTTTGCTCCAGCCACCAGATAACCCCACTGGGATTCCAGCGTAGGGATACAGCCCTGGGGCTCTGCCCCAAGTCACTGCCTGCTGCCCTGGCCTGTGGGACGGCAGTCCTGTGTGCACGGGCCTCACCACCACACTGCTGCTTTTGCACAGGGCAGTGGGGTGGGGGGCACGTTCATCGATTCACGTGGCAGAGACCGAGAGGACAGGACAGTCACAATCACAAACCTGCTTCCTCATAGCGGTTTAGCTCTGAGATCAGCAAGGAAGTGCTGACTATTTAATTAGTCACCTAATTAGTGACAGGCCACACTGAAGGTTTCAGATGTCCTCAGACAAATGTAAAGATAAAAAGCCTAATTAAGCTGCAAGCGCTGGGCTGGCGGTTGCCAGAGCCCACAGCTGTGCCGGATATTGTGCGGAACTGCATGGCCCGATAACAGGACTCACAGTCATTTGGCCACAGTTGTAGCTTTTAAAACATGCCCTGCTAGTTCCAAACTAGTCTTAGTAACCTCAATACACTCAACCAGAGGGGTGATCAATGTCTAGGCTAAAAATCTGCGACTTCATCTTTTGGTGAGATGTTTTGGTTGTTTTTTGAGAAAACTCTTCTCAGTAGCAGAAGAAGACTCAGGGGCTCAGGCATCCCAGGGCCCACAGCACCTTCTGAGAGTCACTATGCATCTGTCTGGTCGCACACAGGGGCGCTGGGACACCTTCGGGGAGGCTGTCAGTCACCACCACCCCTGACAACTGAGATCTTTTCTACACCATTATAGGCTCTTCAAGAGATTCTTCATGCCAGAATTAAATCAGGAAGGACTTGAAAATAATGGATTGAAAGGAAATGCCCCACAGTTGGGGGGGGAGGCTGGAGAGACACAGAGGTGCACGAGCTGGGGCTGCTCGCGGAGAAGCTTCTGCACGCTGCTGGGGAAATCTGTCTGTCTGGGGCAGGGCCTGAGGTTCTGATTTCTGACCAGCTTGCAGGAGATGCCAGCGCATCCCAGCCCACGCTGGGAGCAAAGGGTGCGTGAAAACAGAAGTTCAGAAATCGGGCTCCTGGGCTTTTTAGGTAGAGAAGTTTCATATTTCTTTTTAAAGGTGATTTTGGAGTATTTTTTGTAGAAAACCTAAAATATTCAAAGTATAGCACCGGGGTGTTCAGCAGGGCTAGCCTTGGTGCACACCATAGCTGGTGAAACCTGGACTCTCCCTTCAACTCATTACCCTCTACTCCATGGGGCAGCTAGGGTGTCCTTCCTCTCAGCCCCTCCCAGAGACAACTGCCCCCGGGCCCTCGCTCTGCCCTGCTGTCCTGCCCATGCCCAGCTCTGAGCTCTCCATGGAGGCCCATGCCCTGGCAGGGCGGGGATGGGAAAGCGGCCGGGATTCTCTCCTCTCAGCTCCCCTCAGAGGGGCTGCACGGTGCTGTCAGAAGCCAGATGCGTGAGACGGGAGCAGGAACAATTAGCTGAGCCTCATCCCATCCTGAAGGATGCTGGGCCCTGCCTTCCACACTGCACTGGAAGAGCCTCAGGGCCAGGACCAGGAGGATGTGAGGCAAGGGAGATGAAAGGCTGGAACAGGGTGTGTCCCTAGGGAAAAGCCTGCCACACATGTCCTCAGCCCTGGAGGGCCAGAGAAGCTCCCCGAGAAGGAGGAGGTGGGACAAGCAAAGACAACAATGCTGTCTGTGCAGACGCGACTGTAGATGGGAGCAGCTGGGGACCAGAGACAAAGCTGGAGTTACACAAAATCAGACCACCACCCTCAGTGTTCCCTCCCTGTGTCTCAGGGCAGCCGGTGGTGACTTTCTGCAAAGCACTTCAGCTCTCAGGGAAGGAAGGACATGCCAAGGACGCAGAAGTTATGCAAGCACTGCTTTGGCATCCTTTCAAGAGGACACCAAATGTACCTCATAACTTCTTGCATGGAAATAATATAAGAACAGAAAGTTGTGGCTGCTGCATCATCAGATGACAGAATTACCAAATTTTCTGGAAGAGTTCGCTGTACTGGACATTGGACGAATTTTCTGGAAAGCACGGTTCCTCTGCTGAGACTGGCAGTGCAGCTCGAGAGTACAAGGAGGGTGATTTTCCTAAATCTTGCTTCAAAAATGTGGATTTAATCCTTACTGGTGGGCAGTGTTTTGTGAAACTTTTATTTCTTCAATTTCATCCTGGTTCAAGTCATGTATAAAGTTAAATTCAAACGGGAGCAAACTGGGAGAGTAAAATATGCAGGAGTTACTATGGTGATTGCTAATTTAAAATAATTAGAGAAAATAATGAGAAAACTATTTCCTCTCTTAAGGATTGGAGATCCGTAAACTGATACCAGTCTATCTTTGGTGTACTTAATCTGTATAATGATAGAGAATTATGAATACTACAAAATGCTCCAGAAAGGTCTGTTTGATTGGGAAATTTAATCAACCCAATACTTAGATCAAAATTTAAACTTATCTTTATTAAATCTAAGTTGATTCTACAAAAAGAAAATTACATGTATATATCTCAATGTAACCATTTAAATCAAACATTATGACTAAGTACAACACTGAATTGAGATTTGAGACCTATTTATGATAACTTCTTAATGACTATAATTTTGCAACTCTACCCTGATAATTCATCATTCAGAAACGCTTGCATAAGACTTGCTGCTTAGAAGGTTTAGACGGAGGGACCCACTAGCACGGGCAGGGCTCTCCACCTCAGCATGACGCAGCGAAGGCCAGCAGCCCAGGGGCCGCTCACTGATTCCCTGCTGCAAACTGACCACATCATCTAAAGCAAGGGAGTTCTGTGGCTAACTTCAATAGCGATGTGTCATTTATTTCTGGTTAACTAAGGGTATGTTCTGGAGAATTGAACAAATTGGCTAGAAAATGAAAAAATCTTTTCTTTATCTGGTAATGTTATGTCAAATGAGCAAAGTCACCATTTGAAGCGAGCGTGCCTCGCTGTTCAGCAGGCCAAACACCTTTCCAGGGTCATTTCCTCCGCCCCTTTTCTTATCTACCCCTCACAAAGCCCCACCTATTTTCTCCGAGCTCACTTCGCCAGCTTCTAGGATGGTCCGTGGTGGGCTGTGTCCTATTTACATCTTAGCACCTGCAGTTTTGAAAGATAGGTGGTTTCTCATGTGATCCTGAGCAAAAGATTTGGAAAAAACTAGACTCTTCTAATTTAGGGCTCTGTGATCCTCTGAAGTAAGGCTTTTTAAAACATTTATGAGACTTTGCAAACAAATCAAGGAAGACATCAAAGCCGAGAGGAAGTGGACAATGCACCTCCCTTGGAGATGCCAGGCCAGGACCCCGAGTTCTCGGGCCACAGCCCTGGGCTCTTCCTGTTGAAGAGGTGCAGACATTCACCAGCAGATGGAAAGATACACCCTGATATGAAGAATCCTTGAGAATCACCTATGGGGAAAATGGGCTCTGAAAGAAAGCCTGGTTGGCACTTTGAGAACGATGAGAAAACAGAAGTGACACAGAGGCCTCTGTCTTCCCTGAAGGGTTTACCCTGCTCCCTGGAGCCCACAATGCGGGGCTTGGAAGAAGGGTCCTGGCTGTCCGATTACATGGAGGACCTGTTAACACACAGATTCCTACACTCTTCCCCAGGAGTCCCTGGGTTTGGATGTCGGTTCGGTGTTGGGAATCTACGTCTTTAACAAATGTACCAGGTGATTCTCAGGGTCTGGCCAGTAAGAGGAACATTCAGAAGAGGGTGTAGCAGACTTTTCCTGGAGATGGCCAGAGAGGACATATTTTAGGTGTTTAAGGCCACGTGCTGTTTGCAACTACTCATCACATCTTCTGCTGTAGCACAAAAATGGCCCCAGATAATACATAAATAAATAAGTGTGGCTTTGTTCCAATAAAGTTGTATTTACAGAAGCAAGTGGAAACCCAGGCTATAGTTTTCTAGCCCGTGATCTAGAAAATTCTACTGATTAATCCACAAAGGCAAGGTGTGGGGGGCAGCAAACAGACTCAGGTCTGTTCTCACAAGGGGATCTCTTCAGGTGTAGGAAGATAATTTTTACTATTTAAAAATCAATAAATAAAGTAAAACAACTCACCAAAATGCCAGCGTCTCTAGGAAGGAAATTCCAACACTAGATGCACCAACCACAACAATCTTAGCATTGACCGTTATTTTAGGTTCCAGTGTTAGTTTTCTGTTAGTATGGTTTAAGGCATAGCTTATCTGGAAAAAAAATACAAAGAGAAAGAGGAAGTCAAAGAAAATATATAGCTAAGTCCATACTCCCAGGTTAGCCATCACGTGGGATTATTTAACCAGGACATTACCAGCAAAACCAAATAATGCCTGTGCACAGCCGCAGGAAAGTGCATAGGAAGATATTTTTAAAAACTTAATGTAAGAATGGGGGTGGCACCTGTGGCTCAAAGGAGTAGGGAACCGGCCCCATATGCTGGAGGTGGTGGGTTCAAACCCAGCTCCTAGCCAAAAACTGCAACAAACAAACAAACAAACAAACAAACAAAAAGAAATTAACGTAAGAATGTGGGAATGTGCCTGACACCTTGGCTGAGTCACATCAAAATGATTGGGTTAGATGATTTTGTCTTATTGCTGACACATGTTCATATTGAACCAAGTCCCTTAATGATTAGAAATGACAAGGCAAATAATCCTACAAGAAGATAGCTAAGCTTCTCCCTAAGAATCTGTAGTTCCACAGAAGGTCCGAAGTCTTTCCTTCTGCTCAAGGCTTCCCTGAAACTTTGAGTGACAAATTACAGTAGAACCTCTGTAGTTGACCACCTCCCTACAGTGACCATCTCCTTAAATTGACCTAATTTTCATAGACTGGACAAGCACCCCATGTATGCATTAGCACAGCAGGCCTAGTTCCTTATGTTGATCACCTCCATATGTTGACCAGTTTGTGACAGTCCCTCCGGTGGTCAACTCGCAGAGGTCCTACTATAGATTAATTCAGGACTAGAAAGCAAATTTCATCTCACATTCAATTCTGTACGCTTCATCTTCCTTAGCACAGTACTTTGCTCTATAATATTTGTAGAATAATAAACATTGGTTAAATGACAAAAAATGGGTTCAATGATAAGACTGTTGCATCTTGGTGGCGCCTGTGGCTCAGTGAGTAGGGCGCTGGCCC